>NC_058130.1:670233361-670253605 GCF_016433145.1 Gracilinanus agilis | reverse complement strand
GTCTTAATATCAAGATCCATGATATAAACTTCCTGTGGACCCTTAGGGGACTTGAGAACTACATTTCCCATGATTCCTCTTGTGTAATACATGTGGGCAGGAAGTGTGATTACGTAGACAAAGGTATAAAGTCTCAAAACTTGACTGAGACATGCTCTTTCCTGTGGAAAAAGCCAGGTGGGCAGAGGTAATGCCAGGGCATTTGAATTAGATCTTAGCAGGCACGTGGCCTTCTTAATTACCATTAATAAACTATTAAATATTTTGAATATATCCATCTATATCAATATTTTTCATAACATGCATGAATAAATGGATAGAGATGCAGGCGAGGGTGGAACATTGTGTATATATTAGACTTTTCTAATATGTGGGTTAGTTTTATGGGACTTTATTATAAGAGATGACTCTTGGGGAGTGAATAGGGAGGTGCACTTGGAAATGTAGATGATATCAAAACAAAAGATATAAAATAAGAATTTTAGAACATCTTTTAAAAAATGAACTTGGTCTTTTTAAAAGGGCATGCCTTTATTACATGGAAAAATCCCTTTGGGATTCTCGTGTTGTTGGTAAAAGTAAAAACTGCCTGGGGATTAAGTTTTTGAAAACTTCAAAGTAAAATTTTCACAAACTGGGAGGAAAAAGTTCTCAAACAAATGAACAGGGTCTCCAATTAATCTGAGATCAGGGATTTAGAAAAGGAAGAGACCATTCAGTACAATGCTCTTCCATTTTACATATGAAGAAATTAAGACCCAGAGAAGGGAAATTACCTGAGATGCCATAGGCAGAAAAGAGTAAAGTCAGGATTTATGACAAGTGTGGGGTGGGATAGGCGTTATGTGACAAGGCAGGGCCAGAGCCTGTTTGTGATAAACTAGTTTGCCAACCTATCAGGCAAATCATTCAACATTCTGAGCCTCAGTTTCCCCATCTGTTTTGTTGGCATTTCAGTTGTGTCTGACTCTTCATGATTCCATCTGGGTTTTTCTTCGCAGAGATACTGAAGTGGTTTGCCATTGCCTTCTCCAGCTCATTTTACAGTTGAGAAAACTAGGGCAAACAGGGTTAAGAGGCTTGCCCAGGGTCACACAATTATTATGTGTCCAAGGACAAATTTGAACTCAGATCTTCCTGACTCTAAGCCCAGAGCTCTATCCACCAGGCCAGCTAGCTGCTCCTCCTCATTTGCTAAATGGTGCTAATAATATTTGCCTACCCTTTAGTCCCAGGGTTATTTCAACTATAGAACCATGGAGATAAGAAGTGTGAAAATGCTTGGGAAAAGTAAAAGTTTCTTGGAGTGTCTGAATGACTCATATTGGCGACACCTCCCTACCCCAACCTCCACTATTTGCTAAATGAAAGAATGAATGAACAAATGTAAATGACTGCTCAAAACTTTTGCAGCTAAAATCCTTTTGTAGCTTCTTTTTATGGTACCCCCCTCATCCAGAGTGCCCCCTACATGGTGCTTGCTACTTAAAGCTTAATTAGGAGATTTCTGGGTTAAGATGGCTGTAGAGTAGAAGCAGCGTGCTTAACCTCTCCTAACCCACATAGATAGGACTCCTCAAGAGGACATACAAACCAAACCCAGACAAACAAAGGGACCCCACAACAGGGCGCAGCATTGAAAGTACATAAAATCTGGGCATTTCCATGCTATAAGGGAGGGAAATAGCTCTCACTAAAACACGAGCTGAGCAACCCCTTCCTCCCCCCCACCTACAATGCCAAAGCCAGCGCACAAGAGTTAGAGCAAGTTTGGGGCATTCATTAAGTTCTTGGCAGCTACCTGGGATCACCAGGGCCTGCTCCTGAGAGCAGTAAGACTTAAGACCCCAAGAGGCTAAAGAACGCGGACTTTGAATGCAGACTTTGACCTCAGGCTTGGACCTTGAGCACAGGCACAGACCTTGAGTGCAGGCATGAGCCTTGGGTGGGGACCCAGTGCAGAGGGGTGTATGACTATGGAAGCAGCGCCCTGAGACTGTTAAAGGAGCCTTGGGCAGAGGAGCAAGCAAGGGGACCATCAGGAGGCTTGACCCTGAGAACAGCTAGACTTGAGACCCTAGGAGCCTAAAGAACGCAGATGGTGGGCACGAGAATAAAGCTGAGAGGACCGCACAGCGCTGTGACTCGACAACTTTTACACAGAAAAAATCCAGACAACAGAGCAAACAGCAGAGGAGAACAAACAAGTAATCATATCCAAATCTTTCCCCCAAAAATGAAAATTGGTCACAAGCTCTTGAAGAGTTCAAATCTGAGATCATGAGAAAGATGGAAGAGATTTGGCAAGAAAAGTGGGAAATAGTTCAAAAGGAAATTAACAGGTTAAGACAGAAACTCCTAACTGGAGAAAGATACCCCAAAATCAAACGAAATGGTAAGCAAATTGGAGGAAACCATGAAAAACAGAATAGACCCAATTGAAAAGGAAAATCAAAAGATTATAGCAGAAAACCAGACTCTAAAGACCAGAATTGGGCAAGTAGAAGCCAATGATCTCTCAAGAGAGCAAGAACAAATAAAGCAAAATCAAAAGACTGATAAAATAGAAGGAAACATGAAATATCTCACTGAGAAAATGACAGATCAAGAAAAAAGGTCTAGAAGAGACAATTTGAGAATCATTGGTCTTCCTGAAAAAGCAGAAAGCTTAATTAGGTAACCACAAGTAATTAATCTTAATATTCAACTTGATAGAGCTCTGGTCCTAGAGAGTTCAAATCCAGCCTCAGACATTTAATAGTTATATGACCTTGGACAAATCACACTTAACCTCTGTCTGCCTAACCAAAAATATATATTACTTACGATATATAATATAAATACTTATATAATAATAAAATAAAATTACACATTGCTTATAATAATATAATATATAATATAATAATTTATATTACACACATAATTATATAATAATAATTATAATAATAAATATAATATTATAACAATATAATCCTCTACCTGTTGAGGATCAAATGAGATAAATATATATTTATGTTTAACTAATATCAAATAGGACCTTGGGCAAGTCACTTAACCCTATGTGCCCCAGTTTCCTCATCTGCAAAAAAATGAGCTGGAGAAGGAAATGGTAGACCACTCCAGTGTCCAAGACAACCTCAAAAGGAGTCAGGAAGAGTCAGACACTATGGAAGGATCAGTATATTTCTGTCTACGCCTTCCTTTTCTGCTCCTGACCACAAGGCCCCTGACCATGTACTTCAAGTCATGTAGGACTTTTAGAGCTAGCAAGCCACTCAGCATAGGAAAAAGGGCATTTAATGGGAGTTTGAGAAGAGCTGGATTCTATCCTCAGCTATGACCCCCCATGCACGGAAGGGGCTTGTGACATGCTTTAAGGGAGGACGCATGTATTTCAGGGAACTCTCAGTTCCTAGAAAGTACTGACCCAAAATATTTTATACTTAACCTCTGCACTAAAATATTGATTGGGAAAACCATGTCAGTGCTGACAAATGTGGATTCTAGAAAAAACCAACTGATTCAGCAGTTGACCTTTTGAGAGAATGCTTAGATAATCTGATGACACCATCTGGACTCCCATTTGGCTTTCTGGACCTTCTACAGCCTGGCCTTGCCCTAATGATACAAACCCCTCTCCCACATGAACATTCGTCTCCAGCTAGGCTGTTCTTGTCACCTTCCCCACTTCCCCTGTGAGCCATGCTCATTCCTAGCCCTGTCTGTCTTCCTGTGTGCCGTTCCCCTTACTGAGAATGCTTGCCAGTCACCCCCTTCCTGCTTTTCAAATTCTACTCATCTTTCAAGCTCAAGATTTCCATCCTTAGAGCTTTCCCTGATCCCTCTGGATCATGATCAGTTCTCCTTTCTAAGGTCCAATAACACTAACTCCTGAGCCCTTCTGGTACTTAAGGAATTTTGCAAGATGGTGAAGGCTTAATTAACTGTTTTAGGCATGTATAACTCATCTCCCCAACTAGACTCTCAGTTCCTAGGGGGCAGGCTACTTGTCCCAACAAAGGGGCCTAATGTAGTATCTTTAACAGTTAATGTTCAGTTGTTTCAATTGTGTTGGACTCTTCATGACCTGATTTGGGGTTTTCTTGGCAAAGAGGCTGGAGTGTTGTGCCATTTCCTTCTCCAGCTCATTTTACAGATGAAGAAACGGAGGCAAATCGGTTAAGGGACTTGCCCAGGGCCACATAGCTAATAAGTATTTGAGGCTGGATTTGAACTCAAATCTTCCTGACTCTAAACCTGGCACTCTATCTTTGCTATCTAGCTACCTCAATACAGCAGAAGGGCTAAATCAATGTTTAATTTGGAATGTTATCTTTCCTGGAAGCTGAATTCCTAGTAGACTTCTTGGGGAGAGTCTTATCTGAAAAGCAGTCCCAGTTCAGTGAACTTCTCCATGCTCAATCTTTCTCATCTGTAAAATGGGGATAATAATCTCTCATCCTGTCTCTCTCATGGGGATATCATGAGGATTAAATGAGTTAAAAGAAAGCATAGAGCACTTTGAAAAAATATTTATTAAGCACTACTAGGTGCTAGGCACTCGTGCTAAGCACAAAAGCAAAGCATAACTCCTGCCCGTACCCTATGCATCAGTGACCACTAGGATGAAAGATACTTGTGGGATTTTAATGAATGGGCACAAACACTGGCTTTGATACAAGTTTTTTAACACCCTTAAAAGAAAAAGGCTTCGAAAAGATTTCTCGGCTACTTGACCAATCAGACTTCCCCCTTGGCCAACGTGGACTTCATCCTTTGCTTTGAAAGGAATTCAAATAGATCTGGTTATTTTCATTTTATAGCTGCTGCTAGTGGATGCTAGTTTCCTTAAAGGGACCCTGGTGGGAGTGAGAGCCTCAGGAAAAACAGAATTCAGTGGTGTCCCTGGACTCATAACAGTCACTTGGAAAATGTGCTGTGCCAGGAGCTAGGGTCTGTGTTTAAAAACAGCTTCCATTTTTCCATGTTGAAAATCTTTTGGCTTGAACAGCTGGGTCACACTGATTGAGCCTTGAGAAACTCTGGGAACGCTGTTATTTGGTTCGCTGATGATTCAGGCAGCAAAGTGGAAACTAGCCCCAGAGAAACAGTTATTGTTCATTTTTTCCCCCTGAGGGTTCTACAGAATGGTGACCCATTTTACTGGACAATAAATACATTTTAGGAATACAGATTCAATTCTATTCAACATTAAACATATATTTAAGAGCCTTCAAGGCACAAAGCCCTTGAGACACAAAGATGAAAAAATGAGGCAACATGACACAATGATTAAAATATAGCCATTAGAAGTCTTGGGTTTGAATCCTGAATTATTGGGTGGCCAAGTTTTTCTCAGTCTCAACTTTTTCATCTATAAATATAAAATAGGGACACAAATAGCACAAATAGGGACACAAATATCCAGAGGCAGCTGTGGATCAGTGGTTAGAATACTAGGTCTAGAGTCACCAAGGTCCAAGTTAAAACCTGGCCTCAGACTCTTCCTAGCCATGGGACCTTGGGCAAGTCACTTAACTTCTAGTGATTTCCAAAGTGGGCGCCACCGCCCCCTGGTGGGTGCTGCAGCAATCCAGAGGAGTGGTGATGGCCACACTTTTTTTGTATTACATTCTATTCTGAGTTCAATAAATAGTTTCATAATTTCCAGGGGGTGCTAAGTAATATTTTTTCTGGAAAGGGGGCAATAGGCCAAAAAAGTTTGGGATCTACTGCTCTAGTGGCTCAGGGGATAGAGTCAGGAAGACTGAGTTCCCTGGATCCACTCGAGAAGGAAATGGTGAATCCATTCAGTATTCTCAACAAGAAAATCCCTGGATAGTTTTGGTCCAGGGCGGTCATGACTCAGACTGGTTAGTGTGTGTAATTCACTTTGAAAATGATTAAAGTGCCATACAATGAATGCCATCGTCATTGTCTTGAAGGAGGGGAGAGGACCTGTCCACAGCTGATAAAGCACGGTGCAGTTTCTGAGTTGGAGCTTCCAGATTTCAATCTTGTCTCTGCCAGGAGGGAATACCTACATGGCCAGGGATGGATCACTTAAACCTTTCCAGGACTCAGTTTCCCCATGTGTAAAATGAAGGGGTTGCACTAGAAGACCCCCAATGTCCCTTTTAGCTCCAAATTAATGATTAAGAGGGAGTAGACATTTTGAGGGGGGCAGGAGGGTGTAAGAAGGGGTAGAAATCAGAGGAGGCTTCAGGGATGAGGTGGCATTGGCAATATGCATATATGAAAACATAGAGGGCAGGGGAAGAATATAAGTGTATGGCACAATGAGGTGGCTCAGTGGATAGAGAGCCAGGCCTAGAGATGGGAGGTCCTAGGCTCAAACATGGCTTCAGACACTTACTTCCCAGCTGGGTGACCCTGGGCAAGTCATTTAAACCTCACTGCCTAGCCCTTACTGCTCTTCTGCCTTGGAACTGACACTTAGTATTGATTCTAAGATGGAAGTTAAGGGTTAAAAAAAAAATAGATGTACACGAGGGGTTGTGGGAGCCGAGGTTTGGCAGAAGGCAAAGATGGTGGGATTGTGACTGACAAAAGAATGCAAGGTCTGAGAAAATCTGAAAAACTCCATTTTGGCCATCTTCACTTCGCCTTCTATGGCTCTCCAGTAATACTTCAGGCCCGAACACGCACATGCTTCTTCAGAAAACACCTTCCTTTAAAAAGCTCCATTCAGAACACTCAGTGAAGAGGTTCCTTAGGATTTGGAGCTACAAGAGAGTCTAGAGATTGTTCAATTTAATCTCATTTTATAGGTGGGTAAAACTGAGGCCCAGAAAGTTTCAATAATAACCACTGGCCCATCACAGCTTATTTCATTTTCCACTTAAGTCTAACTCTCTGGGACCACATTTGGGTTTTTCTTAAGAAAGATACTGGACTGGTTTGCTTATCCAGCTCATCTGACAGATGAGGAAACTGAGGCAAACAGAGTGAAGTGATTTGCCCAGGGTTAGACAGCTAAGAACCGTCTGAAGACAGATTTGAACTCAGAAAGAGAAATCTTCTTGACTCCAGGAGCAGGGCTCTATCCACTGTACTCCCTAGCAGCCCCTCCTCAAGCTTCTTTAAAAAAATAATAACTTTTGCTTTCTGTCTTAAAATCAATACGGTGCATCCAAGAGCAATAAGAGCCAGGCAATGGGGGTGGTGGTGGTGGTAAGTGACTTGCCCAGGCTCACACAGCCAGAGAGTGCTGACTGGCATTTCCAATTACACTTTAAACTTTGCAAAACCCTTTACAAACATTTTTCTCCTTTGAGCGTAACAGCCCCTCGAGGCAGAGACTATGGGGATTTTTAGAGACGAAGAAATCATCCCAGAGAGCTAGTGTGTGAAAGGCTACGTCTTAAGTCTGGCCCAGGTTCTGCAGGTAAGTGGCAGAGGTTGACATGGGAACCCAGGCTTTCCCAAGTCCAGCGTTCTATCCACCACGCCACCAGGAAGCGAAAGGCAGGGCCAGTCTCAAACCCAAATCTCCTCCGTTTAAATCCAGTGTTTCTTCTCATTCCCCTCAGAGTTAACCTTGGGGAGCACACAGAAGGAGAGTTAAAAAAAAAAAGAGGTTCAAGTTGGCTGAAAAATCCCCAGAATGGCAAGGTCAGGAGTCAAGACCAATGAGGCGTCCACACGAGAGGCCCTTTCAGAGCAGACCTCAGGACACAGCAGCGGTGACTCATGACACCTACGTCACGGCCTCTGCCAGCGACAGCTGAAAGGGAGACATTGTCTGCTGGCCACAAAGGGAACAGACAGTCCGAAGGGCGGCCATCCAGCCCGCAGGCCCTGGCCCGCTCAGCCTGGCAGCACTCATGCCCGTTCCGAGGAGCCTCGGCCGGTCTCTTCCCCTCCTTCCTCAGGGAGATCTCGGGTTCAGAAAGCACCTGCACGCACACGCACCCACCTGGGGCTGAGGCGGAGCAGGACGAGTGCTCTGACAAGCACCCCCAAAGGGGCACAGGGCTCCCCGGGGCTGACAAGCTTCATTCCTCTGCAGAGGGGCAAAACACTGGCTTGAGGTGGGAAACAACTTACTGAAACCCTGAGGATAGAAGCTAGCAGAGACAGGAGTCCCAGGACCATCCTAATAGAGCTGAAAAGCAACTCGGAGGTCTGTGAAGTCCATCGTCCTCATTTAACAGAGGAGAGAGCGCTGGGCTTGGAGTCAGGAAGACTTGAGTACAAATCCAGCCTCAGAGAGAAGAGCAGTAAGGGCTAGGCAAGAGGGGTTAAGTGGCTTGCTGGGGGTCACCCAGCTAGGAAGCCCAGGAGCCCCCTCAGGCATTTAATATTGAAGTGACTTTAACAAATGACTCAATCTTGATGTCTACCTCAATGTCCTCATCCATAAAACGTGCCTAATACTAGTATCTACTTTTCCTCATCCAAAAATGTGTGAAATGCTAGTATCTACTTTTCCTCACCTGTAAAATGGGACTAATAACAGCATCGACTTCCCAGAGTTGTTAGCAGGATTAAATATATTTGTAAGACGCCTTAAAGAACTATAGAAATGCTAAATATTAAGTGATTTGTAGTCAGTTGAATAGCTAGAAAGGATTTCAACAGGCAGAGATGAGAGTAAACTACAGGAATGGGAGGGCATATAAATTGTTGGAGGTAGGAAATTCTAAGAATAGAGATAGTTAATGAGCCAATCCAATGATCATTATGATGATGATGATGATGATTTGCTATTCAGTAGGTTCAGTTGTGTCCAACCCCATTTGGCAGAGATATTAGAGTAGTGTGCCATGTTCTTCCCCAATTTAGAGATGAGGAAAATGAGGCAAAGAGAGTTAAGTGACCTATCTAAGACCTATCCCCAGCTAGTGTCTATGGCAGGGTTTGAATTCAGGTCTTCTTGATTCCAGGTCCAGCACTCTATCCACTGCACCATCCAGCTGCCCACTCAAAACAATACAGAAAATAATTAAGGAGAAGAAATCATGGAACTGTGGAAACAATTTTAGCGATCAGAGAAGAACTAGGTAAGCCATGGGTGGGCAGGAGGGTGACAATCCAACCTCGATGGTCTACCTGCCTGCTTAAATGTCATCTCTAAACACAGATTCCTTTTTCACCCCAAGTTTCATCTCGATTCAGACTTATACCAGGCAAAGGTGATCTGAGGCCTAAGCAAAGTGGTTAAAAGAAAAGTGAGAAGTCCCAAGAAATGCCAGCAGGTAAAAGGTTCAGGGGAGAATGGGAAAGGACATTTACAAAGTGGCTGAATATAGAGAAGGTAGGACTCTCCCCCCACCCCCACCCCATGTCCCCCATCCTGCTTCTTTTGTGAGGATGAATGCAACGAACGAACGGAGCTTAATATCTACTTGCCTTTTTGGCAACAAAATCCTGCCCAGAGCAGCATTCTTTAGAGAAATCCCAGTAGGTGATGGGGCAGAGATAGTCACTGCTGAAGAAAGTAGGCATTCAGTGACTGGATAAGTCAGTATGGCGCGTTCTCTGGCCTCAAAAGCCAGAGTTTGTGAGAATAATCTAACATTCCCAGAGGCTTGCTTTCCTGACCCCTCTTCCCCTTTTGGAAGACTTCTTTCTCCTCATTCTATTGGACTGGAGCAGAAACAGTTGGTTGATCTTTCAGTGAAAGTTTACTGTGGGCACAGCTAGAGAGATGTGAAGAGAAGAAGCAGGAATTGGAAGAAGCTGTCAGAGAAGGAGCCAGGTGAGAGAGAGGGAGGGAAGCAATGAACCAGAAGGGGACAAAGCAGGAGAAGCGGAGATGAGGTGGCTGGATTCCTTTGCTGGGTGACTTGTAATCCTGTGGTAGAACTGGAGAAGAAAACCTCAGTCCCGGGGGGGTGGGGAATGCAAATAAGATCTGTCTGGCCATCCTTTGTGGGCAATGGATAGAGTGCCAGGTCTGAAGAAACAAGGACTCATCTTCCTGAGCTCAAGTCTGGCCTCAGACGGTTCCTAGCTGTGTGACCCCAGGCAAGTCCTTTAACAATCCTTGCCTCAGTTTCTTCATTTGTAAAATGAGCTGGAGCCAAAAAAAAAAAGGCAAACCACTCCAGTATCTTTGCTAAGAAACTCCCCGCCCCCCCCAAAGGGTCCTGATGAGTCAAATAAGACTGAAAAGACTGAACAATAAAAGCTCCCGTTTAATCCCCACGTCCCATTCTCTAGTCTTTGCTGCTGTTGAAACCAATATGATTTATGAATATGCTTTCTATACAAAGCAAGGGCATAGATTCATAGCATGGCAAGGGTACTTAGAAGTGAGTGAAAAATCCTAATATATTTGAGAATTGGGGCAGCTGGGTGGCTCAGTGGATTGAGAGTCAGACCTAGTAACAAGAGGTCCTGGGTTCAAATATGACCTCAGACACTTCCTAGCTGGGTGACCCTGGACAATCCACAACCCTCATTGCTTAGCCCTTACAGCTCTTCTGCCTTGGAACCAATACACAGTATTGATTCTAAGATGGAAAGTAAGAAAAAAAAAATATATATATATATGTGTGTGTATATATATATGTATATACACACACATATATATATATTAGACTCTCTATATAGAGATCATCATGCATGACCCTTCCACTTTACAGATGAGGAGACAGAGGCCAAAAGAAGTTAAATAACTTGCCCAAGATCTCACACTAAGTACCCAAGGTATAACTATAAAAATTCTAATAGTAATAGTGATGATGAGAGCTAACCCTGTGCTGTAAGGTTTACATGGTGCTTTATATATGTCACTGCAATCAATACAACCACCCTGGGAGGTAGGTGCTATTATGACTCCCATTTTACAGATGAGGAAACTGAGGCAGACAGAGGTTACATGACGTGCCAGGGTCACACGAAGATTAAGTGCCTGGGATGGGAACGTGTCTTCCTGCCTCCAGACCCAGCGCTCCATCCGCAGCACCATGCTGCCAGCTGTGTTGATAGAATGGAAAATACTGGACGATCAGTCTAGAGTGTAAAATACCAGTTAGGTGACCATCCGTGTCCACCCGACTCATTCTCCCCAGGAGCCTTCTGGCTCGAGTTCCCGCAGTCCGAGGCCGTCTAGCAGGTAAGGTGCTTTTCACCCACGTGATCGGCGCTGGAGTTATTTTTAAAACTGGCGGCCGGGGGGGTTCAGATTACGCGGCAGGACCTGAAAGGGGAGGCTGGGAAATGCCCACTCCTAACTTCATCACGGATCTCAGAGCTGGAAGGGACAATCGGGAGATTATCCTTCCCAGCTCCAGGGCTTCCAGAAGGGTGTCCTCATCCCCCTGGTACAGATGAAGCAACAGAAACTCAAGAGGGATCGAATGACTTCCCTAAAGACAGGCAGCTCGATCAGTGGCAGGGAGCCTCCTCGTGGGTCTGTGTCTGACGGCAGGTGACGACTAGGTTGGTCTATGGGGTGTCCCCCTGGGGGCTCTGCCAGCCTCTCAGGTGAATGAGGAGCCAGGAGACGAGACCGTGAGACCGGGAGGCTCCCGGGGTCCCGTTCCAGCCGCGATCCCTGGCTAGAGGCGTCCGCGTGGTGACCATCTTCAATACGGCAGGTGCTAGGCAGGTTGGGAGTATGTGAGGACACTCCAGCCAGAGAGACAGGGACGCCGTGTTCCAAGCCATTCACCTCAATTCAGTTCTCACGAACGAGCCAGGGTGGTAAGTGGGAGCTGCTCTGGGGAGTCAGAGAACTGACTCAGAGGATGACTGTGATGATATCTGATGTTTTTAGGTCTTTCACTTGTCTCTCCAATAAGACTAGTGACTCTTTGGGGATATGGACTGAATGCTTTGTGGCTTCTGGGTGATCTTATTTCCCTTTCTGGAACTCGGCTTCCTTCTCTATCAAGTAGGGGAGAGGCAGCTAGGAAACTCAGTGGATAGAGAGCCAGGCTGGAAGTTGGGGAGACCCGGGCTCAAATCTGGCCCCAGACACATCCTAGTGACCCTGGGCAAGTCACTTAACCCCACTTGCCCAGCCCTCACCCCTCTTCTGCCATGGAACTGATACCTAGTATTGATTCTAAAACAGAAAGTAAGGGTTTTAAAAAATGATTAGATGGGAGGCAGTGGAGAATTATGGATGGAAGTCTGGGCTTGAGAGGAAGCAAAACCCGAGTTCAAATTCCACTATACAAGTCTCCTAGCTTTGGAACTATGCCCAAAGGGCTATCAAATGGTGCCTACCCTTTGACCCAGCAATACCAGAACTAGGACTGTATCCAGATGAGCTGAGGAAGGTTCAAGAGAGCAGGACCAGGAGACCACTGTACACAGTAACAGTTACCCTGTAAAGACCGTGAAAGGCTTGGCTACTCTGATCAAAACAATGATCCAAGACAATTCCAAAGGACTCAGGATGAAAAAATACCATCTACCTCCAGAGAGCGAACTGAGGAATCCTGACTGAAGATGGAAGCACATTATTTTTTCATTTTCTTTTTTCTTGAGTTTTTAATTTTTTGGTCAATGAGGCTAATACAATATGGAAATATGCTCTGCGTGACTTCAAATGTATAATGAGTGTCATCATAGTGCCTGCCTTCTCAATGGGTGGTGGAGGGGCCGGAGGGAGAAAATTTAGAATTCAAAAAATTTTAAATGAATGTTAAATTTTAAAAAATTGTTATTTTTCTTCAGTTGTGTCTGACTCTTTGAGACCCTGCTTGGGGCTAAGATAGTAGAGTGGTTTGCCATTTCCGTCTCCAGCTCATTCTATACATGAAGAAGGAAGGCCAATTGGGTTAAGTGACTTGCCCAGGGCCTCATAGCTAAAAAATGTCTGTGGCTAAATTGGAACTCAAGAAGATGAGTCTATCTAACTTCAGGCCAAGCATCCTATCCACTGTGCCCTTTAAAACAATTGAAAAAAATAAATGAAGTAAGAATTACTTAGAATAGTTTAAGAAAGAAATTTCCTAGCTGTATGATGCTGGTTAAGTCACTTATCCCCTTTTTCCTCATCTGTAAAGTGGGGATGATAATACCTATTGTAACACTGCAATTTTATTCATAAAGAATTACATAAATATCAGTTACCATTTTTATTAAAGATCTGATAAATGTCTAGTAATCTGCTAAGTCCCTAAAGGATTAGGATCACTGTTTTAGAGCTGAAAGGGACTTTGAAGGCAAGTGAGTCCAGCTCTCTCATTTTACAGATAAAGAAACTGAGGCGAAGAGAGTTCAAATGGTTTACCTGGGGTCATATAGCTAAGCGATGTCTAAGGTATGTTTTGGACTCAGGTCTTCCCAACTCTAAGTCAAATGCCCTATCACTACTCTCCAATGCCTTCTCCTTCTTTTAACAAATAAGGAAACTAAGGCTCAGAAAGTTGAAGTAGCTTGACTAAAACCACACAGAAGAATAGAAATTCATTCCACATCTTAAAGGAGCCATCAGTCTTAATGGAGAGACAAATGAAAGGCTTGAAAACACAAGACATTATTAAAACATAATGACTCACATCTCTGTAGCATGTTAAGGTTGACAAAGCCCTTCTCCTTCAACGGCACTGTGAGGCAATAGCATGTAACTATGGCCATTTTACAAATGAGGAAATGGGGGCTCAGAGAGGCAGTTTATTTGCCTGTGGGTCAACAGCTACCAAGAGTCAGAATCAGGATTCAAACAATTTATACCCAGAGAGCATTTCCCAAGGGAGAGAATTATAGGGGCTGGCATGGCCAGGAAAGGAATTGAGCTGAATCCTGAAGAAAGGTTAGTTTTTGGACGGACATTCTGTGATCAAGGACCACTGTAGTATATTCTCTATTACAGAATCCTGTGCAATGATTCTAGAATTTTGAGACTGTATGATGTGTAATATTAAAGAATTTATTTGCTATCAACATTCCCTTATAAAGAAAAGAAAAACATACCACAAACTGCTGTAATGATTTTGTGTCAAAATGATCCAATAAAATTTCAAAACAGAAAACAACAACAACGATTTTTCTGCAGTTTCTCAAAAACTGCATTTGGTCTCTGGACTCTCCTCTTAGTCCCCCACGCCTGGAGTGTCCCACCCCATACAATCTGGCCCAATCTTTTTACACCTCACTCCCCTCCACTCTCTGATACAATGATCATACTGTCCTTCATCACGTGAGAGACTCACTGTTCTGACTTGGTGCCTCTTTTTACTACTTATCCCTCAAGCCCAGAATACTCTCCCTTCTCTTAAAAAATTTTATTTATTTTTCACATTCATTTCCCGCCCCCTCAAAAATTTGAGCTCTAAATTCTTTCCTTTCCCTGAATCCCTTCTGCACCTGTTGAATGTTCTCCCTTCTCACCTCTGTCTCCTGGTCTCTCTCAAAACTCCGCTCCAATTCTTCTTACTTTGAGGGGCCTCTGCTCCAAGTCTGTCTCCTCTGAAATGATCTTCCATCTGCTCTATGTATACCGTGTATATACTTGGTTATTTACACGTTGTCTCCTTCATTAGAATGTAAGCTCCTTGAGGGCACAGCCTGTGTTTGCCTTTCTTGGTGTCCTTGTACATAGTATCTGCTAAGTACTGACTAAATAATAAATACTAAAAACAGTGTGGGCTGGTCACCCTCCCTCTGTCTTCCCAAGGCATCTCACTCTCCTGTGAACAAAATTAGTCTGGGGAGAGATTATATTGAATGTATGGGGTTTAAGTAGAATAAATAATCTTCTATCTTCTTCTAAGGTACCTCCTTCCTACTCCTTAGTCCTCGGGGAGCCCAAACCCATGGGCAGTATCGTTCTATACGTACAGCAAAGAAAACAGATCACTGGATTTTTGTGTGGGAGGAAGATATTACCAGCATAAGACTTTCTGCTTCTGTGACAGGGAGAGATGAGGAAGAAAGAGGAGGGAGACTGTCTAGAATGCCCACACTTCATGCCTTTTAAGGCAGTGTTTGCCCAATTCCCCAAAGACCTCTTCTTCTGCATGGGAAGGATGGGTTAGAAATTTTTGCCGTTGAAGAATATTTACATTTCTTTCCCTTCTCTGATAATTTCTTCTGCTGAATGATGCTTTTGCTTAAAAGTTGCTGGAACTCTCCTCTGACTTTTCACCATGGGTGCTCTTCACTCAGGAGTGGTCTGTCTCTTTCCTTTGCCAGCCATGCCTCACTAGGACACCATATCTCCACTGGGACCTCTACTCAGCTTGAAGAAAAGTCCGGGGGAAAGGAAGAGAGAATGAACAATGCAGATCCAGGAGAAATCTGCACTGATCAAAATGATTCACTCTGAAATATGAAAATTGTTTCCCAAGCAGAGAAATGTCAAAAGGAAAACTAGATGATATCCAACTTGACAAGCTGGAAGTTTTAATGAAGGATGGGAGAAGGCAGATCTAAGTACCACACCAATCCACCACTGAATTAGAGTGGGCCTTGGCAAGGGGCTCTCTCTAAGCAAGGAAGTTTCTTCTTCCACCCTTCTCAACCACTTTATCAGGAAGTGGAGAAGAATTTTAAGTTCCTTTGGAAAAATAAAATCATCCCAAGTAAAGGAAGCAAAGTCAAGAGAACAATCTACAAAATGATCACAGTAACAAAGAAAAAAAGCCAGAAAGACTTCAGAATTCAGTCTAAGGCCCCTGACTCCAGACGAATGACAGTGAAACATAGCTCCCATTTTTTGGCAAAGAAGTGGGGAAGAACAAGGTATACATAGCCAGAAATGACACCTGCTTTGTTTCGCCTAAATACATTCTTTTGTTTTAAAGGAGGGTTCTATCACTGGTAAATGAAAAATGTTCTTTTTTAAAGGCTTTAATATAAAATATTAATTGTTTAAAAAAGAACATGAAAGTGTTGGCCTACTTAGTCTATAAAGTCTAGCTGTAAATCATCTGTTCACAAACTGTATTAACAAATTCGTCACAGCTCTTCACAAACATGGAAAATCTCATAGCATTTTAAGATGAGAAAAGAAATTATTCGTGCTGTTAATACTGATTCTTAAAATGACCCATTAAGGACTTTTAAATTTTGCTTTTTAAAAAAAGCATCAAATAATATTGGAATTAGAAGAGAATTTAGAGGTCACCTCGTTGAATCTACTGTCCTGTGAGTTTTACAGTACTCCCTATACCTAGCCCCTGCTTGAAGACCTCCAGTGGTGAATGAATGGATGGATGAAGGAAATAGCATTTATTAAATTCTTACCTTGTACCAGGTATGGCTGTAGGCACTGGAGATACAAAGGCAAAAGTGAGACTGGCCCTGTCTTCAAAGAGTTTATATAGCCTAGTAAGGGGAAGCAGCACGTAGAGGGTAATAATGGTGGCAAGGGAAGGGAATTTTGGTCTGAGGAGTCCCAAGTGGGGTAGAGCCCCAAGGGAGCCCAGGCCAGATACTTCCCAGAAGCAGTGGTAGTATTGATCTGATCACTGTTCCCAGGGCAAGAAATGGAAAGTGGGGATAGCTATGGAGAGGGGGTTGTCCTCCTTTAGATACAATGGGGGAATGAGAATAGGGTGACACAATGTTTAGAATGGGGAAACAAAATATGGTTTGGACCACTCAGGCATCATGAGTGAAGGGAATTTTCATTCACTCATTGGCCAGATAAGCATGGAAGGGCAAAGTCCCAAGCAGAATGGGTTAATTCACCCAGGGAGAGAGGTCTGGTCTCTGGTTCTGATGAACGTATTAAGAGAGAGGAAAAATGAAGGTAAGACTTACTGCCTAGGGGGCTGCCCATTTAAATTTGAGAAAGGCCTAGGTTTTTTTTTTTAAATATTATCTACACTTATTTTAAATGGAATCTCTCTATCTCTTATTACTGGACTGTGTCGGTAATACACAGAAATGTTGATGATTTCTGTGGGTTTAGTTTATATTCTGCAACTTTGCTGAAGACGCTCATTATTTCAACTATTTTTTTTAGTTGAATTTCTTTAGTTGATTTTCTAGGATTCTCCAAGTATGCCATCAGGTCATCTGCAAAGAGGGAGAGTTTAGTTTCCTCAGAAAGCTCTAACTTTCTTATGTTGAGCCCTAAATCTGTTTACATTATAAGGTCTACTACAAGTCATCACCACTACTACAAGGCACCATGCCACATGCCACAGTGTGACCATCCCAGGGTGCAGAAGTGGAGGGAAAGATTAGATCATGGATCTGAGGCAGAATTGGGAGTTTGACAAGAGTATTGGTCTCTCAGAATAAGGTAGCCAGGGAGAGAGATGTTGGGGAGGTGGTGACAAGAATTTATTAATCATGAATGAAACATGAGGTTCGATCTCCAAGGGCTATTGTATGCAATTGTTTACATGTTATCTACCCCACTGGACTGTAAGTGCCTTGAAAACAGAGCCTCTTTGCCTTCCTTTGTATTTCCGGAGTTTAAAACAGTGCCTGGCAAATAGTGGGCATTAAAAAATGTTTCCTGACCATTACTGCTGAGTAAGGGAATTCTGGTCTCTTAGAATTCCTGATTTCCTTCAAGGCTCAAATGCTAGCTTCTACATTGGGTCCCTCCTTGTCTCTCCAGCTGCGTGTGCCATCCATTCCAAGGCCACCTTACTTTCTACCTCTCTTATATGTACCTGTATATGTGTCCATGTTGTTTCTGCTGTGAATATCAAGGCAGCTAGGTAGCACAGTGGATTGCACACTGCTCCTGAAGTCAGGAATACCTGGATTCAAATCTGGCCTCAGACACTTACTAAGACTTATTCTGGGAAAAATCACAGAATCTCTGTCTGGATCAATTTCCTCAAGTGTACAGTTGGGAAAATCACCCGGCATCCACCTCTCAGGGAGATGCTATTTATAAATCACTCAGCGCAGTACCTGGCACATAGTAGGTACTTAATGCTTATTCCCTTCCCCATCTAAATTCTTTGAGGGCAGACAATGGTTTTCCTTTTGTCTTTGTAGCTGTAGCATGTAGCACAGTACTGGAATGCAGTAAGCACTTAATAAATGCTTTGTTGATTAATTCTTGGCACTGACTCATAAGTACAAAGAAAGAACTGAGAGCAATACATGCCATAGATACTCAGAGAAGAGAGATCATTTCCTGCTGGGAGAAATGGAATGTTTTAAGGAAGAGGTGGAGAATTTTAAATGAGGTGTGAAGGAAAGAATAAGGGAAGTATTGCTTCCAGGCAGCTAGAGTTAGTGACATGATATGTTTGGTATAGTAGTAAGTGCTGGGTTTTGAGTCAGAGGATCCAGGTTCAAATTTCCTCAGTTTCCTCAATGAGCTGGAGAAGGAAATGGCAAATCGTTCTAGTTATCTCTGACCAGAAAACTCTAAAGGGCATCATGAAGAGTCAGACAATGGAAATGAATGAACAAAAACAACTAGCTCTAGATAAATGGTCTAGGTTCCTAAAATGAAGAACAATAGTAATGTAGCAAGACAAAGGAGTGACTTTGGAGATAGGAAGACCTGGGTTCTGGTCCTGCCTCTGACATATTTTAGCTGTGTGACCATAGGCAAAGAGTTTATAACCTCTTGGTATCTACCACCAGGAGACTTTTGTGGCAGAAATTATTTGTACAGGGAGAGTTTCTCATACCCATGAAATCACAGATCCTGAACTTTTTCCTTACCCCCTCATCCCTCCAAAAAAATTCTACAGCAGGTCAACTTGTGTATTGCAGAATACTGTGTGTCTTCCAGCTTCTGCTAAGGTAGGAACTAGATGCTGCAGAGAAAGATATCTGGGATAAAACCCTATTTGCTGATGGGAAAAATTTATTTAAACACTAGAACTAAGACAGGTAAAAGGACTGTCCATCTTTTAAAGAGACTGAAGAGAGCAGGTGAGCAGGAAATAGATACAAATGACTTGGGTCAAAGGCAAGACCAATGCCCTAAAATCTGAGTTAGAAAGGACTTCTAGGGGTTATCTAGCCCAAACTGTAGCATGAACTGTAGCAGGAACCCACTCTCTCCTTGAGGTAGCCTATTCCACTGCTGGATGGCAAAATTTTTAGGGCAGTGATGGCAAACCTATGACACATATGCCAGCACTGACACATGGAGCCATTTTCGATGACACGTGGTCGCATACAGAAGTATGGGACTGCGTGCCAAGGATGAAACATTTACTGTAGTGTAATGTAGACACTCTGAGCACTATAGATGACAATTCTATCTATATTAATTTATCTATTTTGGTTTATTAAATACAGTTATATATTGCAATTATACATTTTGTTATTTAAACTATAAATATCATGAATATATTTAAACTATAAATATCGCAAAATTATGGGTTTTTTTTTCTTAAAGTGACACACTACCTGAGTTATGCTCGTTTTTTGGGCAAATTTTGACACATCAAGCTCAAAAGGTTGCCCATCACTGTCTTAGGGAGTTTTTTCCTGTCATGGACCAGAAAAATGGCCTCTGCAACTTTTAACTACTCTTCTTAGAATTAGCTTCTGAGACTAAATAAAAGAAATACAATTCTACTCCTTCCACCTGTTTGTTGTTGAGTTGTTTTCAGTTGTGTCTGACCCCAAGTGAGGTCTTCTTGGCAAAGATACTAGAATGGTTTGCTAGTTCTTTCTCCAGTTCATTTTATAGATGAGGAAATGGAGGAAAACAGGGCAAAATGACTTGTCCATGGTCACACAACTAGTAAGAGTCAGAGGTTGGATTTGAACTCAGGAAGATAAGTATTTGTGACTCCAGGCCTGGTACTCTATCCAATGCATCTACCTAGCCACCCAAATGTCTTAATTCAGATACCCCATTCTCTCTTCAAGCTCCCAGTAATTTCACTAACGTACTTTTTTCCAGAGTCAACATCTCCAATTTCTTCATGAAATGCTACAACCTGGTCTTCAGTCCTTTCATCACTGTGGCCATCCTCTTTTTTGTCAACTTCCTGCTCAGAGTAAATGATCCCCTACTACCTTTAAGATCAAATATAAAACCCTCTGTTTGCCTTTTAAGACCCTTCATAATCTTATTTTTTAGTCCTCTTATACCTTACATGTACTCTATCATTCAGTGACACACAAGGCTTTTTATTGTTTCTCCATATCCTGACTCCATGCATTTTTTTTTTTAAACTCTTAGAGTAACAACTCTTAAAACAGAAGGGTAAGGGCTAGGCAATAAGGGTTAAGTGACTCGCCCAGGGACACATCGTTAGGAAGTATCTGAGCTTGGACTTCAGCTCAGATTCATTCTCATTCTCATTCTCTCTCTCTCTCTCTCTCTCTCTCTCTCTCTCTCTCTCTCTCTCTCTCTCTCTCTCTCTCTCTCTC
>NC_058130.1:670222409-670233019 GCF_016433145.1 Gracilinanus agilis | reverse complement strand
TCTATCTATTGTGCTGCCCCCCCCCACTCCACACATTTTCAATAGTTCCACCCCGCCCCATGCCTGGAATTCTGGGCTAAGTGCTTTACAAATATTATTTCACTTCATTCAGGGTTGTAGATGCTGACAACAACCCTGGGAGGAAGTTATTATTATTATCCCCATTTATGTTAACTTGATACTGCAGAAAGAGAGGGTAAATGATTTGCCCAGGGTCATACAGCTTGTAAATTAAGCATCTGATGCTGGATTTGAACTCATGAACCATATCTTCTTCATGGAGTTTTCTTGGCAAGGGCACTGGCATGATTTTCCATTGGCTTCTCTAGCAGATCCTTTGGTCAGGCAATCAGAGGTTAAGTGATTTGCCCCTGGTCACATAGCTAGGAAGTGTTTGAGGTTGGACTTGAACCCAGGGCTTTCTGACTCCAGGCTCAGTACTCTTAAGCACTGAGTAACAGCTATCAAGACGACTGGAATTCAAATCCAGCTTCAGCCACTTATTAGCTGGGTGATTCTGGGCAAGTTGCCCATCTATAAATGATGATGGTAATAATATCATCTACTTCCCAGAGCTATTGTATCAAATGATTTAATCTCTGTAAAGTATGACATAAATTAGTTATTAGTGTAATGACTTTTCTAGTTATTAAGTGTCTGAGGTGGGATTTGAACTCAAGTCTATTCACCATGTCACCTAGCCACCTGATACAATGTTTAAGGTCAAAATACAGAACAGTTAAACCTCCTACTACTGAAAGGATGGGAAAAGAAACCCATATCTTCCCCTCTCCCTACTACTAAAAAGCAAAAACAAACAACCCTCCCACCAAAAAAAAAAAAAAACCCAAACCAAAAATAATCCCACCACTGGGAGAATTTAGATCAGGACACTTTTTTAAAAATGGGTTTATCTGGGGGGCAGCTGGGTAGCTCAGTGGAGTGAGAGCCAGGCCTAGAGATGGGAGGTCCTAGGTTCAAATCCAGCCTCAGACACTTCCCAGCTGTGTGACCCTGGGCAAGTCACTTGACCCCCATTGCCTACCCTTACCAACCTTCCACCTATAAGTCAATACACAGAAGTTAAGGGTTTAAAATAAAAAAAAATGGGTTTATCTGGATGACTATGTCCTGTGATTAGGTGGCCAGCCTTCTTCAGCAAATTATAACCACTCTGAAAATTTAAAGTAAACTCAAACAAAATCATTGTTTTCTGGGTTGGCCTTCTAGGCTTGGGGTCCACGAGGGCATGGAGTTTTTAAAAAAATGTGCTCTCCAATCACAGGGCAGGAATTTGGTTGTAGCCAATCTTGATGGTAAGACCCATAGATTAGCACTGGAAAGGAATTTAAAGCCTATCTGTTATCAGGAATCCCTCTGTAAGAAAGGAGACTGGGCTGATGAAACCATGAATGCCTTAAAAGCAACCCTCCGTTAATTGTCATTAATCCTAACATACCAATATGACCATCATAAATTCCTAGAGCGAGGAAAAACATTAGAGGTCACTGAGCGCAATTCTTTCCTATTACAGATGGGGAAACTGAGGTTTAGAGGGATGAAATGATGTATCCAGGGCCACGTAACTATTATCTGAGATAGGATTTGAACAGAGATTTTGTTACAGTGGAAAGAACACCAGGCACTGTTGGCACAGGTTCAGATCTTGTCTCTTTGGCTTATGCCCTAGGGGTCTTGGGCAAGGACTTTAGCAGCCCTCAGTTTCCCCATCAATAAAGGGAGACGACTGGATTGGATGGCTTTTGGGGCCTCTTCCAGCTCTATCTTCTTTCCTTCTAATATGAAGGAAATATAGGATGAAACCCCCACAGGATGCAACATTAAATGACTCTTTGTTACAAAGATACAGGCAAGCGGGAAAATATTTGTGAAGGGAGAACTGCAAGGCTTGCTACAGTGTCACTTTAAAGGTTCCTAGTGGGGGTCCCTCCCGGTGTGCCTGGATTCTGTCATTCTCACTACATCCTGTCGTGCAGGAGGTTAGTTGGATTTGTGGATAATGGCAACCTACAGATTTTCTATTCATTGGAGCATGTCCCCTTTGCCTCCCTCCAACTCGGGGCATTTGGAAAATGAGAAATAAGTATCCGGGACCCAAGGTTAATCGATGGCTTCTCTCTTCCAAATCCATTTAGCTTTGGACTGGGGCCCTGGGGTTATCTATCGGGTACTGGCGGATGCGGATGGGGAATGGAACTGTCTCCAGGTGCTTTCATTTTACCCAAGGTGAGGCAGTCAATTACCTTTTTCAAAATCTCAACTCCACACAAGACCATTTGGAACCGACAAAGACAAGAGACATCATCTGTTAGCAAGTGCGAACGGTGCATCCTGCATCTCCAGCAGAGATGGAAATGAAGCTGTTTACTTGGCAGTATTCCGGAGGGAAAGAATGAGGTTCTAACAAGGTAGAATTTCTTAAATGCATTTTCCACCCCCCCCCCCAATCCCCATCCTCCATCTAGCACCTTCTCAGAAACACACAAACAACAAACGTGAGCTTGCAAAATTAACTCGGCTAAAATTCACTGGGACCAGTTCTGACCACCTAATGCATACCAAGTACAGTTTCCCAAGAAAACCACAAAGGACTGGCTCTGTTTCTTTCCTGGAGGCTTTCTCGCCCTTTGGTTTGCCAACAAAACTATCCCATTAAGTAACTTTCCATGCCACAAACGAGCTCCCAAGGTGGGCTGGAAGTCCCATCTCCATTCGGGTCAGAGGGCTCGGGGAATTTATTTCTAGTGATTCGACGAAAACTTCCTTTTCCAGGAGGTCTTCCTGGATTAGGCAGCTGGGTGATAAGAGTGGAAGGAGTGTCGAACTGGGAATCAAAAACTTGTGAGCTCACATCCGATATCTAACGCTTCCTAGCTGTGTGTGATCCTGGGCAAACCACTTTCTGCCTCTGTTTCCCTATCTGTAAAGTAGGCATAATAAGGGCACCTATTTGATGAGGATTAAATAAGATAATATGTGTAAAAATTTAAAGCACTAGTTGTTTCGTCATATCCGACTCTTTGTGACCCCATTTGGAGTTTCCTCAGCAAAGATAGTAAAGTGGTCTGCATTTCTTTCTGCAGCTCATTTTACAGAGAAAGAAACTGAGGCAAACAGGGTGAAGTAATTTACTCAGTCACAAGGCTAAAGTCTGAGGCTAGATTTATCATCTTCCTTACAGTAGGTTTGGCACTCTATTTACTGAGATAACTTTAAACTATTAGACATTAGTCTTATGAAGTGAGACTTTGGTGGGGGAGCAAATCACTCCACCTTTGTCAAGGTTTCTCATGTTTTAAATGTAGGCTTGGTGTGTTCTTTGCGATAACAAAGAATTGTGGACAAAATAAGCGCCCATCAATCTGATCGAGGACTCTTACACCTTTTTAAAGCCACAGATCCCTTTAGCATTCTGGTAAAAGCCGATGGATGAGTTCTCAGAATAATGTTTTTATATGTATAAAGTAAAATCTCTTGGATTACAAAGGGAGCCAATGATGCTGATTATAGAATTCAAAACGTTCACAAAAATGGTTCCCACAATCCAGATTAAGAAACCTTGCACGAGAGAATGGCTAAAACAACTAGGTTATATGAATGCAGCAATGGAATATTACTGGGAGCAAGACATGCAATCCAGCGGAAAAATGCTGGCTTTGGGGTCAAATCCTACCTTTCACTATCTGTGTGACCTTGAGCAAGTTACAACTTCCCCAGGCTGGATGGCCTCTGAGGTCCCTGGCTCTACAGCTATCTATGATGCTATGAATGAGGAAGGGGAGTTAGGAAGAGTCCTCTTGCTGAGTTCAAATCCAGCCTAGCTGTGTGATCCTGGGCAAGTCACTTAACCCAGTTTGCCTCAGTTTCCTCATCTGTCAAATGAGCTGAAGAAGGAAATGGCAAACTACTCCAGGATCTTTGTCAAGAAATCCCCAAATGAAGTCATGAAGCATCAGCCACCACACTGAAAATGACTGAAGAACAAAAGTGAATGAGGAATTAAGAAAAAACATAGAAAGATCTGAATGAACTACTAGAAAATAAAAGGAGAACCAGAAGAAAGAGGTAAATAGATTTCAACAATGAAATCTGAGTCCCTGAAAAATCAATGACAATACCAGAAAGCAGATACTGAAAGCACACCTCTCTCCTCCTACTTAGGGCAGGATGTTGTCTACACAGTCGAAGGCAGTCACTGAATGTTTTTGCTTAATGGTTTTTCTTTATTATAGGGGAGGGTTCAATGCAGAGGGCCAAGGAAAGGGGCGGAAATGACTGATATAAAGATGAAAGGCTTCAGGAAAATGGATTTCTTTTCGGAATGTGGGTTGAGTCCTTGGCCCTCTGTTCTTCTCACTCTACAAATCTCCCTGAGCCCCCAGTTTCCTCATTTGCAAGCTGCTGGAGTTGTACTCCAGGATCTTGAAGGCCCTTTCTACATTTAAGGGCAATCACGTCTTTAAGGAGACACCTACTCATAAAATTCCCTGTCTTTGCCCCTCTTGTTCTCTCAGGATTCAGTACAGTGCCTTCTTGCATGTGCTAGTGTCCAATTAGTGTTGACTTTAACTGAATGCTTTTCCTTTCTCCCCCTGGCCCATCCTTGGTCATCCTACCTCTCAAAAGCTGACTCAAAACTCTCCTTCCTACAGATAGCCTTCTCTGATGAATCCTCTGATAATTTAGGATTCTGTACCCCTTTCCTAACTTTTGAATTGTACCTCTTTGATTATTTTGCATGCCTTGTTTTGTTGTTCTGTGACTGCCCTCATTATTTTTATTTATCCTGAAGTACACTCTAAAATTCAGGAGGCCAAGCCATATAACTGAACATTTGTTGTTCAATTGTTTTAGTTGGACCATTGTCCAACTCTTTGTGTCCCCATTTGGGATGCTCTTGACAAAGGTATTGCTTAACTATCTCCTTCTCTGGTTGATTTTAGAGATGAGAAAACTGAGGCTAACAGGGTTAAGTGACTTGCCTAAGATCACACAGCTAGTATCTGAGGTCACATTTGAACTCGGGAAGATGGAATCTTCCTGATTCCAGGCCCAGCATTCTATGCACTGTGCTATCTAGCTGTTCCTACCCAAAGAAGGTAGTACCTCTTAAAGATGAATAAAGAAACGAGTTCTAAATTCTGCTTCTAATGAGCTGATTGTACTTGGACCATCTTAGGAGATGCTTTTTTGGGGGTTCATTAAATATTATTTAATTTTTAAGAATCTCTTGTGAATACTAATTACACACATCCCTCCATATATTTTAAATTCCTCTTAATTTCCTAGGATTAAATATGCAATATAACAATGAAGTCAATAAAAATATGTAAAGAATTATGTATAATACTCTAGTTAGTAGACATATTAGTTAATTCAAACCCTTACTGTATCTACAGATGACATCTCTTCACTTCTGAGAATATCATCCCATACTATTTAGTTTATTCAGAGTAACAAAAAGGAAATGTTGTTAAGTAATTTTCTGGACTAAAGATGTTAGTTAACGCTCTTCAAGAACAGGGTGATGAGCAAGACAGTGTATGATAAACCCAAAAAGCCCAACTTTTGGGACAAAAAATCCACTATTTGACAAAAACTGCTGGGAAATTTGGAAAACAATATGGGAGAAATTAGGTTTAGATCAAAATCTCACACCCTACACCAAGATAAATTCAGAATGGGTGAATGACTTGAATATAAAGAGGGAAACTATAAATAAGTTAAGTGAACACAGAATAATATACTTGTCAGATCTCTGGGAAAGGAAAGACTTTAAAACCAAGCAAGAGTTAGAGAAAATTACAAAATGTAAAATAAATTATTTTGATTACATTAAACTAAAAAGCTTTTGTACAAACAAAAACAATGTAGCTAAAATCAGAAGGGAAACAACAAATTGGGAAAAAATCTTTATAACAAAAAACTCTGACAGGGGTCTAATTACTCAAATATACAAGGAGTTAAATCAATTGTATAAAAAATCAAGCCATTCCCCAATTGATAAATGGGCAAGAGACATGAATAGGCAATTTTCAGATAAAGAAATCAAAGCTATCAATAAGCACATAAGAAAGTGTTCTAAATCTCTAATTATTAGAGAAATGTAAATCAAAACAACTCTGAGGTATCACCTCACACCTAGCAGATTGGCTAAAATGATAGGAGAGAGTAATGAATGTTGGAGGGGATGTGGCAAAACTGGGACATTAATGCATTGCTGGTGGAGTTGTTAACTGATCCAACCCTTCTGGCTGGCAATTTGGAACTATGCTCAAAGGGCTATAAAAGAATGCCTGCCCTTTGATCCAGCCATACCATTATTGGGTTTGTACCCCAAAGAGATCACAGATAAACAGACTTTTATGAAAATATTTATAGCTGCACTTTTTGTGGTGGCAAAAAACTGGAAAATGAGGGTATGTTCTTCAATTGTGGAATGGCTGAACAAATTGTGGTATATGCTGGTGATGAATATTATTGTGCTCAAAGGAATAATAAACTGGAGGAATTCCATGTGAACTGGAAAGACCTCCAGGAATTGATGCAGAGTAAAAGGAGCCAGAAGAACATTGTACACTGTGGTAAAATCGAATGTAATGGACTTCTGTACTAGCAGCAATGCAATGACCCAGGACAATTCTGAGGGATTTATGGAAAAGAATGCTACCCACATCCAGAGGAAGAACTGCAGGAGTGGAAACCCAGAAGAAAAGCAACTGCTTGAACACATGGGTTGAGACGGACAATGATGGGGGATGTGGACTCGAAACTACCACACCAATGCAACTATCGACAATTTGGAAATAGGTCTTGATCAATGACACATGCTAAAACCAGTGGAAATGCGCATCAGCCATGGGGGGGGGGTAGGTGGGGGGGTGAAGGGGAAAGTAAGAGCATGAATCATGTAACCATGTTAACTTTTCTAAAAAATAAATATTAATAAATGTAAAAAAAAGAACAAGGCAATGAAAAAGAGCAAGGTTCTGGAATAAGAAGACCTCAGTTCAAAATCTATCTCTGATGGATATTACTTGGCTTGTCTAAGCTCACAACTTAATCTCTGGGCTTTTTTCCTTTAAAAATGGAAGGGGTTGCACCAGAGTACCTCTGGAGTATCTTCTGGCTCGAAATCTATGAACAGACTATCAATGATAGAGAAGGCATAGAAAGGAACTTTTACTCCATGGGTTCCCTGCACCCATCAAATGAGGAAGATCAGACCCAGCTGGATTAGTGTTCCACTAAATCCCACAAACTCCCAGCTCACCATGGTGCATGGACCTGCTCTGGTAGTTTCCTCCCCTGGGGATTCTGTATACCATGAAATCACAGCTCCAGCCTTTTTCCTAATGCTAGTGGTCAGAGGTAGGATCCAAACTCAAGTCTTCCTGACAAACTCCAAGCACAGTGGCTCTATCAACTAATTCCCTGCTCTCTCCGGGAAGACAGGGCAGATATTTATGATGAAATAGGCTGTCTTCAGCGATAGAAGACTTCCCAGATGGTCTGGTCTCCAAAGGAGGAGATTAAAGAAGGGAGGGAGGGGATAATTCCTCCTTCCCAAGCTTGTGCCCCTGGGATCCCTAGCCTTTCCCCTTTCTCTTTCTGGGTGGCCCTTTTCCCTCACCCAGTTTAGTAAGGTAGAACCCCTCCATAGTGCACAGCCATGAAATGCCATCTTTTATCCAACAATGTGAGGGCATTTCAGGCTACAGATTACCAGGTGAGTGTCTGGTAAACAATCTCCTGGCACTCAATTAAACATGGGTTTAAAAAAAAAAAAAAAGCACTTTCTTCCAGTTACTGGCTTCAGCTCTAGCCTTAAACACTGCGGTGACTGTTTATTCCCCTTTCTTCCAAACTGTGGCCCAAATTAAGTATTCTCTGTCAACTTCCTAGGTCCCTGGAGATGAAGGGGCCTTTTCATCATGAGTTCAGGACTCATTGCCACCTGAGCCAATGACTCAGTCCACATCCCTAGAGCCTAATCACAAAGGTCCAAGACCAACTTTTCCTTTGTTCTGGGCACTCAGCACCTGACTCAGTTTCTTTAACCTGGGTGGTCGGTTTTGAAGAGCCCATTCTTTGGCTTGGATACCAACTACCCACACCCTCCCATACTTTCTCCCATTCTCCTCTCTCTCTCTCTCTCTCTCTCTCTCTCTCTCTCTCTCTCTCTGTTTGTTTTGAATGCTTTCCTAGTGTATTATTTTAATGTTTTAAAGGCCTTTTAGGTCATTCTGGATTCCCTCCCCATTTGGTTTTTAGTTTTTTTCCCTCTAAAAGCCTCCAAACTTCCCTTTCACAATCTAAATCCAGGCATGCTCACTCTGCCCACAGGGTTTGTCTTCTTAAATCCATCAACAAGCATTTAAAATTGCCTATTTTGTTCCAGGTAGCACTAGGTGCTGGGGATACTCATGACCAACAAAATAGTACCTGCCCTCAAGAAGCTTACATTCTGAAGAGGGAAACAACACCTAATAAACCCATACAGAATATTAAAAAAAATAATAAACACCAGGTAATTTGGGAGGGGAGGAGAGAATCAAGAAAGGATTCCAAAAACAGAGGCATCCTGGCCACCTCTTATTCTCCCACCTACTACTTCTTCTTTGTCAATGCTAAACAATTCCTGAACATTTATTGACTGTTCAGTTCCTTGATCTCCATATAAACCTCTGATCCCCAATGATTCAGGAGAGGGCTTTCCCCTCTGCCCGCCATTTCTGAGCTGGCAGTGGGGAGAGCCGCGTTCCCCGCCACTTCCCTTGGGCTCCCCACAGAAGGACATACTGAGCCATTCGTGCCCGGTAAGGCCAACGAGTTTCGTTACATTAGATCCAAGGGTGGCCTGTGAGGGGGCCTCCTTGTACCTGCATTTGAGAGTATTTTCTGTCCCCCGCTCAAATCAGCCCCACTGAAGTCCAGGGCTGAGCTAGAACCTCGGAGAGCAATGGGTCACTGCAGACGGCAGGTGGGGGCTGGGGACGGAAGTACCAGCTCCTCCTGTCAGTTATGCCTGCTGTCTCCTGGGTACTTGCAGCTCCATCAGGGCTCACCCAGGGGATCTATCTTTATTTAGCAGTTCTGTCATTTTTATTTATATCTGGGCAGACTCAGATCACATTAACTGGAAAAGGGGGTGGTGGACAGGACATTTTTTGAATGAAACTGTGAGAAGGCTCCTGACTTTCCTTTCGGATGGCTCCTAGCATAAATCCACACACCTGGAGCCCCCCACGGCGGCTGTGAGCCAGCTTTATCAGGCTCCCTTCTGTCCACATTTTTACAGGCCAACAGCCCAACCAAAACGTCTCTCCCGTCTCTCCTTGCCTGTGCCGGCAGCTCCCCCCAGGTGCCCCGGTGTCGGCACGTGCTCGGTGCTGCCCTTCCAATCACCAGCCTCACACCCCTGCGTCCCCCAGATGCCGCCCTGGGCCTCGGCGGGCACCTCCGCAGAGACACTCACCCGGCTCACAGAGCCGACTTCCTCCAAGCCGGTCCGGGTGCCGCCGCCTTGAAGAACACGGCCGGGGCTCCAACTCCATGCCAACTGAGACTCCATTCAAGGATCTGATCGTGGCTCCCTGTATGCCTTTAACTGAGGAGCTGCTGAAAGCAGGGGCTGTCCCACATTGTATTTTGACTCGGGTCTTACACTGGGCCTAATTGATTGTTCGGGAGCCCTTCCCCCCGCCCTCCCACCCCGTTCCTCTCCTGAAAGAGGGTTTTGAAAGTAAGAAGGGGGAAAAATCCGATGGAATCACGTAACGTACTGGGGGCAGAAAATGAACTGCAAGCTTTGCTACAAAAACTAGGACAGGGTTCTCTTGAGCAAGTCTCCAGGTATCGCTCAGACCGTAACAGGATATCATGGTCCTTAAAATATGCACACGCTTTTACAATGCCTCCTGATGAAGGCGGCTGCCCGCACCGGTTCATCAATTTCAGCCATTAACTGGGAATTTCAAAATCCGGACAATTACTGGCCCTTAAGGAGGACCCTTTCGGAAGGCTCTCACCATTCATTTAATTCTTTTTCTAGGTTCTTTTTTAATGCAAAATATGCTAATATGTTTCAGAACTGCCACTAGGAAATCCTCCGGGAAACTGGGGGGCCCCCCTCTCTCGGTTAAAATCCGGGGCTGGTGGGCAATGTCAAGAATAATGGCCTATTTCCCCCGCCATGGAAGAAAAGGGGGCCCAATGCCATTGGATTCAAATGTTCCTTTGTGGTTCCCTGGGCAGCATTACCCGAGAAAAGGTACAGCCACCCTCCCAGTCACACATGGGGAATAATGGGCTTTATTCTCCTCGGAGCCTAAGTTGCTTCTCTGGTAGTAAGTTATGCACTTGGGGCTGCTCATTAACTCCTTCTGGCCCTGGGGGATAGTTGAGGCAAAGAGGAAGAAAATACATAATACTGGAAATCGCTGAGATCTTAAGGGAAATGGAACACCTGCCATGTGGTACTTGACAGATGACAAGTCCAAGCTTTTTGCCTCAGTTTCTTCTGTTTGCAAATAAATACACTGAGGGTCTGCCTCACAGAGGGTTATATATATATATATATATATATA
>NC_058130.1:670151418-670212441 GCF_016433145.1 Gracilinanus agilis | reverse complement strand
GAGAGAGAGAGAGAGAGAGAGAGAGAGAGAGAGAGAGAGAGAGAGAGAGAGAGAGAGAGAAGCCAAGGCAACAGGGGGCTTTTTGCAAACAGATATTTTCTGCAGACTCTCAGCTTTGATTAGCATATATTAAGGAAGAGGGCAAAAAAAAAAAAAAAAAAAAAAAGTTGCTTGTCTTCCCTCTGCAAAGAAAGCCTTGAAATCTGTAACCTGATGCCCCATTGCTGTGTGAACTAGGCCCAGGAATAATAATGAGAACTTATTCAGAGAGGGCTTTCAAGTTTACAAAGTGCTTTCTTTCCTCCCAACTGCATGAGGCACACAGGGCCTCATTCGTGGTCTGGTCTCTCCTTTCAGGAGGGACAGAAGTGGTTAGTGATTTGGCCCGCTAGTGAGTTTTACTGTAAAAATTTGAATCTGGGTCCCAAGAAAGAAGGAAAAGTGGAGAGGTGGGAAAGATAATCATATCTAAATTACTTTCTATCAGAAGATAATAGCCAAAGAGCTGGAAGAGTCCCCAGGGGCCATTTAGCCCAACTGGACTCCTTTGACAGAGGAATCAGCTAAGGCCCATAGATGGTTAAGTGACTTTCCCTGGTGGGTCACAAAGGTGGTAAGTGGCAAAGTTGGGATTTGAATTCAAATCCTGATTCCAAATTCAGGGTTATTTCCACTGTGCCATGCTGCAACACAGAGCATAAATTATATACTTTATATATGTGATATTTAAATACAACCTAAAATATATCACAAACATGCAGGCATAGAGGGCAGCTAAGCAGCACAGTAGATAAAACATCAAGCTGGGAGTCAGGAAGACCTGGGTTCAAATTTGGCCTTCAGCCACTTACTAGTTGTGTGATCCTGGGCAAGTCACTTATACCTGTTTGCTTCAGTTTCCTCATTTGTAAAATAAGCTGGAAAAAGAAATGGCAAACCACTTCAGTATCTTGTCAAGTACAAAGAGTTGGATAAAGCTGAAATGACCGAATGACAAACAGTGCACTGATAGTTAACTGTATAGTTAGAAATATCTTGAATCCCTAAAAACTACATTACCCAAACTTCCTTTCTGTATTACCTACAATGCTTTTCCTTTTGTCTGTGTTTGCACGGTTATCTTTTGTATAAGTTCTGAGGCTCTGCCTCCTCCTTTCTCTTTTGCTCTTGGGAGTGGGCTGGTTAGTACCCTTTCATAGTTAGCCTTTTATGTTAGTTTATTATTAATAAAATGTATAAATATTTAGTATTTTGCATATTAATTTTAATCTCCACATAGCTTAAAATGATAAGGTTTGGATTCAAGTCCTTGAACTATGACCCTACAAATCACTTCACTCCTTTAATCTTTAATTTAACATGTGTAAAACTGGGAGATAAGAAGTCATACTATTTCAAGTTGCCAAAGCAGCTAGGTAGCTCCATGGGCCTGGAATGGGGAAGATCCAAGATCAAATCTGACCTCAGGCACCTCTGAGCTATGATTTACCCTGGGCAAATCACTTGCCCTCTGCATGCCTCAGTTTCCTTAACTGTAAAATGGAGATTACAGCACTACCTACCATTCAGGATTGTTGTGAGGATAAAATGAGATCTTTGTAAAGCCTCTTAGCAAAGTACCAGGTTACTGTAGGAGCTATGTAAATGTTAGCTATTATTATTATTATTATTATTTTATTATTACTATTACCATCATCACTGTAAAAACCTAAAAGCCCTAGATAAATATATAAGCTGGGAATTATTTTCATTATCATAACTATTATTCTGAGTTGGGCTAGCAAAAAGTAGAATATCAACATAAAAATTTTCTGGGAAACACATAAACTTGATTTCCATTTCTAAAAGTTCCTAGCAGGAAAGAATTGCTTTGGAGACAGACCAGTTTGTTTCGAGAATACGTTCCCAATCTTTTCCGAAGATAAGGACCCTTTTTAAAATTTAAGATATTTCATAGACCCAACTATTTGTACTCATCAGTTGAGAAAACACATTGCTTAGCACGAACCTTAAGAGATAAATTCACAAGTCTCCAGGCCGCTCACCACCTACAGGTTGGGAGCCACTGGTCTAGATGGTTATTGTCAAAGTTCTCTCCCTGAGATTGTCAGGCTGGATGTCAGTCTCTCTGGCAGGAGATGGAGTAGAAAGAATTTCTGCTTCAGCTAGCAGTTAGACTATTAGAGAATGACAGAACTTCAGAGCTGGACGGGATCTCAAGGGCCATCCAGTCCAGCCCATGCCTGCCCAAGAATCCTCTCTACTTTTTTTTATTTGAAGAATTCCGGTGAGGAAGAACCTGCCCATGCCACTTGTGGGCACTTCTAATTTTGCCTACCATCCACCTTAAATATTCCTCTGATACCCAGTGCTCCTAGTTCTGAAATCTGGGTTCCAACAGAACCAATCTCATCTCCCTTCCAAAAGACAGCCTTTCAAATACTTGAACACATCTATAATTTTGTCCCTACAAGTTTTTTTTCTTATGTAGGCTAAACATGTTTAGTCCCTCAACAATTCTTCACATGGCAAAGACCTTTTGGCCTTCACCATGTTGATGGCCCTCTTCTTGGCACTCCCCCATTGATCTACGTCCTTCCTAAATGTGGGGTTGGCTCCAACTGGGCACAATACTCCAGATGTGGCCTGGCTAGATGACCTTTTCATCTAGATCCCTTAAATTTTGTGATTCTAGTGAAAAAACAAATTTTTGCTTTTAGCCTGATGAAGTATCCCACAGCTCTCCTTCTGCCTACCCCAAACAATCCATCCTTCATAGACCACAGGCTCATAGGACTTAAGAACTAGAAGAGACTTTAGAGGCCACTGAGTCTAACCCCCCAATTTTGCAGATGAGGAAATAAAGGCCCAGAAAGTGAACTTGCTCAGGTTCACCCAACAAAGAGGAGAATTGAGACCAGAGCCCTCTCCATGACATGCCTGCCTCTCAAGGCCCAGCCCATTCTTTTCCTTCTCTAAGATGCTTTCCCATTTTAGTCCGGAGCAATCTGCTCCAGCTAAATACTCATACATAGTGCTTGCTTACTTGTCTGGCACCCTCTCCTAGAAATCATTCCCATATTCCTCACCGACATCTCTTCTATCCTTATCCTTACATTGTCATTTTTCTTTTTGACATCTGGTCTGCCCACCTCCCTTTGTGAGTTCCAGAACAGAGAGAGTGTTTAATAATGACGATGAAAACCAACTTCCACCCATCTGGCATCACAGGGTTGCAACGTAATTCTCACGTATCACCTCATGGGCTAGTAAGTGGGGGGGGGCCCTGAATCTGGAACATCTGCCTTTTCATGAGAAAAAGAGAATCTCTCTTCTATTCAGCCCCAGAGAGCATAAATAGAAAGTGAAAAGTAGACCAAGGCCTCTAAAAAGGAAAAAATTCCTTAATCATTAAGAGCTCCCTAAAAGTAAAAAGGAAAAGTAGTGAGTTCCCTGTCCCTGGATCTCTTCCAACAGGTTTGTCAGAGATGCTGTATGTGGAATGGTAGAATGGATTCATGCTGTACTAGGGTCCAAGTAGAAGACCTCTGAGGCTTCTTAAAGCAGGTCCTCAGGAAGTACCTCCTAACTGACCGACTTTCCCAGAGGGAACGCCTCGGTCCTCCGTTTCCATGTCCTTAGAATAAGGGGACTGATTTAGATCTCCGAGGTCTCTTCCCACTCTAAGGTTCCGGTTCCTGCGTGGAGATTCTACAATTCCAAATCCAGGGCTCCCCCCCGACCTCCCCCACCACCACCCTGGCCCTCCTCCCTGCTAACCCCGGGACGATGCTTCCCTTCCTTCTCACCAGCAGAATGCCTACCTAGCACACTGCCCTGACCTGTGAGCAGGGATCAAGACATGTCTTTGGCTGGGGAGAGGAAAAGGGAGCAGAACGTCTACCTCAGGCCTGGCTCGGGTTCCAGAGCGGTCTGGCTGCCAGGTTCCATCGGGTCCCACTTTCCATCTTGTGCTCTCTTCCTCCCTCACCTATGGAGTTGTAATTCTGGCTCTATGGAGGTCCTGATCATTTCTACAGTGACCACTTGCGATGTGACAAGCATGGGATTGTGACTTCAGCAGGGAATAAAGCAGCAGGACTTAATCAACTCCTAAGCAACGCAGATCCTGTTTTGGTGCGAGCGTCCTCGGCTCTAAAACAAAAACAAATTCCTCCTCGGGTGGGATGTGGGTGCCAAGTCTCAGTCTGAGGCCACATTCGAAAGCAAAGTCCCAGTCGGATGCGAGAAGCTCGGGGAACACAGGGGCAGAGTGACACTCGGGTGTCGGGACTCAGCAGTCACCCCTGGGTGACACTCATGTCTGGGGTTAGGCAATCAGCTTACTCTGACCAGAGTTGTGCCCATGAAACTCCCCCAAAGGCAAATGTTTGGTCCAATTTGATTAAAAAATAAATAAAATCTTTTTAAAGGGGGGAAAAAAAAGAGAATGTTTTGTGGCTCACATTCTCTCCTTTCTGCAACCTCAGATCTTGGTTTAAGATTTGGAGAAAAGGCTGGAATGGATTCAGACTTTGTTCAGCTGAGGCCTCTGACAAAGGCCTCTGGGACACTGGGATTGGCTAATCATCCCTTTCAATGCCTAGCTCAATAGTGATTAGAATTACTTGACAATGGAGGACACCAAGGCCAGGAAAGCTTCTGTCGTCTACATGAGGCTGCACCAAACAACAGGGCAAGGCAAGGGTGGGGTACAAGAAAGGGAGTCAGAAGCCTTCAGTGCCTGGTCTTGGGTCTGGCTCCACAGAGTTGTGAGAGCTGGGCAAGTCTCTGGGCCTCACCATCCACAGTGGGGCAATGGCAAGGCTGGGGCCAGTAAGAGCTGGCATTTATAAAAAATGTTCTTAAGGTTTGCAAAACACTTTCCATACATGATATTCATTAGATTTTTAAAAATTAGATCTCTGTTTGTTTTCATTAGATCTCTTTTTTCAGGACCAAATTATTTATTCTCTGAGTTAGCAGGAGAGAAGAACAGGTACTAAGGTTACTGAGGAATAAAAAAAAATTCATTCTCCCCCACCCTGTAACTTCGAGAATTACTTATTAGAAACAACTCTAGTCCGATGACACTTTGACGACTTCTAGTGATGAGAGCTGCAAAAGAACCATCAGTTTTGTAACTTAAGAAAACTAAAAAAAAAAAAATTCAATCAACAGGTTCTTTGCTCCACAATGACATTCACTCAGCCTTAAAGTCCTTGGACATTACTGTGGTTTTTCATTTGATCTTTCCAACAATCCTCTGAGGTATCTACAACAGGAATTATCAGGAAACTGAGGCTGTTTTCTCTGTGTTCACACTGCCGGTCCGTGCCAGAGGTAGCTCAGGAGCCTGGCTTCTCCTCCCTCCAAAGTCAGGGCTGCATCCATGACTGCCACAGGAGGCCAGAGACTCATCTCTGACAGTCTTGGATTTGAGGATTCCCAAGCCAAAGTGATCCTTCTGCAGGACATCCAAACACTAAAGTTCTGGTCTTAACACTGTTCCCTTCCTCTCCTTCAAAGTCCAGGGCAGCTATTTTTTTACTCTCATTTTCTATCTTAGTAACAACTCTGGGCAGCTGAGGTTAAGTGACTTGCCCAGGGTTATGCAGGTAGGAAGTGTCTAAGGCTACATTTGAACCCAGGGCCATCCCAACCCCAGACCCGGCTCTTTGTTCCACTATGCCACCTCGCTGCCCCAAGGCAGCTATTTTTAACCTCTTAAGTGGCAACTTAGAGTGGAAGAATGGATGCAAATTCAGTTTAATTCAACACACATTTATGAAACACCTGTCCCTACTAAGTGCCAAGGATAGGGTACAAAATCCAGATAAGACACAGTGCCTCCCCTCAGGGAGCTTACAGTCTCATTACAGGGCAAGGACACATGCACAAATATCTGCAATGCAAAATAATACAGGATGAGGGCATGGGATAAGGGCACAGAGTAGTTGTGCAGGTCCAGTTTGTAATGAGCCTCACAGTCTGGAGTGACAGGGAGAAGAGAATAAGGAGGGCTTCCTGGAGGAAGTGAAACTGAAGTCAATTTGGAATCCAATAGGTTTGGGGAAGCATTTTATGCACAGACAGGATTCTCCTTGGAAGAGACCTTAGAAATCAGAGTCCAACATTCCTTATTTTACAGAGGAGGAAATGGGGGTCTAGAAAAGCATCATAAAAGTAGTGTGTGTCTGAGGCGGGAGCAGAACCCAGGTCTGCCTGATGCAAAGTCTAGTGGTCCAGCCTGAAGCTGCATTTCCATAGAACGGTATGACCAAGCATTGGTTTTGGCAGAAGGGGTGGAATGGGGGGTGGTAGGGACAATTCCTAATTATGTCTCTGGAAGGGGGTGGTATGGAGCATCAGATTATGGACGGATGTGAGGGCTAGTGAAAGGGCTTACACTGAGTAAGCAGGTAATAGGGATCTCCTAACAAGTCTTTAGATTAGAGAGGAGGTCCACAAGGGGCCAACATTCTTGCCTGCAGGGTGCCACTGAGAGATATCTCTGCACCCAGGACTACTTGATATGGGGATTATGGGTACCTGAAGGCAACTCGCTAGCAGAAATTCTGTAGTACCTTAGGAGGGTACAAGAAAAATAATAATAGCTCACATACAGAGATCTTTTTATATACATCATCTCATTTTATCCTTCTAATACTTCTAGGGCCATGGAATATTAGAAATACAAAGGAGCTATCTAATCCATTTCTTTCTTCAAATCTAATACAATTCCCTTCTATTTTACAGATGAGGAAACTGAGGTCTAAAGAGCCTCAAAGTCACAAGGATGCAAAGGTCCAAAGACCCACAGTCACAAAGCTAGTTAGGGGCAGAGCTGAGATTTGAACCCAGGTTCCTAGATCCAATGCTTTTTCTGTTATTACATGGTAGTTATTTCTTATAAAGATCATATGCAATTCAAGTTTTTTCTGGGTTCCTACTATGTCCAAAGCATTAGACTGGTCATAGGGGTTAGGGCAGAGAAGAGAGCACAAAGGTGGGAAGAGGAAGAAGGGAAGAAACTTTTATAGAGCGCCTCCTCAACACCAGGCACCATGCTACATGTTTTACAAGTATTAGCTTGTATAAACAATACTTGCTTTCCAGGAATTTTTAATTTTGCTGGAAAAACCAGACAACAACAGTTCATTGAAAAGCTTGAGAACAGGAGACAACAGCACAAGAAATACCCCAAGACAAGAGAGACGTCTAAGTGCCGACTTAGCTGTAGGCTAGTGCTTCCTAAGGATGCAGGAAGGAAAGACCACTGGGGGCTTCCTTGCAAAGGCGAGAGACAACAGCTCAACCTTGGGGGATGGATTTCATTGAGAGAAGATTAAGGTTGGGGGACAGCTAGATGGCTCAGTGTTTGGAGTGCTAGGTCTGGAGAGAGGAGAGCTGGGGTTCAAATCTGGACTCACCAGCTGTGTGACCCTGGGCAAGTCACTTAACCTCCACTGCCTAGCCCCTAGCCCTCTTCTGCCTTAGCACCAATACTCAGTATCAATTCTGAGAGAGAAAGTAAGGGTTTTTAAAAGAGGAGTGGGGTGGCTATTTACGTGAGTGTATTAGATGGGCAAAGAAAGGTACAGTTAGCAGGAATGCACATGGTATTTTCGTAGGAGCACTGCTTATTTCTCTCCAGACATGCCCCAGGTTCTGAGTCTCTACTGATGTGTATAAATGGAGATTTTGAAACTTGGACTTCATCCCCCATAAGTCCCTTAGTATTTCCCCAGATTCCCTTTAATCACTTCTGCACCTCCACATTTACATGGTCACATTATTGTTTTATAAGTTCTATACATCCTCCCTCTTTCTCTCTCTCTTCATGAGCGTGGCTGAAGTGAGTTTAGCACCTTTTTCACTCTAGTATTTTATGTTAATTATTAATAAAACTTTATAAAAATATAATATTTAGTTATTGAATATTAATTTTAGAATCCACAGATGCCATAGCTTAAAACCATGTTGGTGAACCTATGGCACAGGTGCTGGAGGGGGCAGACCCCAAGCCTCCCTCTCCCCTCGGGTCTGAGGACATTCCTCACATCACCTGCCCCTCTGCCCTGCAGCAGCCTAGTGGGAGCACTTCCTCCCTCCACTGTCTGGGGTAAGGGGAGGGGGGCCTCACATGCATGTGAGGGTGCAGTTTGGGCACTTGGTTTCGCAAAGGTTCACCATCAATGGCTTAACACATTTCCTCTACCTGAAATTCCCTCCTCCAATTCACCCCTGGCCCAGATGCTTACTACTCTATTGCTTCTGTAAGATAAAGCTCAACCACTTCCCTCTCCATGGTGCCTTCCCAGATGGAAAGGATTGCTCTTGATCTGATATATCATCTCCTTTCCTATTTATTTCATGTATTCTCCTTAGTCTAATTTGGATGATAGTCATGTCTTACTCTCTAGGATCAATCAGTCAACCAACAAACATTTATTAAGTGCCTGCTACATAGCAGGCATCGTGTTAAGCTCACGATTTAGCTAAAGATACCTGACTTAAAGGTAGAAGGCGTCTCCAAGAGCACTTAGTTTCACACCATCATCTTTCAGGTAAGAAAACAGGAGCGGAAGAGAGAGGGTTAAGTGATTTGTCCACATAGGTAGCAAATGGCATACCCTGAACCCAGGTCCTCTTAGTCTGAACTGAATGCTTTTCTCACTGTACCATGCCACGCATATGCCTTTTTGAGATGGTCTTAACTCCCTGACTTGCCTTCATCTTTGTGTATCCTGGTCCAGACACTGCAGCACACAGTGCCTCTTCAATAAGTATCTTCTTAAATGAATGAATGAATGAACAAAGAGTGCACCAGCCTGGCAGGAACAGGGGAGTCACAAAGGAAACAGGAGGCAGTAAGGTTGGAAAAGGCAAGCTGGGATTATGTGATAGAATTCTGACACATATGTCATGAAGACCCAATAAAATACAGACTGAAGTAAGCAGAACTGCCAAAAGAACACATACAATCACAGCAGTGTAAGGAAAAATAGCTCTGAAAAACAACTTGGGGGCAGCTAGGTGCCTCAGTGGATGGAGAACCAAGCCTGGAAACAGGAGGGCTTGGGTTCAAATCTGCCTTCAGATCCTTCCTGGCTCTGTGACCTTGGGCAAGTCACTTAACCTCCCACTGCCCAGCCTTTTCCACTCTTCTGCCTTGGGGCCAATACACAATATTGATTCTAAGTCAGAAAGTAAGAATTTAAAAAAAAAAAAGAAAAAGGAATGCAACTGAACTGACTGATTGTAGTGACCAAGAGTGACTTAGGAGTTGTCACAGTACCATGGATATCTCTTCTCAGAATGGGGGCAGGCAGAGAATGAAGTATACATTGTTAAAGAGAGAGAGAGAACACTAGACTCTAAGATCCATGACCCTGAATAAGTCACGTAACTTTTCTCTGCCTCAATTTCCCTATTTGTAAAATAAGAATAATAATAGCACCTAGTTCCTAGGGTTGTTGTGAGGATAATATGGGGTAAGACTTACAAAATGATTTATCAACCTTAAAGTTTTCTATGAATTTATTAAAGTATTTATTATTTTTATCAGATATAAATAATTTGCTGGGTTTTTGCTTAGCTGTACATCTTTCAGTTTTTTAAATGACAAAATAGATGTATTTTCCTTAAATATCTGAGCTGTACTATTATGAAATATTCATGCCGGTTTCATGTCTGGAACAACAATGTGAAATGCAAAAAGAAAAAAAAACACTAGATAATGCAACTGCTTTAACACCTAAATCCCCTTTGTCCACAAAGTAGGTTCCATCAGAGAAAGGGGAAGGAATCATTAAGTAGTAATAGTCACTTTAAAAGTCAATAAATTCCTAAAGAAGTTGTGGCATATGATTGTGATGGAATACTACAGTGCCGTAAGAAATGACAAACGGGTTAATTTTGAAAAAAAAAAACAGGCAAAGACATAAAGGAAGTTATGAAGAGTGAAACGAGGAGAACCAAGGGTACCAATATTGTTTGAAAAATGACTTGTCTATGTCCGCCTCTAGAGAAAGAACTGATAAACAGAAATAAAATAAGACATATTCTCTAAGGGGAGGAAAGGGAGGGAAGGAGAGTTAACTGGGTATTTGAATGTAACAAATTAATTAATTTTTAAAAGTCTGTGCTAATTTAAAAAATCAATAAAGCATTTACTATTAAAAAAAGACCTGATATTTGATTTCACATATCTAGACACCCCAACCTATATTGTAGACTTTAAAACTTGGGAAAACCTGCCCAGCTGGAGTTAAAACTCTGCCAGTTTAAAATTGTGCTTTCTCATCTTCCTCTCAAATGTATTCCTCTGAAGGTCTAATTATAGTGACTTCTATTTTCTTGTAAATAATCACATCTGTCATAACTGATTTAAATGATCCAAGATTCTGAGTTGGCAATCATGACATCCTGAGCCAATGTGTCAATTTCCACAAACAGGCTGTGAGCAAAAGTTGCATGAGATGGAAGGAGAAAAAGAAATGAGTCACAGCCCTATAGATGGCAGGGAGACCAATATGTGCATTTTCACAACAGTAACATCAACACAAACTCTTAAACGTGGCGCATGGGTGTAATCCCATCTGCAATCTATAGCAACACAAAACTTACATGCCAGCTCCAGGAGAGAGAAAAAAATCTTAGTGGAAAGCCTCTAGTAGAAGTTGGCGGCTTGAACATTTATTATTGGGTCTGAATAGAAACCCCGTTAATATTCCGATCTCTTTTTATTCTAGTTCTTAGAAAGTTAAACGGAATGGCTGTTACATATGATTCAATGACTACCGAGTCTCAAAGACTAAATTATCCTGAGTTTAAGAAATTAATGCGTATAGAAACAGATCTTCAATTGCACTTCTGCCTCCTTTCTAATCAATAAGTTGTATTTCTTGTCAGGGACAAGATAGAAGATGTTTGATGGGGAGCCCTGCAATTGGGGATAGGGGAGGGTGAAAGGAGCCAATTTTTTTCTTGGTCTAGACTTGTTATATTATAGGTGTGGGAAAACTCTTTCCAGTAATCTGGAGTGATAGTGCACCGGTTATTTCAGTTTTAGGGAACTGTCTGTGGTCACTTGGCTAGTAAATTTTAGAGGCAAGGGGCAACTAGGTGGCAGAGTGGATAGTGTGAAGCCTGGAGATGAGAGGTCCTGGGTTCCAATCTGGCCTCTGACAATTCCTAGCTGTGTGATCCTGAGCAAGTCACTTAACCACAATTGTCTAGCCCTTACCACTCTTCTGCCATGGAACCCTTACTGTGCCATAAGAAATGACTAATAGGTTAATTGTGAAAAAAGATGGAAAAACCTACATGAAGTTATGAAGAGTGAAATGAGCAGAAGCAAGAGAACCAATATGGTTTGAAGAATGACTTGTGTATGTCCACCTCTAGAGAAAGAACTGATAAATAGAAATAAATAAGACATTCTCTAATGGGAGGAGAGGGAGAGAGTAATTAAGACAAAAGATAAAGGTTTAAAAAAATTTTAGAGGCAGGATTTGAATCCAAATCATCCAGACACCAATGACAATTCTCTATCCATGTGGCTGCTCCAGAAGGAGAAATATTTTAAGGTCCAGCTATATCATCAGCTTCTAGTTGTAAGAGGAAGATCAATACCTGAGAATAATAGCCCTTTCACTCATGTCACTTTACAAGATAATGAGCCTTCGCAGGGCACCTAGTTGACTCAGTGGATTGAGAGAGCCAGGTTGAGAGGTCCTGGTCTCAGATGTTCTTAGCTGCATGACCCTAGGCAAGTCACTTAACCCCTACTGCCTATCCTTTACCACTCCTGATCTGGAACCAATACATAGTATTAATTCTAAGATGGAAGGTAAAAGTTAAAAAAAAAAAAGATAACCAGCCTTTATTAAGCACCTATCATGTGCCAGGGGATACAGAGGCAAAAATAGACCTGGCTCTCTCTGAGCTCAGTCTAATGAAAAAGACAACATCCAAACAATGATGTGTAAAGATGAATAAACTAAAGATAATCTTAGGGGAAAGGTTCCATAGAACAAGGGGAGAAGAAACCCCTTTTGGCCCCAGCTACTCACATGAATGGTCCCACAGTTCTTGGCACTAGATATGGCAGAACTTGCATTCTGCCTGCAAGTTCTACCTGAGAAGATGCCTCTCAATTGGGGAATGGCCAAACAAGTTGTGGTATATGTTGGTGATGGAATACTATTGTGCTATAAGAAATAATTAGCAGGATGATTTCAGAAAGAGCTGCAAAGATCTAAATGAACTGATGCAGAGTGAAAAGCAGAACCAGGAGAATGTTGTACACAATAACAGTGATATTGTGTGATGATCAACTGTGAAAGATTTAGCTTCTCTCAGCAATGCAATGATCTGGTTAATTCTGAAAGACTTATGACAGGGAATACTATCCACCTCCAAAGAAAGAACTGTTTGTTTGGATGGAGGTGGATTAAAGCCTACTACCTTTCACATCAGTGTATTTATGGTTTTATTTTGGGGTTTTGGTTTTGTTCGAGTATGCTTTTTCAACAATGACCAACAAGGAAGTATGCTTTACAAGATGATAACAATTTAAAAAAAAAAGAACTTGCAGGCAGAATTCTTGGGATGGAGCTAGACTTTGGGGATCTGACTTCTCCTAGTTGAGTATTAGTCATCATGGAATAACAAGACTTTTATACACACTTGTTTGGCTCTGTCTTCAATTCTTTTACTTCTTCCTATTAACACGCACTCAAAACATTTTGGCCACCTTTAAGTTTTTTTAGGCCTTCCCCTCTTACTGTTCAGAACTACAGAAAAGAGATGAACTAGGACAGTGTATAATCTAGGAGAAAATACAATCTTAGCATTCTACTCCCCACCTTCTTATATCTATGTTTTCTAAGCCAGAAGGAAAAGTGAGGACATTCAAAGGAAAATGAAGTTTCAATAGCCTCAGGAAGATGCCTGGGAATTTCTGGTAGAGATGTATTTTTTTTCTATGAGACCATGTAAAATGTCAGCATAAAGTATGCTATCTAGGAGGGTTCTAAGAACCATACTAACAATTTTCTGTGACATTTTTAAGGATTGCAAAAGGCTTTCTTTGCAATAAGCCAGGGTGTTAAACTTTGCAAATGTCATTACCCCTGCTTTACAGATGAGGAAATAGGTTCTGAGAGGTCAACTTGGTCATGATCCTATAGTAGGTACTGGAGGTCCAAAATGAAACTTGAAGCCAGGATATCCTAAGGACTCTGGGCTGACATAGACTTACTGGTGCCAAACTGTGGGCTAAATTTGTATGGATGAATTTCTCTTCCTCTGGCTTTTTGCTTCCTTTTGGATTAATCCAAGAAAGTCTCCAAAAGAAAACTTGGGTAGTCTACTATATAGGTATCCAAAATGAAGTTATCAGTTATTAGACTTAATATCATTGATTTTAAAAGCTGGAAAGAACCTTAGAGGTCACTGAGTCAAACTTCCTCACTTTCTAGATTTGACTATGTATGAAATGTTTTCAACTCAAGTGATTTAAGCATCCACCACCCACCAGAATGATTTGACAATGAAAAACAACAGGGTCAAACAAATATCACTAGAAACTCTGGTGTGACTTACTGGTCTCCTGTAGGCTGAGGGATCTTAGTCCCAGACATTTTTAGAGTCAGGTCTATTCTGATACTCTAGTATTTATCAGGTATGGTCCAGAGCTCTCAGTGCTATAAGAACAGGATCTGATTGGTTAACATTCCCTCTCTCTGTGAATTAATTCTGCCTGCAATGGCATTTATGGAATATAAGGACTTTACTTGTTAACTGATGACTTTAATTTTCTTAGTTTAGTCTGTCCATTGATTGAAATTTCTAGTTTTTAAGCAATGCCAAAGATTTTTATTACTGCTGCATAGTGATGCATGGAATTTCTATTTTCCCTCCATTAATACCTTTATTATTTTCCCTTATATTCTAGAGTTTTTGTTCCTCTAGAATCTAGATGATTGTTTTTTTCTATTTTATTTGGCTCTACAAAGAATCCTTTTGGTACAGCATTTAAATTGAAGACTAACTTTAATAGTAACATAACTTTTGTTATATTAGCACAGTCCAACCATGAACACCAGATATTGCTCCAGTTATATAAGTTATCTATTGTCTTTAAGGAGCATTTTATAATTGAATCTAAACATAAATATCAAGTATACTTTGATAGATTGATTTCCATATATTTTATACATTTTGTTATTATTTTGAATGAGACTTCCCTTTCTTTCACTGCTTTCTGGATTTTGTTGTTATAACAAAACTGATTTTTGTGGATTTGTTTTGTAGCCTGAAATTTTGCTGATAGCATTAATTTCCATAGTCAGGTTCTTTGCTTATTAACTAGAATTTTCTAAGCACATCCAAGTCATCAGCAAGTAGGGATATTTTTAATCTCTCTTTCCTCTATTTTTATGCCTCTGTTTCTTTTGTGTTATTGCTACTGTTGGCATTTCTAGAACTAAATCACATTTAGTAGAAGAGAAGAGCAAGGAAAGTGGGCATCCTTACTTTATTACTGTATTTATTGAGGAAACCTCTAGTGTTATTTCTACTGCATATGATGCTTGTTTTAGGTTTTATAAAGATACTTTTTGTGATCCTAAGAAAAAAATTCCACTATAATCATTTGTAGAGGTTTTTAGCATAAATGAACCTTGTGCTTTTTCAAAGGCTTTTTCTACATCTTGGGATAATTATGAGGTTTTAAAGATTTTTGTTTTTGATATAATTACTTTTATAACAGTTTTCCCCTCCCTAATATTGAACCATTCCTTACATCCTAGTATAAATCCAACTTGGTTAAAATAAAAGATTTCTTGGATGAACTGTTATATTCTATTTAAATGAACTTTACATAAAATTTATGAATTAATGTTCATTAGTGATATATTGGGTCTATAGTTCTTTGCTTTATCTTTTCTTAATTTAGGTATGAGGACTACATATGTCTCACAAAAAGGAGTTTGGTAGAGTACTTACTCAATGTTTAACAATAATTTGTGTGGTATTGTTGTTCATTCTTTGTTTTGGAGATGACCAGAGTGATGGCTTGACTCACTTGTGAGGATTTAAAATGGCACTAAGTGGTCAGCCTTACTCTCTCTTCCAGAGTCTAATGACAAGACAAAAGTTAGGACCACTAGGCAATGGCTTGGGATGCAATGGATGACCCTGCTATCTTTTATGTCTGAACAGGCTCTAGGCCAGGGGTCGGCAACCTTTTTGGCTGTGAGAGCCATAAATGCCACATTTTTTAAAATGTAATTTCGTGAGAGCCATACAGTGCTCACAGTGCGCTCCTGTAACAGCGCCTGAAAAAAATTGACTTTATGGCTCCTGCAGAAAGAGCCATATCTGGCCCTCAAAAGAGCCAGATATAGTTCAAGAGCCATACGTTGCTGACCCTTGCTCTAAGCATTCCACAGTGCCTGCTTTGGCCACTTTAATGGATTTGGGTACAAATTGTGCTCATACACTCATTCCTACTAAGGAGATCTTCCCATGTTTAGGGTAGACATCCTCTCCTAAATCATGGATGGGTTTGAGGCCTACAGGTTACCTTTAAGCTGCTTTCTTGGGGTGTAGCTGCTCCACATACTATAGCTTCTGGGAGCCACAGATGAAAACTGGGTGGCAGTAGACACCGTAGGTGGGTGAGCAGTCCTAAAAGGGGATAAGCAAATCCTCACACTAGAACTGCTAGTCCTCCTTGAAAGCCCCATATACTCCAATATTTGTATTTATTGTTCTTGAAAAGTCTGATAGCATTACATTAAAAATCCTTAAAAACACATTTTTCCCCCATGATAATTCTTTTATAGCTAGTTCTAAGATCTTCTCTGAGATTGGAATATTTCCTATCTCTATTTAGTATTTATTGCTAATTTGGGTATTTTATATTTTTGAAGGTTATTTTCTATTCATTTTTTATTTTCAGATTTTTTGGCATATAACTTTGTGTAGTATGCTATAATAAGTATTTTTATTTCTTCTAGTTTTGTCGTGATTCTATCTTGTTCATTATTGATGTGATTTTCTGTCCTCTTTAATCAAATTGGGTAAGGTTTGGCACTTGTTAACTTTTTCAAAGAACCAGGTTTTAATTTTATTTATCATTTCTGTAGTTTTTTTTCCTTTCACTTCTAATTTACCTATTTCTCCTCCAAGTTTTAAGATTTCCTTTTTAATGTTTTTTGTTTTTTTTTTTTTTTGTTGTTCACTTGTCAGGTTTCTAAAGCTTAAAAATACACATCCAGGGGCAGCTGGGTAGCTCAGTAGATTGAGAGTCAGGCCTAGAGACAGATCCTTCAAATCTGGCCTCAGACACTTCCCTGCTGTGTGACCCTGGGCACCTGGAGGCAATGAGGATTAAGTGATTAGCCTGTGGACAAGTAGCTAGGAAGTGCATGAGGTCAAATCTGAACCCAGGACCTCCCATCTCTAGGCCTTGGCTCTCAAACCACTGAGCCACCTAGCTGCTTCAGCTGCTTCTGAGAAATTTTGGCATATTGTCTTATCATTATCATCCTTCCACATAATTTTCAATTATTTCTGTGATTTTTACTTTGACTTACTCTTTATTGAGCACTTTAAAAATTAAATTAATATCTGTCTGTGTTGTTATTCCCCTTGAACTGATAGTTATTTTTATTGCATCATAATCCATAAAGGATATTTTAGCATTTCTGACTTTTAACATTTATTTGCAGTATCTCTGGGCCAATAATACAGTCAATTTTTGTAAAAGTTCTGTGATGCTAAGAAACATGTATATTCTTTACTTGTCTCATTTAAAAGGTATCATAGATCTTTTAGCTCCCACTTTTTCAATGTGTTGTTTAATTCTTCATTTTTCTTTTGTTTAGCTTTTTGCTAGAGCTGTCCAACTCTGAGATTGGAACATTAAAGTATTACTGCATTTGTTTCTTCATGAATTTAGACACTATGCCATTTGGAGTATATAAATTTAACATTTATCTATGGTTTCCTTTAGTATAATTTAAGTTTCTTGTTTATCTCTATATTGAGTTTTTGTTTTTGCTTTGAATGATATCATTGTAACTCCTGTTTTAATTTCAACTGATGGATAGTAAATTTAATTTCATCCTATAATTTTTATTCTAAACGTCTGTTTTTTAGATAAGTTTCTTACAAGCCAGGGGCATCAAACTTAAGTAGAAACCGATAGCATATTGACTTAGAAACTACAAATTAACATTATCTATGTTGTACAATATTTTTATTTATTTAAATATTTGCCAATTAGATTTTAATCCAGTTCAGCTGCAAGGAATTTTGCCTGCCAGCTAGCCCTAAGATTTTGTGGAAAGCCTTACTTCAAATGTATCAGTTTATGAAGGATCATATGTATCAGTAATGATGATAGAAACAACACCCAGGGTAGAAATTTTCTTGTCTCTCACATCATAGGATCTAATCTTGACCCAGTTCCTCCCCCTTGATCATATCCCCCCCCCATTCACCACATATTATCTCTTATACTGCTTCCACCTTCCCAAGAGCTCCAATTTCCCTTCTAGTAAGCTAGGATGTCCATGAAGATATTATTCTCTATCATAGGAATTGTTTTCTCTATGAACCAACTCCTTGAAGATTTAATCCATTACAAGGTCTTTATCTCCCACTATGGAATATATTTCTCCCTATGGGAGTTTTCTTCATTGGGATTTTTTGTTCCAACAGTCTGAGATCTCCCCCCCTTTCTCATATTTCACTTCCTCCCTGTGCTATCTATCTCATTCTTCCATAGTCCCTCTTCTAGCCAAGAGATGATAGGAGTGATCAATTAATATCTATTAAGTACTTATTGTGTATGAAGCACAGAGCTAAGTTTTGAGACTATAAATGAGTCGGGAGAGAGATAGTGCCTTCTCTTGAGAAGCTTATATTCTAATGGAGGGAGACAAGACCTAAACTAAAACTGAAGTGGATGGAGGGAAGATAATGGCAGTGTTGTAGGAGTATGACAGAGGAAATCTGGCACTCATGAACTCACTGGCTTGCCTGGTTGGCCTCTTTACATGAAACTGTAGGAGGAGTCATCCAATCAAAGGGCAGTGTGATATTTTCAATCTGTTTATTCCAGAGGTTGCAGAGCATCCAGGACGAGTCACTGGGCTATGGTAAGGTCCAGGATGTCCAGAGTGTCGCCCCCCCATGAACATTCATGTTGGCCCAGGTGTGTAAGCACTTGTACTATTGTGGATAATGCTAAAAAGTCAGCTCCCTCTTTTATCTCCTGTCTCCCCCTTTTAGGAACTCCTTCTGTGCTGCAAATTTAGTTTTATTTATTTATTTTTTTAAAACCCTTGTACTTCAGTATATTGTCTCATAGGTGGAAGAGTGGTAAAGGTGGGCAATGGGGGTCAAGTGACTTGCCCAGGGTCACACAGCTGGGAAGTGGCTGAGGCCAGGTTTGAACCTAGGACCTCCTGTCTCTAGGCCTGACTCTCACTCCACTGAGCTACCCAGCTGCCCCCTGTGCTGCAAATTTAGTCCCACAAAATACAGTGATGCAGCTGGCTTGAGTCCATGGTGCTTCTGGCCTGCTTCTCCACTGTCACTTCTATTTCTTTAAATTATGTTTTCATCTTTATTACCCTGAGTACTTTTAGAAAAAAAATTAATGGGTCCTCTCTTTTTCTTTAATGCAATAGATGCTTTTGTCTAATCTTTTTTCTTTTCATAGTCTCCAGAGATGGGATAATTTATTGCTTATTCTTTCCTTAGAAGTTTTATTTAGTTACCTGGCTTGTGCTTATGTTGTTTGGCTTGTCTGCCAAGTCAAATAATCTGCTTGTCTGATGTTTGCAGGAATACTTCAAATGCTTCTTTTATTGAACATCCATCTTTTATTTTTCATTGCTCAGGTTCTCAGGGCATGTCATTTTGAGCTACTTCTTGAACTCCTTTGCTTTTCAGAATATATTTTTCCTTCCCTTTCTGGGGTTTCTGATGGGTGTGGGATAATCTCATGTATTCAAATTTCTTTTCCCTTATTTTTGAAGGTCTTTCTCATGGTGGCTTACAGAATGTATCGTTAGTCAATTAACTAATAAGCTTAACTAATATGTCTTGTAGTTTGAAGCACAGATATGTTTTTGTTCTTTTTTTTTCTCCTTAGAAGCATTCTGTGGATTCTTATGATTGGCACTTTCTCTGGATTCTGAAGTTCTGGGCAGTTTTCTTGTTTAGGTTTTTTTTTGACTTGTCATATTTTTAGGAGGTTTATAATTCTTAGGTTTTTTCTATATAGCCTGTCTTCATTGTAAATGTGTTTTGCTTCGAAAGAGATGAGTTCTTTTAATGTTACTGCTTTCTGATTTTCTCTTTCCAGATTATATTTCCAAGCAGTTATTTTCTAGTTCACTACTTTGGAGACATTTGTCACTGTGAGCTCATATTTTCCTATTCTGCCGTGTATTTCCTATTTTGCCACGCAGGTCATAAGTTCTGCCATTTGTCCTCTTCCAACTTCTTTCAAAATTTTGATTTCTCTCTTAAACTATTTGGGAATATCTTTCTGTGGTTCATGCTCTCTTAGGAATTCATGGTGTTCTATGTTTCTTCAGGTATTAAATTTAATTTTTTTTGTCTTACAATATTTAGAAAGGTTTGTAATGCCTGGATGTTTTAATAGTCATCTTCCCTTCTAATTTAGTATTTCCTCTGCTGATTTATCTGTTTGTTTATACTCTAGGTTTTTACCTAATTTTTTTCTTCCTGAAATTTTTGGTGGCTTTAGTTTTGAGTTTTGTTTTTCCTCCTATGGCTCGCTGTGGATTTCCCTCTGGGAATAAACCTCAAAGCTGTCTCTCAGCTTCCTTCCATGTTAGAGAATTTACTTTTCACCAGCCTTAATCCCTGCCCCAAGTAGCTTCTGGAGTAAGAAGACTAGAGTGTCTGTTCATTTATATGCAGCACAGTCTTGTCGCAGCACAGTCTTGTCTACCAGGTCATTACACCAGTTCCCTCCAATAGAGTTCTACAATTTGGATAAACTAGTATCTGCCGCATTTCAAGTTATCGGGAGAGGAGGGAAATGGATGTTTCCGGCATAGTTTTTGCTGCATTGGTGCTCTCTAACTCAAGGGGCACCCAAGAAGTAGGAAATGCAATTCAGTTTCTTCTCTTTTCTTCTTTTCCTCCGCCTCTGCATGGGTGGATTTGAGGTCAGCTCCTTGTCCTAATAGGGAGCTGGGAGAAGAGCAGGGGTAGAGGGTACTGGCAGAGATTGTGGCCCTAAAGCACCACCCTATGAATCTCAAGTTGGTTTGTTTATCCTTCTGCAGCATGGAGGCTGGTAGTGGATGAGTGTTAAGTGAATGCCTTAGGGCTTGGCATTCTCCACACTTAATTCATATGGCTGTCACCTCGTTGGGCATCTTGCTTTCTCGTTCAGTAGAAATAGCTGTAATAGTTCTTTTTCGGGCACAATTTCTAATTTTTCTGAGAGTTAGTAGAGACTGGAGAAAACTTCTAATCCTTGATCTCACAGATCAGATCATGTGGTCAACAAGTCCCAAACTCCTCCTTTACAGATAAAAAATACTATGGCACAATGTTTAAGTGACACAACTAGGGTCACACATCTAGTTAAGTTTCTGAGGCAGGATTTCAAAAGGATTGAATTCAGATCACCATCAGATCTGAAGAAAGAATAAAGGTGAGAAGGCACTGAATGCTGTTACAACCTGATCTATGTAAATAGAGTACTGGTGCCAAATATTGGGAAATGGATGAAAGGAAAATGGAGTTATGTCATCTGAGGTAAGCTGCTTGATCTCCTAAACTTCAGTTCGTTCATCTGTAAATCGAGGAACAACAAACTGAGGAATATTTACACCACCTGCCTGACCAGAGGAGGTCTTGTACAATGTAGAGATAGTCTCCCTTTAGAAGCCAAGTGTAGCCCTGACCTGGGTTTCATGAGTTAATTATGGCAGGTCACCTGGAAAGTAAGCTACATTTGACATCAGAAGAACTGACTGCATATCCTAGCTCTGGCACTAAATATTATATGAGCTAAAACATTCAATATATTTTATAAAGTATGGGCAACTAGGTGGCACAGCAAACAGAGTGCCAACTCTGGAATCAATAAGACCTGAGTTCAAATCCAGCCTTAGACACTTACTAGCTGTGTGACCCTGGGCAAGTCACTTAACTCTGTTTGCCTTCATTTCCTTATCTGTAAATTGAGCTGCAGAAGGAAATGGCAAACCACTCCAGTATCTTTGCCAAGAAAACCTCCCAAATGGGGTGACAGATATTTGGACATGACTGAAATGGACAAAACAACAACATATAAGCTATTGTTTATTATTATTATTATAATTAACTATATGACTTTGGATAGATAGCTTTACCTCTCTTGACTAGTTTCCTAATCTGAAAGATCAGGGTCATTATTATATTCACAACTCCAAACTTTCCTATCTTTAAAATGGGGAGAAGTATACTTGTATACTGTCTACCTCTTAAGATTGTTGTGAAGAATTTGATATATTACTACTTACTACTAGAAACACTGTTTTGTTAGAATCTGTGAATTCTTCAGTTTAGGAAGTTCCCTAGTGAGTAAAGTCCCTCCACCAAATGAGGTCAGCAAGGGACTATTCTGTAATTTATAGTCTTGCCTAAGAAGGTTATGATAAGATCAGCATCGTAAGAGGGAGTATAAAGTAAAGTATGGAGCTGTTTTAGGTGTCATGAGCTATATCAAGCAATCATTGGCAAACATTATTAAGCCCCCACTATGTGCCAGACTTCCTGCTAAGGATACAAGAAAAGAAAAAAGACAGCTCCCGCCATCAAAGAGCTCCTACTCTAAGGAGGGAGACAATACACAAACAAATGTAACAAACATGCCACTGGCAGGGTAAATGGGAAATAATTAAGGAAGGAAAGGGCTAGAATTGAGAGGTTGAGGAGGGCCTCCAGAAAAGAAGCCAGGGAAAAACAATAGATGGAGATAAGGAGAGAGACAGCCCAGCCATCAGGGACAGCCAGAGTAGATGCCCAGAGGGGGAGGATGGGAGTGTCTTGTTGGTGAAAAAACTTGATAGGGAGTAAGGTGTAAGAGAACTGGAAAGATAAGAGGGGGCTTTGAATGCCAAACAGAGCACTTTGTCTTTGATCTCAGAGGTGATAGGGAGCCACAGGAGTTTATTGAGTAGAGGAGTAACTTGATTATACCCGGGCTTTAGGAAGATCATAGGAATAGGCTACTGCAGTAATCTAGGCAAGAGGTAATGGGGACTTGCTTTAGAGGAGTGGGAGTGTCAGAGGAGAGAAGAAGGGAATAGGAGAAAAACTTTGTAAAGGTCAAAATAATAGACTCTGGCAACAGATTGGATATGGGGATAGGGTGGGGGATAGTGAGGAGTGGAAAACTCCAAGGTTGCAAACCTCTGGGACTGGGAAGATGGCATTAACCTCCACAGTAATAGGAAAGGTAAGAAAAGGGACCAACTAGGGCAACAAGGTGGTGCAGCGGACAGAGCACCAGGCCTGGAGTCAGGGGGAACAGAGTTCAAATACAGCCTCAGACACTCGCTAAGTTGTGTGACTTTGGGCAAGTTGCTAAAACCTGTTTGCCACAGTTTCCTCGCTTGTAAATGAGTTAAAGAACAAAATGACACACCATTCCAGTATCTTTGCCAAGAAAAGCCCAAATGGGGTCACAAAGAGTCAGACATAACTGAAACATCTGAGCAACAGGAGGATCTGAGGGTTTAGGGGGAACTCTAATGATAATGAGTTCAGTTTGGGATATCTATTTAAGGTATTAAGTTATATCGATAGAATTTAAGGTATCTACTGGACATCTAGTTTTCTGAAAGGCAGTTGGAGATGTGAGAATTGGTGATCAGCAAGAGGGTAAGGGCGGGAAAGATAGATTTGAGAATTGTAGGCATAGAGATGATAATTAAATGCTTGGGAGCTGGTAGGGATCTCCAAGTAGAGGAATATGGAGGGTGGGGAGAAGAGAGATCAGGGAACAGCCCAGAGGGGAACACCTACAGCCAGAGGATGTGATGTAGACTAGGATCCAGCTAAGGAGACTGAGAAGGAGAGATCTGATAGAGAAGGAGAACCAGGAGAGAGTGGTGTGCCATAAACCTAGAGAGAAATCAAGGAGGAAAGAGTGATCAACAATGCATCAAGGGGGCAGCTGGGTAGTTCAGTAGACTGAGAGCCAGGCCTAGAGACAGGATGTCCTGGATTCAAATCTGGCCTCAGACACTTCCCAGCTGGGTGACCCTGGGCAAGTCACTTGACCCCCATTCTTCTGCCTTGGAGCCAAAACACAGTATTGACTCCAAGACGGAAGGTAAGGGTTTAAAAAACAAAATCAAAAAAAAAAATGCATCAAAAGCTGCTGAGAGGTCAAGGAGAATGAGGGTTGAGGAAAGGCCACTGGATGTGGCAACTAAAAGACCATTAGTAACTTTGGAGAAAGCAACTTCAGGGGAATGAGAAGGTCAGAAACCAGACTGCCTAAGGAGGTCGTTAAGAAGAGAGCAGGAGGAGAGAAAGCAGAGGCATCTAGAGTAGATGGCTTTTTAGAGGACTTTAACTCCACTCTGGGCCTCAGTTTACTCAACCATAAAATGAGTAACACTAGATTAACTTTGAGTTGCCTTCTAGCCCCCGAGTATTACATTACATGTTATATTATGTCACATATTTAGGATGTATATTTCCAAATAGGTGGCAAAATGGATAGAGTGCTAGGTCTAGAATTAGGAAGATTCATCTTCATGAGTTCAAATCCATCCTTGGACACTTATTATCTGTGTGACCCTGGACAAGTCATTTAATCCTATTTACCTCAGTTTCCTCATCTGTCAAATGAGCTGCAGAAGGAAATGGCAAACCTCTCCAGAATCTTTGCCAAGAAAATCCCAAATGGGGTCAGGAAGAGTTAGACACAACTGAAATGTCTGAGCAACAGGACAAAAGAATTTTTTTTTGTGGGGGGAAGGAATAATGAATTCTGTTTTGGACACATTGAATACCTGAACAATAAAAATATTCCCAAGTATATGATCCTGAGCATTAAGGTGCAGACTAATGTTGTACACTGGGAAAAGTTGTCCTGGGTTTGGCATCTGAACATGGGTTCAAATCCAGATCCAGCCATTTATTACTTATACTGTAATATACAACTGAAGTTGCTTTCTCCAAAGTTACTAATGATCTTTTAGTTGCCAAATCCAGTACGACCCAGGGCAAGTCACCTAACATCTTAGGTCCTCACGTGTAAAATGTCTGGGTTGCACTAGATAGCCTTAGAGGTCTTGGTCAGGTCTGAGCCTACAGTTCCTAATGCTCCTAACTACACCACTGAAGTGGGCAGATCCTTGGTCAGGGAACAGAACGAAAGGATCTGAGACTTCTCCTCAGATAGAAGGAAAGGAGGAAGTCTTTTCACTTCTGCACTGGGTTAACTTGGCCGTCAGGTTCTTTCTCATGCCCCATAACACCAAAGCTGCAAGCATAATAAAGGGGGTGGAGATGGGGATGGAAGAAGGGTGAGATGGCATGAAAGCAGCTTAGGGGGACTCTTCAAACAGTTCAAACACCTTCAGACTGCCTAAAGACCACAACTTCCCTCATCTGGGTCTTCCTCTCCTGCCCCCACAAGCACAGACACAAACACATCCCAGAAATATCCACTGGGGGCCCAGCCCCTAGGAGATGTCTGCCAGCCTCTTTTAGCAATTGGAAAAAGTGATTTCCCAAGATAAACAGGGATACACAATTCAGTAAATAAACACAGCATTCCAATTCCAGTGGATGAGGGAGGGCTGGAAGGATCTCTGGGTCCAGATTCAGCCCTCTCCACCAGGATGGGCCATTAACTTTGAAAGCCTGAATTGGTAAATGTCCAAGAGCTCTCCCTGCCCCCTCCTCTCCTTACTGTAAATCCGTTTCAGCCTAAATCCCAGGAGGTTTACCAACATACAGGCAAATAACTAACCTTTCCCCCCTGGGAAAATGGGCAGAGAACCCTGTTTGCTCCATATTTCATAGCCTTCCAGAAGTAACAGTGGAAAAATCTCTGGGGTTCATTTGCATTTTAAGATTAAAGATTTAATCAAAGTTCTTCTCTTAATGCAAAGGGAAGCCAGAGCTCTGGGTTCAAATTCCCAGCTCTGCTACTTGAGATCTTAGGTTTGAAGCTAGAAAAGGTCTTGGAGATCTGCAACTTCTTCATTTCAGAGATGAAGAAACTAGGGTCCAAGAGGAAAGGAACCAAGATTCAAAAACATGGTTCCAGTGACAAGTATAACACTCTTCATACTGTGATACATCTAGGTTACACAAATACTAACAACTGTGTGACTTAAGGCAAATCACTCACCTACCCCAGTCCCTCACTTGCAAAACGAGGGGCTGGACTACATGAGATCCCTTCCAGATTTAAATCTTTAATCCCCAAATTTTTACTGAGAAAAAGGTGGTGCAGGGGACAGGGCACTGAGCCTGGGGTCAGGAAGATCTGAGTTCAAATCCAATCTCAGCTATATGATCCTGGACAAGTCATTTCACCTGTCTGCCTTAGTTCACTCAATGATAAAATAGGAATAGTAATAGCACTGACTCTCCAGGGTTGTTGTGAGGATCAAATGAGATAATATTTGTAAGACTCTTAGCTCAGTGAAGGGCACACAACAGGTGCTATATAAATGTCTATTCCTTTCCCTTTAGCCTCACACATAGTTTTTATTTATTTTTTTAAAGCTGTTCCTATGGAAACATCTGTATGGTGTTAATGAAAGCACAGATAAATTCATGGCATAATGGAAAGAATTTAGGATCCAAAGTCAGGATGGATCTGAATTTGAGTCCCACTCGTAGCACAGACCTGCGGGGTGACCAAAAGTCATTTAACCTCACAAGTTAGAGATGAGGTGAAATCTACGCTGCCAGAAGGGATTCCCACACTGACAAAATCCTACGACCTTGACTTATTATTATTATTGTTATGATCACTTAGGTAGTTGGCCAAAAGGAGAGAAATGGAGAATATAAATGATTTCCTTAGATGAGAAAAAGAAAAAAGAAAGGAAAAAACAGCTGCTACATTTTAATCTGCACGGTGGGGAGAGGAAGAAGCAGGGAGTTGGGTAATAACTAGAGTCTCCTTCCTTTCATCCTAAATCACTTGCCTTCTGATGCTGAAATATTACCCAGTGTTCTCCAAATGAACACCAATATGAGCCCATATGTCAAACCTTCCGTCCATAAGGAAGTGCCTTCTAATCCACCCTTATAAAAACTCTATAACAACAGAGGCTTATTAAGGGGAGTCTGGAAGTAAATTTTTTATTTAAAGTAATGGTTTTATTAAAACTATAATTCGCCCAAAGTGCTTGAGAATTTAACAAAGTGTGTAATTGGCAATAAATTTGGGAGAACCTTTCCCCGAACTGAGGACAAGGAGAATTTCTAATGGTTGGCTTGGTGATTTAAAAAAAAAAAACAAATGTAGCATCTTATATTCATTAAAGAGCCTGATTTAAAGGCTTTAATATCTATTTAAGTTGCACCATACTGAAACTTGGCATCCAAAATTTCAGTCCAGATGCGTGTCTCTGGCTGTTCAAGTTTGCACACCAACACCCACACGCCACCGAACAAAAGATTCCTAACTGTCTAACTTTCTGCTGCTGTCATTTTACTTGTGTGTGTGTGCACCTGCACGCCTGTATAGACACACACACACACGTACACGCACACGTACACACACTATAAAATCGAGGGCGTTCTGTTTACCAGACTTCTGTCCTCTACAATCCATTGACCTCTAAAGGCTTCTGCTTATGAAAATAATGTGTGATAGCAACGGAACTATTTTTCTAAAAGCTTGGAAGTACCCCAGACATGAAGCAACTAAACTCTTCAAACTGAACCTGAAGGGGAAGAAGATCCTTATTTGATCCCTCGACTGGACTTGGGGACACAACTCGGGTCAGAAGATACATGGGGGCGGGTGGGTACAGGGAAACGGTGGGCCATCCAGAAACAATAATGTGCCTGGTCAGATGGGAGGGTTTGGCCAACCCTGGTCTAGTTCCTACGGTGTGGGTGTCTCCATTGTGTTGTGCCGACCCCAAGGAATAGGCCCCCATGAAGAATGTTTCTTGACTGGTTTCTCTAGGAGAGAAATAAGTGTGCCAGGTTGTTTGAGGAGGCAGCTGGCTTCCCAGCCTACTTTTTCTGAATAACTGGGAGGCTGGTACAGCCAGACCACCCTGAACCAGACCCGCAATCTCATAAAGAGGCGGAAGAAGACATCAAAAGGGCGAGGACAAAATGGTGGCAGAGGTTAAAGGGGTCCCACACTTAGAGCTTCTCTCTGCTTTTAATGCCCCAAGTGCCTCCATACAGACTAGAGGTAAGCTTTTCTAAGTCGGGGGTTCTTAACTTAGGGTCTTTGAGCTTGCTTTAAATTTGTTTTTTAAATGTTTTAAAAATATTTTCATAACAGTATTTCAAGAAAATTATTTTCCTTTGTAATCCTACATATTTAAAAACATGATTTTGGGGGCAGTGAGGTGAAACAAGAGCTAGAGTTTGTTTGCCTCAGTTTCCTGTCAAATGAGCTCGAGAAGGAAATGGCAAACCACTCCAGTATCTTTGCCTAGAAAACCCCAAATGGTGTCACAAAGTGTCAGACATGACTGAAAAACGATTAAACAACAGCCAAAAAGATATCATTTGGGGCAGTTTAAGTGGCTCAGTGGATTGAGAACCAGGTCTGGGGTCTGGAGGATCTGGGTTCAAATGTGACCTTGGACACTTGTTAGTTGTATGACCCTGGGGTTAGTCACTTAACTGCAGCTGCCTAGCACTTCCTGCTCTTCTGCCTTAGAACCAATACTTAGTAGCAATTCTAAGCCAGAAAGTTAAAAAATGATCCTGAGAATGGGTTCATAGTCTTTGACAGACTGCCTGAGAGATCTATGACATAGCCCAGTCAAGATACCCCAGGGGTTCCCTTTTCGTGTTATATGGCCATTCTTCTAACATGGGGGCTGAGGATCCAATTCTAGACCTGGAAGGACTCTAACAATAACAAAAAGGGTTTGCTCCAGCAAAGAGTTGAGAAAAATGCACTGATATTATTGCCTTCTTTCCAGAGTTAGGGAGCTGTATGGAACTATTGTGTCTACTGTCAGACTTGTTGGATTTGTGGAATGCTTGGTTTTTTTTTTAACCCTTCCCTTCCGTCTTAGTATCAATTCTGACACCAGACTGATAAAGGCTAGGCAACTGCGGTTAAAGTGACTGGCCCAAGGTCACACAGCTAGGAAGTGTCTGAAGCCACATTTGAACTCAGGTCCTCCTAACTCCAAGCCTGGCTCTCTATGCACTCTGCTAGTCAGTTGCCCCATGTGTGGGGGTAACTTTGCTGAATTTTTCTCTTTATTTTTTATTCTTTGTTACAATGCTTGGCTTCCTAGATAGGGGGAAAAGGAGGGATATATTAAGAAAAAAAGGATATGTACAAATACAAAATAGCAATATATTTCTTTCACGGAAAAGAAAATATGTACTACTAGACAAGGATTCCAAAGTGGTCAAAGACTTCTGTCTCACATTTACCAAAATATTCATAGTAGCAATGTTTGTTATGCTACTTTTGTAGAGCAGATTAGAAACAATGTTCAGGCAATTCTGTTATAATACTCGTTTAGAAAACTCAAATTTATCTCAACAAGATTGATATATCAGGGCACATTTTCAGCATAACTTGAATTTCCAGTTTGCTTCTGCTCAGTTTCTTGAGAAATGCTGAGAAAACCAAAAATTGCATCACTTCAAAATAATTCACAATCTGCAGTGTTTCTGATGCCCATTTCCATAAGCCAAATTGGATTCTTGGCCAAGGTAAAGGGCCAGATTTATTATATATCTTCTTGAGCATCAGGAGTTGTAAGTGTAGAAGGGCTGGTCCTCCCCTTCCACTATGGCCTCTCGCCTTAAGGCCAAGAATTGTGTCCTGTCCAACTTGCTATATGGCCTGGAGCTGCCATCAGCCTAAGGCAGTGATGGGGAACCTTTTAGAGAGTGAATGCTGGGCTCTGCCCCCAACCTCACCCCCAGACCAAGTGCTGTGCCCGCCTCCTCCCAGAGAAGGTATGCTGTGCCCCTCACCTCCACTGAGTGTTGGGTGCACCCTGCTCCCATACCTACCCCATCCAGGTGAGGAAGAAGGTGCTCCCATTGGGCTGCTGGGCAGAGGGGTGGGGGAAATGAGGAAATGTCCTCAGTACGTGTAGAGAGGGGGAGGGGAGTAGCCTGAGCACTCCGCTCCCCTCCAGCTCTGCTGCCTGTGAGCTGCCCATCTTATCCTATCGTGTGCTCCCATTGGCTGCTGGGCAGAGGGGCGGGAGATGTGAAAAAATGTCCTCAGGGATAATGGAGAGGGGGAGGGAACAGCTCTACCAGAGTCCCTCTGCCTTTCTAGTAAGGAACTGGGAGGGGGCTGGGGGGCATGCACATGCCCACAGAGAGTGCTCTGTGTACCATCTTTGGTACTTGTGCCATAGGTTCACCATCACTGGCCTAAGGCCTCAGACCAGGCTACTATCAATTGTAACATTTATATATTTCTTAACCATTTAACATGTATAAAAGTGTACAACTCTTTTTTAAAAATAGGTCTCTATTGTTTTCTTTTATGTATTAATAAAGTTTTGTGCCTTGAGCCCCTAAACTCCATTTCCTCCCATAAATTCTACAATTTTCATTTATTTATTCATTTTTAACTTTTGAGAGTTTGGTGCTTTGGGGGAACTCAGATGTCTTGTTGTGCCTATTGGTACCCATCACCTATGGAGTGGTTCAGTAAATGGAGGAATATGAATATAAGAGAATATTATTGGGAAGAAAAGAGAAATTTAGAAAAATAAAAGATTTGTATGAACTGATCCAGGGCAAACTAAGCAGAATGATATACAGATATATATAATAACCACAATAATAAACATATTAGTAAAAACCTCAAACCCCCAAACCCAAAACACTAAAAGAAAGCCAAGATTTGGCCATTATAAGGACCATTCTGGACTGAGAGAATGAATAATGAAACACACTTCCCTCCTCTCAGCAGAGGGGAGACAGTAGAATAGGAACTAGAGAATCACTTTACATCCTTATCAGGCAAGGTCACAGTATCAATTCTTGGTTAACTGATTTTCATTATTACAAGGTATTATAGTTCAATTCTAGGGTGGGGGAAAAGTATAATATCTGGAAATGACTCTAATGCTCTAATTAGGAGCAGTTCTAAGATAGAATTGGTAAGGTTTTTTTAAAAAGTCATTTGTACATCAACAATAACAATAAAAAACCACTGGGGATCACTGATGGAGTCCAGTCTCCTTTACTGAGGAGGAAGCAGAACCCATGAGGGAGGGGAAAGACTTCCATCTCTCTCTCCAAAGAGCCTGGCCCAGGGTGTTACAAGAGAAGATGATCCTTTCCTCCCCCACCCCCGTCCCCTTTTTAATGCTTCTTTTCTATTCTTTTCTTTGGTTACATTGGAGTCCCAAGCTGTTTCCCTCCCTCCCTCCCAAGCCCACACACGGGAAGGCCAATGTTGGATGCATATATGTGCTAAACTATCCAATACGTAGTTTCATACGCTCCTTTACTCTGAATAATAACAGTTAATACTCAGGGCTTTAGGATCATCCAGTTTAAGATTAGGATTACAGGTTTAGAGCTGCTGGAAGAGAGTTTAAGAGATCATCTTGTCCAAACCCTTTATTTTATAAATGTGCATCTTGGTTTGTTCTACTACCTGTGTGACTTTGGGCAAGTCCCTTCACCCTTCCGGTCTTCAGTCTTTTTTTTTTTTTTTGTCTGTACAATGACCTGGCTGGCTTAAAAGGCCACCTCTAAATGCATGATTCTATAAAAACAAGGCCCAGAGATCCTATAGGTAGTCCATAATACAGTAGAGCAGTGATTCCCAAAGTGGGCGCCACCGCCCCCTGGTGGGTGCTACAGTGATCCGGGGAGGCGGTGATGATCACAGGTGCATTTATCTTTCCTATTAATTGCTATTAAAATTTAAAAAAATTAATTTCCAGGGGGCTAAGTTATATAAATAAAAATATAAATAAAAATAAGTAAATTTTTTCTGGAAAGGGGGCAGTAGGCCAAAAAATGTTTGGGAACCACTGGGGTAGAGATTTGAACCCAGGTCTTCTGACTGTGTTTTCAAATGCACCGGGTTGCCTCCTTGGATCCTTGTAACAACTCTGAGAGGCGGGTAGTGCAAAGATTACTCCTTCTAAGTTTCAGTTCAATGGTTTTTCGACTGTGTCCAACGCTTTGGGACTCCGTGTGGGGTTTTCTTGGCTAAGATGCTGGAGCGGTTTGCGATTTTCCTCATTTGACAGATAAGGAAACAGAGGCAAAGTTCAGTGTCTTGCTCAGAGGAGCACAGTTAGCAGATCTGAACTGAGGAAGAGGAGCTCTCCTGACTATCCACTCCCTGTCCCAAGTGACAGGTAAGGAAAGGACGGCTTGGGCACGGTGGGGAATATCACACAGCTTCCTGAAGTGGCAGACCCAGGGCTCAAACCCGGGGCCTTCTGCCTTTCCACTTGGCCACACGGCTTAATTAAATACCCGCAGCCTGACCGGTTCCAGAGTGGATGAGTTTGAGCAGGGGCCGACCGGCTGTGAGGAAGCCCACCTGCTATGGAGGCGCCTCTTCCTGCTCTGGCTGCCACTGAGAAGTGGCCCCGCTCGCTGCCCTGGACACTGCAGGAGCCGTCTCTGAGGAGGAGGACTTTGTCCAACCGGGCAGTCCACTTGGGATCCTGCCTGGGTGGCAAAGCGCTGGACAAATACTATCTCACCGGATCCTCAAAACAGCCCTAGAGGTAGGTGCCATCATTGCCCCCATTTTATGGATGAATTAACTGAGAAAGTTAAGTGACTGTCCCACGGTCACACAGTGGGTACACCCGAGTCCTGATTGGAACTCGGGGTCTTTCTATCTAACACTATAGCCCAGGCACTCCTTCCTTCCCCAGCTGCAGGTGACTTGAATGGAAAATCATGCACTTTGGGTTAATTCATCATCACTATTTCTCCCTATAACGCGGTACACTGCTGCCTATGTGCTTCAGAAAGGCAAGCCCAAAGCACAGAATCTTGAAGTTGGAAGAATCTCATTTTAATCTATGACATCATTAGGGATGTCAATTTTATTGTCATTCAATCGTGCCCGACTCTTAGTGACCCCCATCTGGGTTTTTTTTTTTTTTGTTTGTTTGTTTTTTTGTTTTTGTTTTTGTGGCAAAGATCCTGGAGTGATTTGCCATTTTTTTCTCCAGCTTATTTTACAGATGAGGACACTGAGGCAAACAGGGGTAAGTGACTTGCTTAGGGTCACACAACTAAGTAAGTATCTAAGGTTAGACTCCAGGCCCGATGCTTCATCTACTGTGCCACCTAGCTGGCCTAGGGAGGTGAATAGGCTGCTTAAAAAGGCATAAGGATGTTCCCTTTCCCGATTCCTTTTCTTTTCAATGGCTATCTCCGTGCCTGGAGTACTCTCCCTTCTCACCTCGAGTTTCCTTCCCTTTCAGACTCAGCTCCCATCTCACCTTCCTCGTCCCCTCACTGACCGTGCTTCTCAGACATGACATTCTGCTTCCTCTGTTTATGTCCTGAATGTACAAAGCAATTTGCACTTGTCTTCCCCACTACAATGTGGGCTCCCCTAAGGACATAGACCTTGTTTTTGCCTTTTTTTATAGTCTGTGCTTCAGGACTTAAAGAGTAAGTAATAAGTAATAATCATAATAAGTAGTAACTACTTGTTGCTTGAATGATACCCCCGAAAGATCCAAAGTAGAAAGGACCTATACGTATGAAAACATTCCAAAAAGCACTTTTGTTGCAGCAAAGACTTGGGGAAAAGGTGGTGCCCACCAAATGGAATCTGAAAGGCCTTGTAGTATGAGAAGCTTGAGAGGACTTCTACAAACTGATACCGAGGAGAAGAGAGCAGAACCAGGGAAACCAATTTACACGCTGACAATTACACACAAAAAAGAGGAAAACTGTGCAAATCAACCTCAACCAATAATAGCTCATAGCTCTGGCAGCCTAAAGATGAAACTTGTCATCTGACTCTTAACTACCAAGAGGTGATGGAGTAGAAGTCTAGAATGAGATATAAAATTTCAGATAAGCCTAATAATCAAATGATTAAAAAAAAACGACACTTATCCAAGGGTATAGGGCAGCTAGGTGGCACAATGCATAAAGCACTGGACTTGGACTCGTTCAAATCCAGCCTCAGACACCTACTACCTATGTGACCCTGGGCAAATCACTAAAGTCTGTTAGCTTCAGTTTCCTCATCTGTAAAATGAACTGGAGGGGGGCAGCTAGGTGGCTCAGTGTATTGAAAAGCCAGGTCTAGAGACGGGGGGAGGTCCTGGGTTCAAATGTGACCTCAGACACTTCTCTTAGGTGTGTGACCCTGGGCAAGTCATTGTCTAGCCCTTACCACTCTTCTTCCTTGGAACCAATATACAATATTGATTCTGAGATAGAAAGTAAGGGCTTAAAAAAATGAACTGGAGAAGGAAATGGCAAATCATTCCGGTATCTTTGCCAAGAAAATCCCAAATTGGGGTCATGAAGCATGGAACATGGCTGAACTAACTAATACCACCACTACCATAACAAGGGAAGGCCTTTTTTTTTTTAAAGGGGAGAATTGCAGGATAACAGCGATACTAAAACAAAGAAGGGGAAGGGACATCCATGAATGATTTAAAAAAAAAAACAAGAGAGAATAAAAGGAATTTGAGAAGAGGCCACAGACAAATAGGTAAGTGTTGGAACTAACAAGTTACATTTGACTTCTATTAAAAAAACAACCAACCAAACTTATATAGTAGAGAAAAGAATGAACAAATGATACCTTACAATCCACAATCCTCTTTTTGGTTTTTCTTTGTATATTTCAATGTTCACATTTGTTGTCGTTTATTGATTTCCTAGTAAAAAAAAATTTAAACCTGAAAGCAATACAAAAAAAATTTTTTTAAGGCAAAAGGTATGTGGCTGAAGTCTCAAAGAAGACCTTGGGATTACCTAGTCCCCTTCTACCCTTCAATAAGCAGGGATATTTGAAAGCTGGCTGCACATCTGGAAAGCACCCTTTTCCTCATCTCTTAAAAATCTCTCACTTTTGCCAAGTCTCTCAGCCTTCTAGAAGTCTTTCCTGGTCTTGTTAATGTTAATGCTCTCACTTTCCTCAATCAATCACTTCAACCACTGGGCCAATCATCAATCAAGTACCTAATATGGGGGTAAGGGGAAGACACATTTATCAAGACCTATTATGTGCCAGGCATACTACAAATATAGACTCATTTTGAGCCTTCAACAAACCCTTTGAGGTAGGAGCTGTTACCCCCTTTTTATAGTTAAAGAAACTGAGGCAGGGAAGTTAAGTGACTTGCTCAGGGTTACCTACTACTTGTCTGAGGTCACTTTTGAACTCAGGTCTTCTAACTCCAGGCCCAGTGCTCTATCCATTGTGCCTCCTAGATGCCTTCAGTGCCAAACACTAATTTGAGCACTGGGGAGGCAAGGACAAACATGAAAGTCTCTGCCTTTGAGGAGCTACATGTATTTATAGAAATATAGACAAAACGAATATACGAGGTAATTTGGGGGAAGAAGTAGCAGCTAAGGAGCTCAAGAAAGGCTTCGTGTAGAAGGGATGTCCAAGAGAGATAAGCTCTGAAGGAAAACTAGGGATTCTCCTCAAATTAGCTTGTTACAATCATCTGTTTTCATGTTGCATCCTCCCACTTCTAAATTGTAAGTTGTATGTCCAGTACCTAACAGGGCTCTGTACATAGTAGATGTTTAGTAAATACTGGTTGGATTTGATGCAAATAACAATTTGCATTTAGAAGGCATCTTTCTTGCCAAAGGTTCAAAGCACCCGAAGTCAGAAGGGCTCTCAGCGGGCACCAGGTCCAATCTGTGCCTGAACAACATTTCTTTCTTTCTTTTTTTAAGCCCTTAACTTCCATCTTAGAATTAATACTGTTTAATGGTTCTAAGGCAGAAGAGTGATAAGGGCTGGGAGATGGGGGTCAAGGGACTTGTCCAGGGTCACACAGCTAGAAAGTGTCTCAGACAAGATTTGAACCCAGGACCTCCCCATCTCTAGGCCTGCCTCTCAATCCACTGAGCCACCCAGATGCCCCCCTGAAAAACATTTCTGACAGAGAGCTGCCTAGCTTCACTGATCGAATAAGGGTAGGGATGGGGAAACCACTACCTCCCAGGACAGCTCTTTCCACTCTGATTGTAAGGAAGTTTTACCTTCTATCAGATTGAAATCTGCCTCTCTAACTTTCACTCTTTGTTCCTAGTTTTGCCTTCTGGGCCAGACAGAACAAGGTTAATGCCTCTAGCACACATACTGAAGACAATCCTATAATAACAATAATCTAATAAAACAACAACAGCTAACATATAATGTTCAAAGGCTGGTAAAACATTTTATAAATATTATCTCGCTTTATCCTCATAACAACCCTAGGAGGTAGAAGATATGATTATTCCAATTTTATAGATGAGAAAAATGAGGCAAGCAGAGGTGAACTGGCTTGTAGAGGCAACTGGTGGTATAGTGGAGGGAATGCTGGATCCCAAATCAGGAAAGCCTGAGTCTCCAAAACTTGATAACCCCTGGACGAGTCATTTCACCTCTTGTCTACCTCAGTTTCCTCAGAAAAATGTAAAATGGTCATGATAAAGAATATTTGCCTCCCAGAATTGTGAGGATAAAATGAGATTATTTGTAAAGTACTTTGCAAACCTGTAAAGATTAAAATTAATATAAAATAACTAAGTATTATATTTTATAAAGTTTATTAATAATAACCAAAGGGGGGGGAGAGAGAGAGAGAGAGAGACAGACAGAGACAGAGAGAGAAGAGAGACAGAGAGAGAGAGAGAGAGAGAGAGAGAGAGAGAGAGAGAGAGAGAGAGACAAAAAGAGAGAGAGAGAGAGAGAGAGAGAGAGAGAGAGAGAGAGAGAGAGAGAGAGAGACAGGAGTTATAGAACTATATAAACAATAATGTGAAGATGCAAATGTGGGGGCACAGGGATGCTGGGAGATGAAAGGAATTCTGGGGAACATAGTTCAAAAGGCACAAAATTCCCACTTATACAAACCTTAAAGTACTGTATGCACACTGACAATTATTATTACATTCTCCCTAAGTATTCTCTTTTCCACGCTAAGTTACCTGTGGCAAGGCTGAGGCACAGTTACTACTTGATTAATACTCTCCTTAGCCTCAGAAAGGTGGTATAGAATAGGGAATAAAGAGCTAGCCTTAGAACCAGGAAGACCTAGATTCAAGTGCTGTCTCGGACACATCCGAGCTGTATAACAGCAGGCAAATAATTTTATTGTCTCGATGATCTCTAAAATTATAATAAATTGCTGAAAAGGTGCCAACCTGTGCTGATAGAGAAAATGTCCTTATCTAGGAGTTTCCTGTAGCATGGGAATCATAGGTCCAGTCTATCCTCTTCCTCCTAATCTCAAAACCCTATGACAAATTCATGGTTTCCATTCCATTTTTCCAAAATGGGGAAAAATAAGGCAGAGAGAGAGATGAAAGGACCCAGTCAGTCTACAAACATCAAGGTAAGAATGAATTCTGAAGTGGTCATTGGCCCAAACTTCTGGATAAGCCCCGTAAGTCACACGACCTCTCCAGCTCCCCCTGTGGCCTGGGTTCAACATTCAGACTTGAGCCAAGTGTAAAACATCCCTTTCTGGTTACTTCAGCATACAGGGCTCCAAGCAGGGAGGTCCAAGCTTAGCATAAGTTTGCACTGTGTAATAAACATAATGAGAAATTTGGGATGGTACATCCTTGCCAAACTTTACTCCAAAGCTGGCCTCCATAATCTTGGCAGGGAAAAACTTGGTTGGGGGGGGGGGGGGGCAGGGAGCTGTGTTTGCAGAGAAGTGGGAGAAAAAACAAACCAACCCATGAGTGGTGATATTACAGTGGAGATACAGACTTGTCTATTTGTTCTAATTCAGTTTAATTCAACAAATAGTTATTAAATGCCAACTATGTATTTATGTTATCTAACTTCACTGGGCCCTTACCACAGCAAGGTAATCCTTGCTCTCATCCTTGATGGATTTCCTACCTTGCTTCCCACAAAAGCTGTTTCAAATCTTTTTTTTTTTTCTTCTCAACACTCACCACTTTCCTCTCGGCTAAGGATCTCCCCTCTTACTTTACTAAGAAAATGGAGGTCATTCACTGTGATCACTGTAAGTTCATTCCTCGCCCCTTCTCTCCGTGTGAAAAGCCCTTTATATCATCCTCCCAGGCTCCTCTCCTTTCTGCCAGTCTCGACAACCAGGTGGTCCTACTTCTTGCCAAGGCCAACAACTCTTCGTGCACCTTTAATCCCATCCCCTCTCATCTTTTCCAACATTACTTCCCCAATTATCATCCAGTACCTTTAATCTTCAATTCAATAAACATATGTCAAGCACCATTTTCAGCACATTGAAAATGGAACTCATCTTCCCCAACAAACTCAACCCCTCTCCCAAGCTCCCCTATTTCTGTTGAATGTTTTCATTCTCTCCCAATCTACTTGTTCTTTCTCTGCTGCCAACAAACATGCTCATATCTCTCCCATTCTTAAAAACCTTTAATAAAACCTTTTTGTTTTTCAGTCGTTTTTCAGTTGTGTCTGAGCCTTTATGACCCCATTATTTGGGGTTTGCTTGGCAGAGATATTGGAGTGGCTTTGCCAATTCTTTCTCCAGCTCACTTTACAGATAAGGAAACTGAGGCAAACAAGGTTAAGTGATTTGCCCAGGATCACAGAGCTAAGTAGGGAAATTCTCAAGGAACAATCAACACAAGTCTTAGAGATTAAAAATCTTGATTATAAAAACTCATCCGGGGCAGCTGGGCAGCTTAGTGGATTGAGAGCTAGACCTAGAGATGGGAGGTTCTAGGTTCAAATCCAGCCTCAGACACTGCCCAGCTGTGTGACCCTGGGCAAGTCACTTGACCCCCATTGCCCACCCTTACCACTCTTCCACCAAGGAGCCAATACACAGAAGTTAAGGGTTTAAAAAAAAAACCTCATCCGACCAAAGGGCAGTGTTGAGCAGAGCATATTAACCAAAAGCATAGGAGTTTGTATTTAGAATGCTCCCGTTGATTAGGATGTCTCTTCAGATGTGTTTACATCTGTGTTTCTCTAGAAATCTTCCTCCTTAAAGGAAAAAAAAATATTCCCCTTTCTATCCTGTAGGGGAAAAAAACCTCTGAAGAGACACCCTCTTTGAGAGTTTCTGCTCATTTTTAAGAACCAAAGCATTCTGGGACCCTTCCTACCTTTCTCTTAATAAATTCAATCAATTAATGGGAGAGAATTAAAAGCACTTTCTTCACAACTCTGAGGTGGGTAATAATAACAATTATAACTCATGATGGATTATATAGTGTCTTTAAAGTTTACAAAGAATTCTCTTCACAACAACCCAGTAAGGTAAATAATACTAACTCATATTTATATGGTCTTTTAAATCCATCCATCCATCCATCCATCTTTCTATCCATCCTTCCTTCCTTCCTTCCCCCCTACCTCCTGTCTTAGTATCAATTCTAAGACAGAAGAGTGGCAAGGGCTAGCCATTAGGTTAAGTGATTTGCCCAGAGTCACATTGCTAGGAAGTGTGCTACCTAGCTGCTTAGTACCTTGGTAGACTTTAGGTCCAATCCCCGGCCCCCAAACAGATGAGAAAACTGAGGCCCAAATAAATAAGATGATGTCTTCAGGGTCAAATAGGTCCCATTAGTGATAGGGCTACAAGCTAAGTCCTCTGCCTCCAAATACAGTGCTTCTCCCTCTCTTCTTGGTATTGGGGGTGTGGGGAGGGGCACATCTGGACCTGTCATTCATCAGCACAAGACACTTGGGAGAGAGAAACTCCTCCCAGCAATTAGGATCAGCTGGTTGTAAAACAGACTCTTAATGAACGAGTGGAGACCCTGCCAATGTCACACCACTAGTTCTGGGTCAGAGGCAGGAAGAGAATTCTGGATTTCCTGATTCCAAAGCCTAACACTTTATCTACTGTACCTCATTAGAGTATCTTTGTGAGCTGGAGTGAACCCTCGGAGGCCCTTGCATAGAGCCTTCTTGTTTTACAGATGAGGAAGGTAAAGAAACAGAGCTTAAATGATTCGTCTGGGCACACAGAGCTAGTTAAGGTCAGAGGCAAGACCTGAACGTTTTCTTAACTCCAAGAGGCCTGTCCACTACATCACCCTGCTAGACTGGCCAAGGCTAGGTTATTAGAACCTAGTTTGGGGTTCAAGAGGCAGCTAGGTGGGGCTGTGGATCGAGAGCCATGTCTAGAGTCGGGAAGACTCAGCTTCCTGAGTTCAAAGATGACCTCAGACAGTTACTTACTGTGTAACCCTGGGCAAGTCACTTGACCCTGTTTGCCTCAGTTTCCTTATCTGTAAAATGAATCAGGGAAGGAAATGGTAAACCATTCTAATTTCTGCCAGGAAAACTCCAACTAGAAGAACTGAACGCGCCGGAAATGGCTGAAGGACAATAAAAGTTTGGCATTGGAGGGGAGATGCACAAGGCTGACTCCTTGTATGACCTTGGGCAAATCACTTAACCTAGATTCCGCCTCCTTATCTGTAAGTGAGGGGAGCCAGCCTAGATCAGTGTTGTCAAAACTCAAAGAGAAACAGACCCCTGAACCACATATTTTGACTTAGAAAACCACCCATTAACATTATCTTCCTTCTAGTATATTTTTACTTATTTGGTTAAACATTTCTAATTACGCTTTAATCTGGCTTCAGGCAGCACTCTGGAATTCTGCAGAGCCATTAGTCGGACACCTCTGACCAAGATGGCCTCTGAGATGCCTTCCAGCTTAGGGTCAATTATCCTGTGAAATACAAGATAAAATCCCTGTGCTTAAGGAACTTATGGTCTAGATTGGGTTATTCTCAAAATTGGAATCCACAAGAAGTCTGTGGATAGATTTCTGGGCATCCACGAACTTGGATCAGAAAAAATTACATCTTTATTTATACTAACCTCTAGCTGAAATTTAGCATTTCCTTCAGTTATGAATTCAGGCAACAAACCACGGCAGTATTAGGCTTCCCAGACCGCCAAAGGGGCCCATAACCCACAAAAAAGATGGTATAGGCGGGGAGCCAACACATACATATAACACAACCATTAGTAAACAACACAAAACAGGGCCTTATCAAATGCCAAAATGTAGCAGTAGTACGCATGATGAGTACTAGTGAGGCACGCCACACTGGGTCATTGTGATTGTGACTGTGTGTATGTACCTCACAATGAGGTGATGGCACAGTGAGTCCAGAAGAAACTGTCAGGGAGCCTTTTACGGAAGGTGTCAAATATTTAAAAAGTGATAGCACCTCTGATCTTAAATGACAGGCCGAAGAGACAGGGCCACCCCGGCCTCCCCGATTCAGAGAAGTGGCTCGCTTCACCCGAGGGCCGGCAATCCGGGTGGCTTTTGAGTAGCAAAGCACTAGCTCGTGCTGCTACGCCCAAAGGGCTCCTCGAGGACAGACGGCCAGCGGTCGGGGGCTGCCCCAACAGGCCCAGATTCTTTAGGCTCGCCCCTCCGGATGGAGGCCCCTTCTTTCGGCTACCTCTCAGCCCATCACCCTGCTCTGGCCTCTCCTCAGAGTCTGGAACCGACGGTAACTTGTGCAGCTCCCCTGAAAATTGCTGGGTCAGCCGTTGCCCCAGCCTTCAAGTTTGTGCGGTCCTGGAGAAGTCAACTGTCCTGCCTGAGTCACTCGGTAAATCAGTAACGGGTCTTGGCCATCAGCCCAGATCGCCTTCATCCCGGGGCGCTGCTCGAACAACCCGCTCACTGTGCCAGGAAGAATTCCCAGATGTAGAGTCCAAAAAGCAGACGGTGAGCCCGGTGCTGGGCCGGAGGGAGGCCGCCTGCTCAGAGTGAAGGCAGTGCCTGGAGGACAGAGGAGAGAGGGGAGGCTCTTCCCCCAGCACCCCCGTACTCGCTCTAGCCTGGACACAGAGAGGCAAGCCCAGCTCCGTGACTTGGGGCTGGAGGCGGGGGGAGAGCAAGTTAATTAAAAGGCAGGACCACAAGCCATGGTGGAGACGATGAGTCTCAGACATGCTCAAATGGGTCGCCACAGCTGCTGCTCCTGCCAAGAGGAGCTGCTGGACTATAAAAGCAGGAGATGCCTGCACTATGGCAGGATGCCTGTGGACTCGAGGGCACAGATGGCTGCTGTTTCTGCCTCCTACAAAGTCCACCCAAGTCAAAGGTGAAGCTCAGAAATGACTGCTAGCATTCTGATAATGCCTGAAGGTTTGCCAAATCCATTACAGACATAATCTCATTGGAGCTTCACAACAGGTAAGCAACATCAGATTACCCCTATTTAACAGAAGTGTCAACTGAGGCTGGGTTCAATTTGTGATTTGCCCAGGAGTGACACAACTTGTGAACGTCACAAGCAATACTCAAATCCGGATCTTCCCCTGCCCCAAACTCTCACATTCTCTCCAAGACTCAAAAGTATACCCTGGGCCATTTCCCTACTCCTTTGTGTAAGTGCAAGAGTCTGCTAGTTTGGAACACTGCACATAAAATCAATTTTTTTTCAATGCATTATTCATTGATTTGGCTAAAATTTTTCCTCCTCTTCCTCAAAAAAAAAAAAATTGTACTAAGAGATAGTGCCCTGGGAGGGGGAAGAGATAGATGTAAGGAGAAATCTAGTTAATGTACAAATAAAAGATACAAATAAAAATCTACTTTTTAAAAAGAAAGCAGGGGCAGCTAGGCAGCACAATGAATAGGGCAACAGGCCTGGAGACAAGAGGACCTAGGTTCCAGTCTGGCCTCAGACACTTCCTAGCTGCATGACCCTGAGCAAGTCATTTAACCTCAACTGACACTAAGACAAAAGGGAGGGAAGGGGAAGGAATGGATGGAAGGAAGGAAGGGAGGAAGGAAGGAAGGAAGGAAGGAAGGAAGGAAGGAAGGAAGGAAGGAAGGAAGGAAGAGAGAGAGAGAAAGAAAGAAAGAGAAAGAAAGAAAGAAAGAAAGAAAGAAAGAAAGAAAGAAAGAAAGAAAGAAAGAAAGAAAAGAGGGAAGGAAGGAAGAATGGAGGGAGGGAAAGTACTTATCTTTCAGCCAGGTCCATTAATCAACAAATGGATATTAAGCATCTACTTTGTCCAAAGTGCTATCTTAGCCTCTGTGGAAGATAAGAATGAACCCATGATTTCATTGCTGCAAGGTTCCCAAGTAAAGAAATTCCAAACTAATATAGATGGGCATCTTGTAGTCTTAAGAGAGTTGCCTACATCATTGGAATAAAACTCAATAGAAATGAGAGCCACTAAACTGTACATGCAAATCCCAGCTGGCTGCACATTGGCTAAGAAAACCACATATTAATATTATCTATGTCCTGTTGTATTTTTACTTTATTTTGCTAAATATTTCCCAATTGCATCAAAAAAAGAAAACCAGCTTGGATACCAAGTATAAATATCAGTTACAAGGCAGAAGTGAGGTCAGGGCTAGGCAACTGGGGCTAAGTGACTTGCCTATGGTCTTGCTATTAAGAGTCTGAGGCCAGATTTGAGCATAAGTTCTCCTCTAGGCCTAGACACTAAGAGGTTAGAAAAGAAGATAAAAATGATTTTCTCAGAATCATATAACCAGAATGTACCAGCTCTTTAGCCACCACACACCTTGGCCTCTCTGTGGAAGGTACTTTGTGGGAAAAATGTTATCAAAAAATCTAGAGACTCCATTTGTCAGTCAACTGATCAACAAACATTTATCAAATGACTTTTCTGTGCCAGGCACTGTGCTAAGTGCTGAGGATCAATGAGAAAAGTAAACCAGTCCCTCCTCCTTGAGAGAAGAAAGCAAATATCCAGGAAAAGCTAAATACTAATGAGGGTCAGGCAGAATTGAGACTGAATTAGGTTTGGAAATAGTAGTCTGGGGTTCAAATCTAACCTCAGATACTATCTAGCTATGTGACCCTGGGCAAGTCATTTAACCCCAATTGCCACTCCTCTGACTTGGAACCAATATTTAGTATGATTCTAAGACAATATAAAGGTAAATTTTTTTTAATTAAAAAAGTTAAATACCAAAACAAAGTTACGGGACAATTGATCATCCAACGAGCAGCAGAGACAATAAGGGTCAGATTGGGCAATGAGGAGGGTGACTAGAAATCATGCCATATGGAGATCAGCTGGAGCACCCAAAGCCATTGAGACTAGAGTAGAGAAGGCTTGGGCAGGAAGGAAACATTATAGCTGCCTTCTAGTATCCAAAGGGCTGTCATACGTGGGTTTGGCATGTTCGGCTAGGTGGCAAGAGGCAGAACTGGAAGTGATGAGCAGAAGCTGATGAGAGAACGACTTAGGCTCAATGTAAGGAAAACATTCTTCATAATTCAAGTGGGTGATAGGCATTTTATTGAGCCCTTAGTGCCGAAGGCCCAAAGAAAAACAAAAAATCAAGGTCTGTGCCCTCAAGAAACATACATTCTAATGAGAAAACTACCTAAATAGCCAACCACGTTCAAGGTCTAGAGAGTAGATGGATGGTGGTAATCCTAGAAGGTAATCTCAGACAGCTGGGTGGCAGTGGATAGGGTACTGAGCACTGATTCAAGAAGACTCATCTTCCTGAGTTTAAACCTGGTCTCCGAAACATATAATAAGCTGGGTGACCCTGGGCAAGTCATTTCACCCTGTTTGCTTCCGTTTCTGTGAAATGAGCTGGAAAAGGAAAATGTCAAATGACTTCTAGTATTTCTGAAAACAGAATCTTAAATAAGCCTGCCAGGAATTGGACAGGACTGAAAATGACTGGACAACAAATCTCTAAGGGAAGACACTAGCAGTAGGGGTGGGGAGGGAACAGGACTAGGAAAGACCCCCCCCTGCAGAAGGTGGGATTTAAGCTGAAAGTCAGGGAAGCCAGGAGGCAGATGGTAGGAATCTTTCTGGAATTCTGCCTTCTAGACTTGGGGGAAGACAGTGAAAAGAATCATGCCAAAGGCCAATGGGCCACATCAAGAGGGAGTAAGTTTATTGCTGGAGATCTTCAAGCAAAGGCTGATAGGAACCAGAGACATCCTAGAGGGGATCTAGGGTTGGATTAGGTGTCCTACTTCTACTTCCACCTTTGAGAAGAGGTCACTTCCAATGTAAGTCTGGTAAAGGAAAAGATCATTTAGCAAGGCTGACTGGGGAGAATTTCATCAAGAAAGCAGTTTGTAAACCAGGCAGCAAAGGGTAACTAGCTGCCTAGGGGAAAATAATATCAACCAAGGGGGAGAAACAACCAGGTCAAGAAATGAGGCCTATCAGGTTCTCTGATTTTCTCCATATATACTGCAAACTGTACAGCTTAGCAGGAGAGCTGAGAATTCTAGCTGAAAATTCTGTCACAGGGGTGGAGTTAGGCCTAAAGATGGGAGGTCCTGGATTCAAATCTGACCTCAGACCGTTCCTAATGTATAATTAGAGAATTTTGTACCTTTGGACTTCATCGCCCAGAAGTCCTTCAGTATTTCCCAGAATTCCTTTTAATCTCTCCACCACCTTGCATGTTTATTGTTTATATGTTCTGTGACTTTGCCTTTCTCTCTTCTCTCATGAGCTGGGTTAGCTAGCTTTTTTATTTTAGTTATTATTAATAAAATTTATAAAATATAATACTTAGTTATTGTATATTAATTTTAATCTTTACACTAGCTATGTGACCCTGGGCAAGTCCCTTAACATCCATTGCTTGGACCCAATACACAGTATTGATTCCAAGATGGAAGATAAGGGTTTAAAAAAAATAGTCACCAGCCAACCTGGGTATTTCAAAGACTACCTTTGTAGGTCCTTATAAGGGGGAAAAAGGGGGTTTTGGGTCGAATATATTAAAGATTGGTTGTCAGCAGTCAATCGATTCAGTCGATTCTGATTCGTCACCCACTCTAGCACATGTGGGTTACAGACCTCCCCAAAATGGAGATGTTTTCACCTTTGGTGATTAAATCTAAAGATGGGCAGTGTAGATTTAATCTAATTATCATATCCTGATGGTGGGGGATGCCTTTTTCAGAGGCTTGGTTTGACAAAATAATGAAAAAAGGAATGAATGAAAGAAAAAGCATATATTTACTATGTTCCAAGCCCTATGCTAGGCACAGAGAGCAGGGATCCAAATGGAGGAGTAAGGCAGTCCCTGCTCTCAAAGAGCTCACATTTTAATGGGGGAGACAACACATGGAGGAGTTTTTAGCTGTAAGCCAGATGGAAAGGTCCCATGGTCCTTAGGGTGAAGCAAAAAGCAGGTGCATCTTTTTAAAATGTTGTTTTCACTGATAAAATCATATCTGTTTCTGATGTTGAACCATATGACAGTGCTACGGATGAGGCACCAGAAAGGGAGCATCCATTTTAGGCCAAAAAAAAATAAGCTCCCTCTGTGTACACCTATGCACTTTTAAAGGGTTTAAATCACTCTGTGGTCTGCTAAAGTCCCACTCTGTAGAGTCTAACACATATTCCTCCCTGCCCCCCACCAGTTTCTTTCTTTCTTCTATCTAATGCTTATTTTCTCTTCTAGTAACAACTCCAAGTCAGAAGGGCAAGGGCTATGCAGAGTTAAGTGACTTAAGGGTCATGCCACTACAAAATGTCTGAGGCCAGATTTGAAAAGCCAGGTCCTCCTGACTGACCTGGGCGTCTATCCACTGTGCCACCCAGCTGCCCCCAGCCACCCTCCATTTCTGCATATGTTCCCCATCACCAAACCACTGAGTCATCCTTTATAACCCTTCTCACAGACAAAAATCCACTATTTGACAAAAACTGCTGGGAAAATTGGAAAAACAGTATGGGAGAGATTGGGTCTAGAGCAACATCTCATACCCTATACCAAGATAAATTTAGAATGGGTGAATGACTTGAATATAAAGAAGGAAACTATAAAGTAAATTAGGCAAACACAGAATAGTATGCTTGTCAGATATCTGGGAAAGGAAAAATTTTAAAACCAAGCAAGAGTTAGAAAAAATTACAAAATGTAAAATAAATAATTTTGATTACATTAAACTAAAAAGTTTTTGCACAAACAAAAACAATGCAACCAAAATCAGAAGGGAAGCAACAAATTGGGAAAAAAATTTATAACAAAAAACTCAGACAAAAGTCTAATTACTCAAATATATAAGGAGCTAATTCAATTTTACAAAACACCAAGCCATTCCCCAATTGATAAATAGGCAAGGGACATGAATAGGCAATTTTCAGATAAAGAAATCAAAACTATCAACAAACACATGAAAAAGTGTTCTAAATCTCTTATAATTAGAGAAATGCAAATCAAAACAACTCTGAGGTATCACCTCACATCTAGCAGATTGGCTAAAATGAAAGAAGGGGAGAGTAATGAATGCTACAGGGGATGTGGCAAAATTGGGACATTAATGAATTGCTGGTGGAGTTGTGAATTGATCCAACCATTCTGGATGGCAATTTGGAACTATGCCCAAAGGGCAAAGACTATCTGCCTTTTGATCCAACCATAGCACTGCTTGGTTTATACCCCAAAGAGATAATAAGTAAAAAGACTTGTACAAAAATATTTATAGCTGCGCTCTTTGTGGTGGCAAAAAATTAGAAAATGAGGGAATGTCCTTTGATTGGGGAATGGCTGAACAAATTGTGGTATCTGCTGGTGATGGAATATTATTGTGCTATAAAGGGTGATGAACTGGAGGAATTCCATGTGAACTGGAATGACTTCCAGTAATTGATGCAGAGTGAAAGGAACAGAACCAGGAGAACATTGTACACAGAGACTGATACACTGTGGTAAAATCGAATGTAATGGACTTCTGTACTAGCAGCAACGCAATGACCCAGGACAGTTCTGAGGGATTTATGGAAAAGAATGCTACCCACATTCAGAGGAAGAATTATAGGAATGCAAACACAGAAGAAATACAAATGCTTGAACATATGGGCTGATGGGGATATTATTGGGGAAGTAGATGCTAAATGATAACTCTAGTCCAACTATCAATAATATGGAATTAGTTCTTAATCAATGATACATGTGAAACCATGTGGAATTGTGAGTCAGCTACAGGGGGTGGGGGGTTTGGGAGAGAGGTAAAGAACACGAAATATGTAACTATGGGAAAATATTCAAAACAAAATAAAAAATTTAAATTTAAAAAAAAAACCCTCCCCACACCCCAAACCCAAATTAAATCGAAGATGGAAAAGGTTCAATAAAGTTAACCAACACACCAGTCAAATCTGATGGTATACAGTTTTTCGCATTCATATTTCTTTGAGGGAAGGGAGAGAGATGTATCTTCTCATCTCTTCTTCAGAGATAAGCTCAGAGTAACTTTGGTTCTTGAAAGTGAGACCAACCTTTCACCTATCAGATTGGTCAATATGACAGTAAAAGAAAGTGGTAAATGTTGGAGGGGAGGTGGCAAAATAGGGGCATCAATGCATTATTGGTGGAGTTGTGAACGGATCTAGCCATTCTGGAAGACAATTTGGAATTATTCCCAAAGGGTTATAAAACAGTGCGTATATATATATATATATATATATATATATATATGTATATATATATATATATATATATATATATATATATACCCTTTGATCTGGTAATGCCACTACTGGGTCTATGTCCCAAAGAGAAAATAAAAAAGGGGAAAGGATCTCTTTGTACAAAAATATTTATAGTTGCTCTTTTTTTGAGGTGGCAAAGACTTAGACACTGAGGGGATGTCCCTCCATTGGGGAATGGCTGAATAAATTGTGATACATGTTGGTGATGGAATACTATTATGCTATTAGAAATGATGAGCAGGATGATTTCAGAAAGAGCTGGAGAGATCTGCGGGAACTGAAGCGGAGTGAAATAAACAGAACTGGGAGAACATTGTCCAGAATGACAGCAATATTGGACGATGATTATCTGTGAAAACTTGGCTACTCTGAGTACAACAATGTGATGATCTGGGGCAATCCTGAAGGTCTTAAGACAGGAATCCATCTCCAGAGAAAGAACTGTGGGAGTCTTCTTTCCCATCAGTGTATTTAGGGTTTTATTTGGGAGTTTTGGTTATGTATGAGTGTGCTCTTACAATGACCAATAGGGAAATGTGTTTTGCATGAAAAAAAAAAAAGAAAGTGAGACCAGCTAAATGCAGGGCCCTGTGGCTATTTAAAAGCAAGAGGCCTGGAGGTATACTTTAGAGTGCTGGATACTTTGGAATCAGAGAGACCAGAGTCTAAATTCAGTCTGATAACAGTCATTCAAGGTGGCTCAGTGAAAAGACTGGAATTAGGAAGACCAGAGTTCAAATCTGTCTTGTGACACATAGTAGCTATGTGACTCTGGGTGAGACATTTCACTGCTCTCTGCCTTGGTTTCCCTAACTGTAATAACACACAAATAGAACATAAAAGTAATACAAATAATATATGAATAAAAAATTGAGGACAGTAATAGCACTTATCTCCCAGGGTTGTTTTGAGGATCAAATGAGAGAACTAAGGGTGTAGCAACAGTTCTTGGATAGAGATGGCATTCAATAAATGCTTCTTCTCTCACCAGTAGGCTGGCTACCAGGGAATGTAGTTGTTTTTTTTTTTTTTTTTTTTGGTTTTTTTTTTTTTTTTGACTACAGCCACTTCTGAAACAGATGGGGGGATGTATATGTTGCAGTGGAGGGAAGGGCCCAGACCAATGAAACGGCAACTCTCTGGAAAGCACTTACATCAAACGAGGACTAACTTCAATCTTGACTTGGGACTCCCTGAATTTATAACTGCAGCCCATGAGGCAACCAAGACCACTTGCAATGTATTGCTATGTTGACCTAAGAGCCCTCTCTCTTGGAAACAAGTTAGGATCTCCTCGTGTTTGACATGAGTTCATGGCACTCTGAGAATCCAATTTTACTGCACCCAGTTCTTCTGAAGAAAACAGCAGGCCATCTTGCAGCAGGATACAAGCTAGGAGCTCTGCTTTGGAGCCTGGCCCTCCCCTCCAGGATCCCTGGCCTGTGCCCCTTCCCCTTGTTTCCAGGCCAATATGCTGCCTCCCTCCAGCAGCTGTCAGGGACCCAACCCTCCACCTCAAAAAAAATAAAAGGAAGGCAAAATGAACCTTCCTCACTCTCGCCATTTCCAAACCTCACCCTCTGTCAGCTTTAACGGAGTGGGGAGTTATGGTAGCTGCCTCCAAGTACTTGAAAGACAGTCCATCATGTGGAAAAGGGGTTAGACTTCTCCTGCCTGGGCCCAGAAGGCAAAATCAGAAACGAAACAATGGGGTTGGAAGACGCAGAGGGGGAAAAGTCAGGATTCGTATCAGGAGAATGTTCCAAACAATGAAAGTATTCCCCAAGTAGAATGGGTTGAATCGGGAAGGCAATGGATTCTGCCTTTCTAGAGGTCTTCTATTTTAAACCTTCACTCTTAGAATTAATACTGTGTACTGGTTCCAAGGCAGAAGAGTGATAAGGGCTAGGTAATGGGAGTCAAATGACATGTCCAGGGTCACACAGCTAGAAAGCCAAATTTGAACCCCAAACCTCTCCCATCTCTAGTCCTGGCTCTCAATCCACTGAGTCATCTAGCTGCCCCCTCTCTTGTCTTTAATAGAAGGTATTTTATATTTATAGGTTCACAGATAAAGAGCTGGAATGAACCTTAGAGGTCACCTAGTCCAACCCTCTCAATTTATAGATGAGCAAACAGAGGTCCAGGCCATGGTTACACAAATAGGATTTGATCCCTTAATCACTGTCAGTTTTTTCCCCCCACTGTACCACATTCCCTTCTGATGCCTACTTGTCAGAAATGCCCTAGACTGGATCCTTGTTCAGGTTTGGGTTCTAGATGGTCCCCGGGGGTTCTTTTGGTTCCAGAATTCTATGAGCATCCGTGTCTTCTGACCTCCCATGTCATCTACAAATGGTCCCAAAGAAGCAAGTTTCAAAAACAAAGGGAAAATAAAGATGACTTGGAAATTCTTTCCCTGCCCCTCCTCTTTTCCTGCCCCTTGCCCTAGTATGCCCTGAGTGGTCCCGTGGGCACTCTCTGACTACGAGCCGGGGCCAGGAGTGGGTGGAGGAGATGGTTTTGTTGTTTGGCTAGCTTCAGCGGTGTTCACATATTTTAAGAACAGCATGAAGGTAATATTGACTGAAAGGAATTCTACATGCCATTTAACTAAATGGCTCTACAGCTGGGGAGATCTATAGACAGGAAGCATTATGATTCAAGGGCTCTCAATTACAGTGATCCTCTCTTATTGTATAAAAACACCAACAGGGCTGGCCATTCCCCCTCCCTCCTCCACCAGCCCACAGCCCAATCTTCAGGTGTTTCTACGAGGGCAGTTCTCAGGATCCTCGAGACAGTTTCAAAGGAAGCATGCAAGACAAGAGTTCCATGTCCTCCCTAAGGAACCAGTCTTCTGTCTTCGAAAAGACAGCATGGTACATACACCATGTGAAGAGTGCTGGATTTGGAGTCAAAGGACCCGAGTTCAAATCCTAGTTCTTCCACTTACCCTGGACATTTCATTTAAATAATAAAAACTTGTGTGTGTGTGTGTGTGTGTGTGTGTGTGTGTGTATTCCTTTTCTCTGGTTAAAAAAAAAGACTCCTCTGCAAAGTGAATATATACACACACACATATATATATTATATCTCTATGTCTGTCTATCTGTCTTGTCTATCTATTTATCTGTCTATCCCTACTGTCTATCTGCACCGACATCTACCTATCTCTATAGCTATGTCTCTTTACTTACAATTATCTCGCTATCCATCTCTCTACTTGTATCTACCTACCTATAGCTACATATCTAATCTAGCTCTACCTAGATCTATCTATCTACTTATCTCTCCCCCTACATCTCTCTCTACTTATTTTTTTACTTGTATCCATCCATCCATCCATCCATCCATCCATCCATCCATCCATCCATCCATCCATCTATATCAGCTAGGCCAGTGATGGGCAAACTTTTTAAAGAGGGGGCCAAAGGAAAGGAAATTCTCATCTGTCAGTCTGTTTCTAAGGCAACTCTTTCGAAGTTTCATTATACTGTATCCTACTCATTGTATTCATCAGATTAGGAATAATGCCTCATGGCTGGATAGAACATTTCGGGGGGCAGCATCTGGCCTCCAAGCCGCAGTTTGCCCATCACTGAGCTAGGTGATAGTGTATAGAGTGTCAGACCTGGAGTCCGGGATACCTGAATTCAAATCTGGTCTCAGACACTTACTAGTTCTGTGATCCTAGCCAAGTCTCTTAACCCTATTTGCCTCGGTTTCCTCATCTGTAAAATAATCTAGAGAAGGAAATGGCAAACTACTCCAGTATTTTTTTTCAAACCCTTGTACTTCGATGTATTGTCTCATAGGTGGAAGATTGGTAAGGGTGGGCAATGGGGGTCAAGTGACTTGCCCAGGGTCACACAGCTGGGAAGTGGCTGAGGCCGGGTTTGAACCTAGGACCTCCTGTCTCTAGGCCTGACTCTCACTCCACTGAGCTACCCAGCTGCCCCCCTACTCCAGTATTTTTGCTAAGAAAACCACAAATTGGGCCATAAAAAATTGGACAAGACTAAAAATGACTGAACAAAGCATTTCTATAGGGCTTTTAAGGTTTGCAAAGTGCTTTACAGAAAGTATCTTGTTTTATTCTCACAACACCCATGGCAGCCAGTATTACTAATAAAAATAGCTAATATTTATATAGTGCTTAATATGTGCCAGGAATTATCCTAGGCACTTTATGATCATTATCTCATTTGCTCCTCACAATAACCCTGCACGGTAGGTGCTATTATGCCCATTTTACAGATGAGAAAACAGCAATTAAGTGACTGGCCCAAGATCCCACAGCTAAAACATCCTTATGCAGGATTTGAAGCCAGGCCTTCCTGACTCCAGGTCCATAGTCCTAGTATCCAGAGTCATTTCCCCACATCTAAGACCTCTTTCCTCACCTATAAAATGAAAGAGTTGGGGTAGATGGCGTCTGAGGTCCCTTCCAGTTAAGCTATGATGCATGAATCAGATCTGGAAAAGCGTACTGTTTAAACAGCAATCTTCAGCTTCAGAGCAGGAAGGCACCTTGGAGTTCATTTCCTCCAAACCCCTCATTTTCCAGAAAAGGAACCTGAAGCTTCCCAGAGAGATTAAGTGATTTTCCCCCTCCCAAATCACACAGATAGTTAAGGAGCAGAGGCAGGATTCAAACTCTGCCTCCACGTTCAATGTTTTTTCCACCATACCCTACTAGACTTGTATTGAAGGCCATTTGCAAGGCTTTTTAAAAGCATGTTTTAAAATGCTCAGCATCTTTCTCTCCATTTTTCTTAGGCTATAATGGGAACGTGGAGTTAGAGAGAATGCTGAATGTACAGCCGAAAAGCAGAGCGGCTTTGCGCTAAACCTATATGCAGAAGAGGAGCCAGGCTGTGGCAAGAGAGGGCCAAGGGAGGTCACATCTAAGAGTGGGAAGAAGAGAAAATGTCCGTGGGACTTAAGGAGGTTTTTCTTTAACCTCTCCAAAACACGGATTTAAATGTACTCTTGTCCTCGATACGAATCTATTACATATGATATATGTGTATGTATATTTGTATTACAAATAAAAAAATCTACCAAAATTCATTTCTGCAGACATTATTCATTCCAGAAAGAGGCATCCCAGCACACCAAGAAGGACCTGGAGCTCAGTATTCAATAGTAATCCCCTGCCCTTCTAGCCTTATCTCTTTAGCAGAGCCACGACTAATATGGGACAAATGGAGCTTTGCCTGGAGAACCCCCATGACGTGAGGCAGAACCTCCTCTCTCAAGTACTGAGGATGCTACAGTGGTGCAAATGCCCTCAGGCTGCCATTGCCAGAGTCTGGTCCCTCTGGAAGCCGTTTCGCTGGGACCCACTTTCTTTTCCAAAGCCTATACGAACAAGGTCTAACATCTCTGAGGAACAATATGATAGTGCATCCTCTACTCAACTGAATTTGCTCCAGGTACCATAATTCTCCTATTTCTAGATCTGCTCCCTCATACAGTTTCCCTTCTAACCAAAAATGCCCTTTTCCTTGCTGATTCCCTTCCTGAGTTCAAATCTGACCTTAGACACTCGGTAGCTGTGTGATCTTGGGCAAGTCACTTAACCCTGTTTGCCTTAGCTTCTTCTTTTTCTATAAAATGAACTAGAGAAGGAAACGACAAATCACTTCAGTATCTTTGCCATGAAAATCCCAAATGAAGACACCAAGAGTTGGACATGACTTCAAGGGACTGAAAAACAATCTCTATCACCATGCAGTTAACTCATGAAGCTTCCTATACCCCTGGCACATCCTTCTTCTTCCTCTTAACCAGCTAAATTCTCACCTCATCCTTTAAAAGGCAATTCCAATGCCTCTCACTTCAGGAAACTTTCTCTGAAACACTATGTCACCCTTCTCTGTAATAACTACAACTTTCCTCTTTCCCCCTTCAGTCCACACACCTCTCAAAAACACTTATGACGCATTACTACGTATCACCAATTTGTGGCACATAGTAGGCACTAGTGCTGTTGATTGAATGACTGATCACAGTTATCTGTGAATGTGTCTTACCCCCCTTTTATGCTATATCCTCTTGGAGGCCTTGGGATCAAGTCTAATCTAAAAGTTGTTTCTCAGTTCCCATCCCTAATGCTGTACTGAGTAGGTATTTACTTGAAAATTTGTTGAAAGGAATTGTGTTTATCTGATACTGTAAAGAACCTTCCATCTTCAAAGCATTACTGCATATTGGTTCCAAGGCAGAAGAGAGGGCTAGACAATGAGGGTTAAATGACTTGCCCAAGGTCACACAACTGAGGCCAGATTTGAACTCGATCACCTTGCTCTCTATCTACTGTCTCTAGGCCTTGTCTCTAGGCCTTGCTCTCTATCTACTGGGCCACCTTGCTGTCCCCTGAAACATTTTTTTAATACCCCATGATCCAAGTCACCACAGATTGTCATGGTTGGAAAGCAACCTTGGAAATCATCTAGCCCAATACTTATTTTACAGAAAATGAAACTGAGGACCAAAGAAGTAAAATCCACTGGGCCACTGCTGATTCCATCTCTGGCCGCCAAGTATGTACCTAAGCATATTCCCAGAATGTCCTCTCTCTTTATTTTTGACTTCCAGAATCTGTTCTTTCAAGGTTCTGTTCAGTTTTATTCCCAACCTCAATAGAATGTGAGCTCCTTAAAGGAAGGTCTTGTTTTTGTTTGTGGGTGTTTTTTGGCTGTGTAACCCTAGCACCCAGGACAGCGCCCTGCACCTGGCAGACATTTCATGTTGTCCATCCTACCTTTCCTTTTTTCTATTTTTCCTCAAACCCTTACTTTCTATCTCAGTAACAATTCTAAAACAGAAGGGCAAGGGCTAGGCAATTGGGATTAAGTGACTTGCCTAGGGTCACACAACTAGAAAGTGTTTGAAGTCACATTTGAAGCCAGGTCTTCCCAAACCTAGACCTAGCACTCTTATCCACTATCCCATCTAGCTGACCCAAACCTTTCTTTTCAAAGAGGAACAATGATACTATGGGGTGATATCTTGACTGGGCATGAATTGGATTTAAATGAGGTAGAGGTGCACCAAGTCATCAGCCTCACTCTCTCCTCCAGTCATCAAAGTCCAGTGGCAAGACAATAAATATTTGTGGAATAGAATTGAAAGGACTTATCCAAGGTCAAGTACGGTGTTGGTGAAAGAACCAGGACTAGAATACAGGCTTTTCTAATGAAATGTATGGACTTGGACAAAGAACTTTTGAACCTCAGTTTCTTCAACTGTAAAATGACTGTTGAACTAGGTGGCTTTTAAAAACCCTTCCAGGTTTAAATCTCTGATCCTAGGATTCCCAGAGTGCCTTGCTCATTAGCCCTATTCATCTATCTGCTTCCAGATTTGAAATACTGTATCTGTATTTCAGATCCGCTCAGAAAAAGTGTATTGCAATGAAAGGAACAAAAACACGAAACGTTTGTATTTCTTTGCTCTGTTAAAAAAAAAAAAAAAGAAACAGCTCCCCTCTCTTCCCAAAGTGGATCTCTTTCACCAGCAAAAGTCCACAATTTTGGCAGGTGGCAACTATGCCCACTAATAACAGAATTCTGTTTGATTGAGGAGCAGGTCCAGAGTTCAGACCACAGCCCTATAAGATGAATCTGTTTTCTCATTCAGCATAGACACAGGTCTTTGGTTTGGCTCTGATTCCTTCAGACAAATTGATTATGCTCTCCCACTGCAAACCAAACCCATCCCTATCCAGGAAGCCAACAATGCAGGGTGAAGACTTACTGGGCAGCATTGCCGCAGACTGAGAACTCACTCACAGTGCTTTATGCATATTATATTATTTGACCGTGAAGAAGGTACTATTGCCCCATTTTACAGATGAAGAAATCTGAGTCTCAAAGAGGCCCACAATTCACCCTATTACTAAACACTGGAAGTGTGGGATCCTAATGACCATATTACTTTGTTTCAGCTTCATACCACCTGCCCCAATGGAGTGAGCATCCTTTCTGCTACCGATTTTTGCTACATATTATAAAGAATGGAATACAGTCAAACAAAGTTCAATCAGGGCAAAGGATTTTTAAACACAAATTAAAGGGAGGAAGGATGGATCAAAAATGGCTTGAAAGCTAAATCGAATGACATGGGGATGGTGTTTGCAAAATTTCTTTCAGGTTAACCACATGCTAAATTCCCTTGCATTCGGTAAGAGCATCTTTGGCCTTAGAGAAAGTTATTTTAATGTTTTAGGAAGGTTCTTTCAGTGGCATAGTAGAGGTCTGTCTTTGAAGTCAGTTCTAGTTGTTCTAGTCCTGCTAGTGGCCCATACTAGCTGAGTGGCCATGGGTACCAAGTCACTTAATCACCCAGTGGCTCCAGGGAACTAAGTTAAGGTTGAGCTGCTGCTCTGCATGAGGAAAAATAGTTTCCTTCCCCAATGAAATCACATCTGGACCCTTTCCTCCTCCCCAAAGACCTTTTAGTGTTCTTTCCACCTTCAGCATTTGAAGATGACTAATCCAGCCTTTTTAAAGCATGAGCACTGGAAAAAATCCACGGGGAAATCTTTGGAACCGTAATATCGTAGAAGTTCAGAAGTGGAGTGGGGGAGGAGAAAGAATAGCTGGACATCCTCAAAAGAGTGGCTGCCTGGGCTTTCCCATGACACAGCACATCTAAGGTCTCCTTAACGATAAATCAATGCCTCATGTTTATTTATTTTGATCCTTTGTTCTTGACTCAAAGAAATTGGCTCCAATTTCACACACCCAAAAAGTAGAGCGAGTGTCACAGTAGAAATCCATCAGAGAAAGCAATTCATGGAATGGAAGAGCTAGAAGGGTTCTTGGGAGATTATCTAGTCTGACCCCTCTCTCCTGCCTAGCTTATAAGGTTCAATTCCATGAAGTGATTTACCCAGGCTCGTACAGGTAGTAAAGTGCAGATCAAAATCAAGGTTTTCTAAATCCGTGGCTTTTTCTATGGTTCTTCTGGGAAGTAAAGTAATTCAAAGTCAAAGATTGCTAGAAGGAAAAGGCTCTCAAACACCATCTAATTCAGGGGTTTTAAACTTGGGGTCCAGGAACTTGTTTTTAAAGATAATTTGATCTTTTTTCCTTTGTAATCCTATGCATTTTATTTCATGCACTTAAAACCATTATTGTGAGATTGGATCCACAGGCTTCACCAGATTGCCAAAAAGTCTGTGATATAAAAAAGGCTTAAGAATCCCTGCTCTAGTCCCTTTCCCTCCTTTAAAGCTGAAGTCCACAGAGCTGAGAAAGACTTGCTAAGGGTAACAAGACAACCCTTGTGGCAGAGCCATAACTAGAATCTGGGCCTCCCCGTAGCTCATCCAATTCTCCTTCCATCACACAATGCTGCCAGACACTTCTAGCGTGTTCAGTTCTACCAGCGCTATTGTCAGAGAAGAGCAGATTGTTACCAACTGTTAAATCCTGACTAATACCAAGCACAAAATACTTGATGAAACCCATTCTAAAAAAGGAACCATCCCAGTCCCTGGACCTTCATCCTCTACTCTGTCTTCTTTGGTCCAAGGTACTTAAGCTTGGATCTATCCAAATCTGCTCGAGGGAGAAGGGTTAGACTAATACTAAGGGCTCCTGTTTATATAGTGCTCTAAGATTTGCAAAGAGGTCCCTCTCTTAAGCAGGCTGGGCCAGTTCTCCTCTTTGGCTACTTGGGAGAGTGTTTGAGGGGTTGGGAGTGGTGGTGTTAAGCATCAGCTACTGCACTCTACTTTCCCATCTCCTTCTTCCCAATAATTTACAACTGTGGAAAAAGTGGAATGGTCTATCTCAGGATATAAGGGGTTTCCCACTACTTTAAAGAGCAACTGAACCCGCCACTTGTTGGGTACGTTGTGGAGGGATTTCCTATAGACTTAGGGGCTGATCTTGTTGGCCCTGGAGGATCCTTTCAACGCTGAGATTCTAGGATCTTCCTCTTAGATGTCTACTTTCCAACCCTCCCCAGCCCTCAAGATCTAAACAGTGTCCACGAATGCATCAGAATATCAGAGCAAGAAGAAGTTATAAAGGAAACTGTTAGGATCAGATCCTCTACTAAGGCATGTAGTTGTAAGCATGTACCAGCAGCTGCCATGGAATCTGCCTGCCCAAATGCTAAGGGGCAAATGTGGTATAATGTAAAGAGAACTAACACTGGAGTTAGCACATCTGTTTAATTTCTACTTCTAATATATATTATACCTGTGATGTTGGGCACGTAACCTCCTGGGACCTCAGTTTTCTCATCTGTAAAATGAGGTTGCTGAACTAAATGAAGTCTTTTCCAGCTTTGTGTCTATGACCTTAGGAAAAAGGACACGTATTTCCTCTTAGGATCAATCAGTAAACATTTATTGTGTCAGGTGCTAAGGACACAAAGACAAAAGGAAAAGAAACATTTCTTGCCTTCAGTAAGTTTACATTCAATTGGGGGGGAACGTAATAATAGGAATAAAAATTCACAAATATTGTGTTTTATGGTTTACAAAAGGCTTTTCATCTTATTTTCCCACTGACGGTATTAACCCCTCTTTATAGATGAAGAAATCGAAGAGAAGGGTGGTTAAATGATTTGTCAAGAGAACCATAGCTGCTAAGTATTGGAGGTTATGACTTCAGATTCAGAGTTCTATGCCCCCAATTAGGTCTTAGTACAAGGTATTGGGGAGAGAGGAAGGGAAGGGAGAGGCAAGGCCTTAGGTAGAGAAAGGTGGCAGCAAAAATGCCATCATAAACTCTCTCTTTCTGAAAAGTGAATACAATTCCTCTGGGCTAATAAAGATCCCTGTGTTTGAGTTTTTATTTAGAATGGAGACTAATGTTTCTGATTAACAATAAAATGTTGGCCTCCTGAAGTATTCTCCCCCAGAGTAATAACTTCAGGTAGAAGCGGAGCTGACCTTGCATCTGGCCAAAAGGAAAGTTATGTTCATAAACTGAGGAGCACCCAGGGAGCACTTGACCAGGGCAAGAACATTCCTGCAGACAGACCACAAGCCTAGCTTTCATCAGTGGCAGATTTCAATTTCAATGTTTTTTACAGTTGTTTTTCCAGCCCTCTAATATGATGTGTATACATACATCCATTTATTATATATATTTTGTCACCTAAATCAACTCTTTATGTCATTTCTACTCAACCACACGCAGAGTCCATAAATCTATTTTTAATATTAAATATGCCACTTTACAAGTTATTTATTCCAGTTGGTTGTCATCCAACGCTTTGTGGCATTGTTGCCCCAGGACAGAGCTGCTCAAACTGATTTCTTTTACAAATATAAAGTTACTTTGGGGTTGAAATCTGAACAAAGATCTCACCCTCTACTGTTCTGCACCCATTTCGGAGCTTATGCTACTGTTTTCAGCAGGAGGATCTACAAGATGCTCCGGAAGTAGCTCAGAAACAGCAATGACCCTTGGGACCTGAGAAACCCTGGTGGGACTAACAGGATCCAAACCTGGATAGTGACCCTTTAAATGAGGGGCTCAGCAATAAGCTAGATTCCTTGGGTTTCCCTCTCAAAGAAAAAGCCCCCAAAAGGTCCTATTCCTATCAGGCACAAATTATTTGGTGTAACCCATTCGAAAAGAAGGAACCAGACAGGAAAGAGTTGAGGACAGAGACCCCTCCAAGACTGTGAAGTCCATCAATCCAGCAAATCCCAACTTTCCTTGCTGAGAACCAAGTTTTCTTCCTAGCCTAGAAAACAAGCTTTCTCCTTCCAGACTTCAGTCACCGACAGTTAAAGGCACAGCAAAAAAGAAAAAAAAAAAAAAAAAAAGGAAAGGAAAGGGGGGTAGGGGATACATGTGATACTTGTTGTTTAAAACTTTCTGCTCATCTTCTGCAAAGTGGCTAGAAGATGTTTGCAAAGCTGTTATCATAACAAGTCTTTGGAAAGCAGCAAAGAAGCTAGGAACAGCAACTTAGAGGAGCCTTTTATTGGGGGGGCTTTCCCTAAAAGGACCGTTTGGAGTTGGGGGTATAGGAGGGGGGCATAGAAATAAACTGGGGGGGGAGTAGGGAACAAGAGCGGCTATTAGAGTAANTAGAGTAATTTAACCCCCCCCCGCCCCCCCCCCCCCCCGCACTACAACAACCTTTCTCTAGTGCTCTATACACGCCCCTCTCTAGGTGCCACCTGAGTTGGAAACAGTGACAGGGAGCAGGCTAAGTCCACTGGCCATGTATCTGTTGCTGTGGCTTCCTCTCTTTCTCTCTCCCACCTCCTTGCTGCAAACAGCCCACCGCGTCATGCATGGTTCTTGCCACCACATTACGACAAATCGTCACAGGGAAAGGGTAGAAAAGAGAAACATACACACACATACACACACGCACGCACACACACACACGCACACACAGAAGCGTGCAACCTATTTTAACTATTAAAAACACAGCTACAGCGGAGATCCGGTCAAGTCCCCACCGAGGCTCGCTCGCAGCACAAAAGACCCGCAGTTTCCCCAGGACTCGGGAGTGCGGGAGGGGGAGGAGGGAAGAGCCGGCCGCGGCAGGAATGAATAAATAAATAAATAAATAAATAAATAAAGCTAGCGAGAGTCGCGTCTACGTAACGCCCTGTCGAAAGCGGACGCCATATTTTTTTGTGGCTTATGTCGACATAGGGAAACGTAGACATGTTTTTTTTTTCCCTCCCCTCCTTCCCTGCCTCCTCCCCCCATTTACCCAAAACTTATTTGGAGGAAAAAAAAATCAATGTGCACCCCCACACCCAGTTCTTGCTCCTAAAAATAATAATTTTAAAAAATGTAAAAACAAACACTCCTCCCTTTTCCTTCTCCTCCTCCCCTCCCCCCCTTTCAAAAAGCCGGCCAAGTCCCATTAACAAAACATTTTAAGGGGCTGCTGTTTCTGCTGCTGCCGCTGCCGCCGCTGCCGGTGGGAAAGTTGGGTCGGAGTCGCCGGCGATCGGAGGTGCTCCCGGTGCAGCGAGCAGTTAGAAGTGTGCGAGATTTCAGCGCCGGGAAGGAAAGGAAGAAGGAGGAGGAGGAGAAGGGAGGGAGAGGGAGGGGGAGGGGGGGGCGCTGCTCGGCCGCCGCGAGGGGAGGCGAGGGGGGAAGTTTCTTACCTTGCACCGGGGCTTTGGAACGCGG
>NC_058130.1:670072737-670146496 GCF_016433145.1 Gracilinanus agilis | reverse complement strand
GGAACTCTGGCTGTTTCTACACCCCCCCCCCAACCACCACCACCACCACCACCACCACCAGCCACCCCCCTCCACACACACACACACACACCCACTGGTCCCCCAGTCCACACCGTGGAACCGGATCCGAACGTGGGGTTCAAAATGATACTAATTGATAAGAATACCCTAAACGGGAAGACGGTGGCAAGCCCCCCCCTTCAAAAAAAAAGGGGAAAAAAAGGGGGGATAAAAAAATCCCTCGATCAGTGGGGAATCTACGCCAAAACCCACATGATCTCTAACGTCAGCATGCGTATTTGCATACGATACCACCACCAGCTCTTCCACCCGGGTCTCGTATTCCGCGGAAAGTTGCAAACTGAAATTCTTACCCCTCCAGAGACGCGTCGCAAACATATTTTTTTTTTCTAAAGAGGGAAAGAAATACCCCTAAACACGCGCTGTTTATTTGCAATTAGAGGGAGGAGGTGGTGGGAAGGGAGAGGAGGAGGAGGGAAATTAACTTAAAAGTGTGATCTCAGTAACGGACTCGGTGGAATTTCTGCGAGAAGTGTAGAGCGAGATCATTGAATATTAAGTACAGCTCGGGTGGTGGTGCATCCCCGCAAACGGACGGTGTGCGTCTTGTAAGGGAAATGCCCCTTTTCTTTATGAAAAGTTCAAGGTGTCACTGATGAGCTCTGCAAACTGTTGATCCTGACCACGTGGAGTAGAGATAGAGGAACCGATGAGAAAGAGGGAAGAGGCAAAACCCGAGTTGCAGGAAGGATGCAGCTACTGGAGCAAATGCTTGTCGCCGCCTTTTGGGATCGAAACCGCCTCAGACCCTGGAGTGGGTGGGTGGGGAAGGGGCGTAGAAAGCAGTGAAATCAGTTTGCTTGTGCCCAGGGCTTCCTCCTCTTTGTGCTTCGGTTATAAAGAAGAGAAAAGAAAAAGAGGAGAAAAAAAAAGCAGGCGAGACATTTCACATTTGCAACTGTTGACGGGGGCTGAGGGAGACGGAGGGGAGACTGGGAACTCACTTATATAACTATCCTTCAAAATTAGGTCACGTTAACCTAGTAGTTTAACGGGGTTTCCCTTCTCCACCCTCATTCCTGATGCCTGTTGGAGACCTTAGCCTACAACTTTAAAAGAAAAGGAAAACTCTGCTTTTTTATTTAAATAACTGAAAGCGAGACTTCGTGGGCTTCAGGAAATGCATACTTATGCTGCGATTGAAAAGAAGTCCTCTACATGAGAAAGGGACTTTTAGAATTGGATACTTTCCCATTCACCTCTTGCTCCCTCTTCTTGCAGAAACTTTAGAGGGTTAGCACCCAGACTTCTCTCCCCGAGGTAGTTTGAATGAAAGTGATCTAGAGAGGAAAGTTCAGATTTGTGTCTTCTCACTAGCTGCTCTTGGCGTGTTAAGATACTGGCGGGCGGCTCCTATGTTGACCAAAAAGAGGGGCTTTCTTACAGTTCCAGAGTTAGTCTTTGGGTCCAGCTCCTGACTAGGTGGCGTCGTGGGGAGAGGAGGCTTTCAAATTCCTTCTCTGAAGGGAGTAGGGTGATTTGTCAGATTATCCCTCTGCGGGGGGGGGCGGGGGGGGGAGAGGGAAGGTGGCTTTCTTCCCAGGAGAACAAATAGATTCCAAGATAAAAATTCAAACTTTAGCACCTTGTGCCAGGATGGATTTAAGGATGATCAATGTATGGGTGATTTGAAGAAACTTAGCCGGCAGGAAATTTCACACCTAATTAATTACTTGTATCTCTAAAATCCGTAACTTGCATATTGAAAATGCATCCCGCCCTCCACTTCCCCTCCTCCCCAACCATTAATTCCAGTAGGCTTTAGAGCAGGACTTTTAAACCTTTCTTGAATCGTAGACCTCCTTGGCAATCAGGTGAAGCCTATAGACCTCTCCGAATGACGTTCTTAAAGGCAACATAAAATAAAATAGGGAAGATTACAAAGGAAACCAACGTATTGAAATAACAATTGTCAAAACATTGAAGAAGTAAGTTCGTGGACCTCCTTTTAGAGCTATTCTCCAGATGCAGTGGCCAAATAATTAAAAGACTTTAGGGATCAAACTAGTCTGGATCCTTCATTTTGCAGATCAGGAAAACAGGCCCAGAACGAGGAAGTAAATTATCTAGAGTCACCTAGGTGGTAAGTAACAAAGTTAGGTCTTCTGATTCCAGTGCCAGGTCATAGGCATATGACAGAGGACATAGTATTTATTAGAAGCAGACTTAATACACTGGACATAGTAGACTTAGTAATATCTCACAGTTGTACATCACAATGACAAAAAAGCATTCACATCACAGTAATTTGTTTTAGCCCCTCAACCAATTTTGGAGGTAGGCAGTGAATATATTATAGCCATTTTACATATAAGGAAACTGAAGGCAAAGAAGTACAATAATGCAGCCGTCTAGTATTACGAAGTTAGGAGTGTTAGAGATTAGGCTTGAATTTGGGTGTCCTAAATCCAAGTTCAATTTTTTTTTTTCATCAAAGCAACTAAATTCAGTTCTATTGTCCTTAGGGAGCTTGAGCGGTAACAAAGTAGGAGCATTGTGACCCCCTAGTCTGGGGCCTTCAAACATATGTTAGCTATGAGAGTGAAAAAAAGAGCTAAGGGTAGGAAAATGTTTAGGAAAATGAATGTCCTGGTTTCCTTATTAATCCTGGCTGTGTTACTACGCATCTGGGTGACCTTGAGCAAATCAATAAATCTCTCTGAGCCTCAGTTCTCTCATCCGTAAAATGAGAGGCAGAAATCAGAGAATTTAAAACTTTGGATGTTTTGAATTTTAAAGTGTAAATCCATTCTTATTACCAAAATGTAGAAGGTCACGTGAAATCCAGTTTTTAATGGAAAGCTCATTGGCCCAAGAGTGAAGAGATCTGGGCTCTAGTCCCAGATCTTCCATTTATTAACTGTATGGTGGGAAGCAGATAATTTCTCAAAGCCCCTATTTCCCCACTGGCAATATGGGACTTATTACCTTTCTGAACTAGGAGAGTGAAATGAAAAAGCATCTTGTAAACTGTTGATCATTATAAGTGCAAAACATTTTAAATATTATCTTCCTCTTTGTATCAGCACATAATTTTCAGGCAGGTTGAGGGTATCACCATCGGAGGAACCTAGGCTATTTGACTTTCCTCTCCCCAACAACCTTATCTTCTGCATCTAATCAGTTGTTAAATCTTATGGATTCTGCCTCCACAATAGCTCTCCCATCCATCCCTTGTAGCCCATTCATACAACTACAAAAATGGCTATAACAGACTCCTCAATGATCTCTCTGCTTTGTATCTCTCTCTTCTCCCATCCATTCCCCAACATTGCTTCAAAATAATTTTCCTTAGATATAGGTCAAGCAGATTACTACCTCACTCAAAAGCCTCTAGTAGTTTCCTATTGTCTCTCCAGAAAAGTGTTCTTGACATCTGTAAATTTTCTTAAAGCACTTTGTATCTCTCCTGACTCCAATATTAAACTATCTTGTATCCTACTTATCTGGGTACACACCTGTATTTTAGGAGACTAGATTCTTTGAGGTCAGGCACTAAGCAATTTTTCCTTTTCATATTCCTAGTGCCTCCCACATAGCATTTAATATTTATCAAAGGTTAAATGATCTAAAATGTTCTTTCTCGCCTCCTTCGCCACCAGCTCCTCTGTCTTTTAAGCAACACATTAAACAAAATCCTAGATATGTAAAAGATAAACATGGAGTGTGATTCCAGGCCAGGGAAGGAAAATTTTTCTTAACAATCAGAAATGTCCAAAATAGGAATGGGCTCTCCTAGGAGGTGGTTCTTTCTCAGGGAAGGTCTTAGAGTTGGGGGTAGGGGTGGAGGGCCAAGGCAGGGACCAGATAATCCTTTATCTCGCTGTTGGAAAGGGTTTCTGTTCAGGTAGGAGTTGATGACCTCTTACTTCTCTTCCAGTTCTAAGATTGATCTTCCTTTCTCAAGGCTCTCACTATCTCCAATCCTTCCTCCCTCCCTCCAAACAGGTCACTCTGACCTAAGGCCCTAGACTGGTCATGTCACATCTCTGACCCAGAGCTCTGAGTGATTCTCTATTACTCCTAAGATCAAATATAAACTCCTTTGTTTGGCATTTAGTACCTTCACAACCTGGTTCCAATTTACATTTCAAACTTTGTTATTCATTACTCCTCATTACATACCCTTCTATCCCCCAAAATGGTCTTCTTACTATTCCTCACGCACAATATTCCATTCCCCATCTTTGTGTCTTTTCACAGAGTTCCCCCATCCCCAGAACAAATTTACCTTCATCTCTTAGAAATTCCTTTAGAGCTCATCAGGTCCTGACTCCAGTGGGAGACCTTTTCTGTACTCTTCCAGGTAATGGTGCCTCTTCTCAAAAAATTTCTTTGTATTTTTAATATAGTTTGCAATTTATTTTCTTTATATACTTGTTTGTATACATTAAACCCTCAACGAGGTCTGACAGTTTTGTTTTCCCAACTAGCTCAGTCTCTGACATATAGCAGGCACTTGATGTTTGTTGATTGATTAATTCACCAAGGTCATATGTTCTTAAAGATCTGGCATCTGCCCCTTATTAGCTATATAGTACCATGTAAACATGAGCTCTCAGCATTAATAATAACTCATATCCGTAGAGTGCTTTAAAATGCAAATCAAACAACTCTGAGATATCATCTCACATCATTGAATTGGCTAGCATGATAAAAGGACAAAATGATATATGTTGGAGGGGTTGTGGGAAAATGGGGACACTAATACATTGTTGGTGAAACTGTGAACTGATCGAACCATTTTGAAGAGCAAACTGAAATTACACTCAAAGAGTTATGAAACTGTGACCTTCACCCAGGAATACCACTTCTAGGTCTATATCCCAAAGGGATCAAAGAAAGGGGCAAAGAACCTATTTATACAAAAATATTTATAGCAGCTCTTTTTGTGGTGGCAAACACCTGGAAACTGAAAGAATGTTTATCAATTGAGGAATGGCTGAACAAGCTGTGGTATATGATTGTAAAGTAATACTATTGTGCCATAAGAAAGAACAAACAAGAAGATCACACAAACAAAACAAAACCTGGAAAGGCTTATATGAAGTGCTACAGAACGAAGTGAGCAAAACCAGAAGAACACTACACAGTATCAAAAATAATGTATGATGATCAATTATATATGATAACAATTATCAACAAGGCAAGGATCCAGGACAACTCCAAGGGACTCATAACTATAAAGGTTATTCAGCACCACAGAATGAGCCAACAGAGCTCTAATGCAGATTGAAACATATCCTTCATTTGATTTCCTCCATGAATTTTTCTTTAGTGTAAGCAATACGTGTCTTGCTTCACAACACAACAAATAGGGAAATATATATTAGATGATAATATATGTACAAACTTATATCATACTACTTGTCTTCTTGGGGCAGGGTGGGAGGGAGAGGGTAAAAAGAATGAGACATAGATTTTTTTATATAGCCAATGTGAGAATTCCTATATCTTGGATAAGCATGTTATAATTTATTACATATTTATAAAAATCATGTATTATGTTACTATTATATTATGTTATATATAAAAAATAAATGTTAACTCAAGAAATGTTGAAAGTACTTTCCTTGCAAGAATCTTATGAAATAGATAGTAGAAATATTATTATTATTATTACTACCATTTTACAGATAAAAAAAATTAAAGCACAGCAAAAGTTGAGGGTCACCCAGTTAGTAAGTTCCTAGGAAAGGATTTGGATTTGATTATCAAATTTTAATATTGATATTCTCTTTCTCCTCTACGAGTGATTCTCAAAGTGTAAACCCTAGGGAAGTGATGGCAAACCTTTTAGAGATGGAGTGCCAGGCCCTGCCCCACCCCACCTTCCTGACCAAGTGCTGTGCCTGACCACTCCCCAGAGACCACATGCCCTGTACCCCCTTACCCCACCCACCGAGGCAAGGGAAGAAGCATTCCCATTGGGCTGCTGGGTGGAGAGTTGGGTGAAGTGAGGAATGTCTTCAGCTAAGAGGCCCAAGCACTCCACTACCCTCTAGCTCAGCCAACTGTGAGCTGCCCACCTTACCCCTGTGCATTGGGCTGCTGGGCAGAGGGGCAGGGAGGAGTGGTAGAGAGGGAGAAGGGAGCTCCGCCTGAGTAACGAAAAACTCTTAGATGGGGGGTCAGTGGCACCTGCTCATAGAGAGTGGTCTATGTGCCATCTTTGGCACCCATGCCATAGGTTCACTATCACTGCCCAGGGGTCCCTGAGACTTTTTCAGGGAGTCCTTGGAGTCAAAACTAGTTTCCTAACAATATGAATTTTATGAATTCCTAACAATATTTTTATTACTATTATGATAAATATTGATAGGTGTAAACAAAACTGTTTGGGAGGGTCCTCAATAACTATAAGAATGGAAAGGGGTCCTGAGCCCAAAGAGTTTGAGAGTCACTACACTACACCAGTGCTGCCCTTCTTTTGCTATTAGGTGGTGACACTCTACTGAGAAGTGTTCAGTGGGGAAGTTGGTTGGTTGGATGGGCAGAGCATCTGAGAGTGGAAGTTGTCTGTCCTAACTCGTAGACAATTCTTATCGAAGATAGCTTAGTTCCTTTCAAAGAAATCATTTAAAATATTGGTAGTGGGTGTGTGGTTACTGAAAATATTGATAGATAAACAAAATGTATTCCTGAAATGCTTATGGAGCATCCTATACATATCCATAGCTATATTAGGGGACACCAAACTAGGATAGCATATCTGCTCTCAGGGAGGACATGTGGATGTGGAAGAGTGGGATATGAATCCTGGTCTCTCCAATTCCAAGCCCAACATTTAATCTACTAACCCACATAAAAAGGTAATATTCAGCCTAAAGATGAGAAGATTCAGCTGGAATATGAGAGCTGCTTTCAAGTATTTGAAGGGTTGTCAAAGGAAGAGGGATTCAACTTGTTCTTTTTGTCCCTAGAGAGTGGAACTAGAAGCAATGGGAGAAAAATGCAGAGGTAGATTTAGACTGGATATAAAGAAACACTTAACATTTATAGCTACCCCAGTGTAGTGGGTTGCCCTGGGAAACACTGGGTTTGCCCTCAAGGAAGATCTTCAAGCCAAGGCTAGATGCACCTGTCAGGTGTGTGTGTGTGTGTGTGTGTGTGTGTGTGTGTGTGTGTGTGTGTGNAGCTGTGTGTGTGTGTGTGTGTGTGTGTGTGTGTGTGTGTGTGTGTGTGTGTGTGTGTGTCTGTGTTTGTGTCTGTGTGTCTGTGTGTGTGTGTGTGTGTACATCCAAGAGTATGATGGGAATTTCAGTTGAGTTTGGGATACATTGGATGGCCCCCTGAAGTCATTTCCATTTTTTTCTGACTCCTTTATTCCCTTTATGAGCTCCTTTTAAATATATAAAATACAACAGGACCTTAGCACAAGTGAATTTCAGGTATACTTGACTGGCAATAGGAAAAAAATAAAGGTAGAAAAATACATAAAATAAAAAAATGTCAAACTATGCACTTAATCCCTGCTGTTTTCCCAGGGAGTGTAAAGTCTTGCAGCGTTTTACCCAATCACACTCGTTTTTGCTCTGAGAAGCATTAATGAAAGTCATTACATTGCTTTGCACAAGACATTAACTCCCGCATCAGTCTTTGTCCAGAGTTCTCGCTTGTAACAAGTCATGTCTGTGTCAGAGCTGTGCTTCTCTTTGTTTCATTAGTGCTATTTAGTTATTAATAATGGCCCCAAAGTACAAGAGTAGTGATGCTGGTAGCTCTGATAAGCCTAAGAAAAGTCATGAAGTACCTAGGTATGTTCGTATAAGAAATACTTACTAAATCACAGTGTTTGCTATTATGTGTGATTTTCAGCTCACATGAAGGGGCTTGGAATGTATTGGTAGCATAAAACAAGGTCCTACTGTAGACAAAACTCTAGAAGAGAAAAATAGCTGGAAGCTGGTCTCTTCAAAAGGAAACTAAGGCAAAGAAGAAGTGGGACAAGAGCTGCTTTTTTGACCAGTAGCATTCATGTGGATATTCTGGTATGGAAACCATATAAACAGAGTCTTGGAGATGGATAAGAGCAAGGCATGTTCCAGAGAGAGAGACTGGACTAGTTTGGCAAGAGGCGTACAAAGAGAGTAAAAGTACTATCGGGATTATACTTCAAAGAGGTCAAATATAGGAGGAAAAAAAAACCCATATATCTATAAATATTTATAACAGCAGCACTGGTTTTTTTAGCAAGAACTGGAGAGAAGGCAGAGGGTTCACAAATTGAGAAATGTCTCAATAAATTGTTGGATATGAATATAATGGAATATTGTATGATAAAAATGACAAATATGATGAGTATGGTGTAGCACATGCCTGTAGTCCCCAATGCTGGGGAGACCAAGGTTGGTGGATTGAACTTGGGAGTTGTGAGCTGTTGTAGGGCTAAACGTTATTAAGGTTTTGTCAATCGCTTTGGCACTGGTATGATGAGCCTCAGGTGTAGAGGGCCAGTAAGATGCCTAAGAAGGGGTGAACCAGCCCAGGTAGAAAAAAAAAAAAAAAAGCAGGTTAAAGTTCTGTGGTAATCGGTATCGGAACTGGGTTTTTGAATAGCCACTGTATTTCCGCCTTGATTGAGAGACTTAGAGGAGAGGAGAGGAAAAGAATGTCAGATATAACATATTTGGAGAAAACTGAGAAGACCTATGTGAACTGATACAGAGTGAAATGAGCAGACCAGGGGAAAAACTTATAAAATGTCCCCAATAGTGTGAAGGAAAACAACTGTGAAAACCACTGGGACTAATCAATTCAATGACCAGCCATGAGTTATGAAAATTCATGATGAAATATATTTTTCTGACCTCATATCGGATAGGCAACGTAGAGGTGCTGCATAAGACATACATTATCAGATACGGCCAGTGGGTTTATTTGTTTTGCTTGACTCTATATGTTTATGACCAGGAGAGTTTTTGCTGGAGGGGGGAGGTGAGTTAGTGGGTAGTGACAGGGAAGGAAGGAAGGAAGGAAGGAAGGAAGGAAGGAAGGAAGGAAGGAAGGAAGGAAGGAAGGAAGGAAGGAGAAAACCAGTGAAAATAAAAACAAAACAAAACCAGAACAAAGAGAGTAAAAGGAAATTCAAAAGGAGACCCAAGTCAAGCAGGACACTTTTGTTACAATGTTAAATTGAATAGACACTTCAAAACAAAACCAGGTAACAGAAGTTCACAGCTTCATATACAATCCTCTTTTTTTTGTTCTTTGTTCATGTTTATTGATACTTAACTTCATAATAAGGATAAGAAAATTGAAAAAAGAGAAAATGCTGGGAGGTCATACTGTTTCCTATTCCTGTCAGTTGTTCCCCACAAACCTCACTCTTCCTTTGTGAATCTGTTATTCAAAATCCTTCTCAAAGCCGCTATCTCTTTGAAGTGCTACCTAACCCCTCTCTGCCAAGGGTGCTTTCTCTAGCCTCTGAATTAATATAACATATTCTACCTTTTACAGGACTTAACTCTTAAAAAAATACTCAGTTGTGTACTTTACTTAATGCCCTGTGTTAGAGTGTCAGTTTTATGAGAGCAGGGGCTTATGATAAAAAATACACAACCATTCCCGTCCCATAACCTAGCTCCCACCTAGTAGGAACTCAATAAATACTGAATTGATGAATTAAGAATAACTTGAAGTTAAGAAAGATTGCTCTAAATCACTAACATTAAGGGAAATACAACTGAAAACAAATGTGAGATTTTACCTTACACCCTATAAACTGGCAAAGATCATCAAAGATGGAAATAGTCAGTGTTGGAGGGGCTGGGGAGTGATAGGCACTTTAATATCCTGTTAGTGGAACCACAGATTTTTCCAGACCTTTCAGAAATCAATTTGTAATTATACTATTAAAAAAAGTGTAAAAAAATTAGTGTTGAACAAGACATAAGAAAACAAGAATTTTGTCTTTCTTTTTTTTTTCTTCAAATTGGAGATGAGGAAGTAGAATGAAAAGAAAATGAAATGCTTGTTAATTGAAAATAAAGTCTAAAATAAAAAGAAGAGATCCCTTCCTTCCTTTATTTGCATAAGTGGGTGACTATGATGTGGATCCTTTTTTATGCTTTCAGACTTGGTTAACAAATGAGTTGTTTTTGCTAAACCGCTTCCCTCCCCAAATCATCTTTAAAAAAGTCTTTGTTACATAGAATGGTTTACTGAGTAGGAGAGGAGGATAGAAAAAGATAGAAAAAACATAAAAATTAAAAAGTCTGGAAGTAGATTGTATAAACATTTGAATGACAAGATAATGAATAATGGAATTTCAGATTTGGAAGGAACTTCGCAAGCTATCTATCTAGTCCAACCTGTCCTGGAAAGAAACACTGTGCCCCCCATCCCCTGCTATAACATGTCTGAAAAAGTGGCCATTCAGCTTTTTTTAAAAATATAGTTTTTCCAGATTACATGTAGATACAAGTTTTAAAAATCACTTTCAGACATTCTATGATCCATGTTCTCTACCTCCCTCCCCGAGATGACCTACCTTATACATGTGCTATCATGAAATATGTATTTCCATGTCTGTCTTATTATAAAAGAAGACTCCTGTCACTCAGATGCCATTGGTTCCTTCTATGGCAGTGGAGAGCCTTTTTCAGGCCATTCAGCTTCTACTCAAAGACCATCAAGCAAAGGAAGTTATTTACATATATACATATGTATGTATATATACATATATGTTTTATGTGTATATCGTGTGTATGGATATACACACAGAGAGAGACACATATATGTATAATATATATACTTCCAGTGACAGGGAACTCATCTCACAAATGACCTTATTCCACTTTTATCCTTTTTTATTTTTGAATTTTAAATTTATTTATATACTTAGAATATTTTTCCATGGTTACATGATTCATATTCTTTCTTATTCCACTTTTAAATAGTTTTAATTGTTAGAAAACTCCCCCCATCCCCTTAAAACATATCTGAAAAAGTGGCCATTCAGTCTCTGCTTAAATACCATTAAGCACAGAGAGCACATATATACTTCTAGTGACAGGGAACTCACCACCTCCTAAAACAGCTCATTTTTCTTTTATGTGGATGGTTGGTGGTTAGCTTTCTATTCGAAGAGGTCCTAAATGATATCATTGTACAGGGGTCAATATATGTGGATACAACTGTGGCCTACCAAATTAGTACGAACTGAGAGGGCTCTGCCACAAGGTGGGCACAAATAGTCCCTATGAACATTTAGACGGAAGATATCTTCAAATTTGTGGATCTCATGTTTCTTTTGAGCTACTTCAGTTTTGCTTTGCTCATAGAGCACGGCGGCATCTTTTCACAAAGCTTTAATTTTTAGGAAGTTCTTTCTGATTTGGAGGCTAAATTTACTTTTCTACACCTGCCATCTCATCATCCACGTTTTGCCCTCACTGGACAAAACAGAACAAGTCTAACATCTTTTTTTAAAAAAACAAACAAACCTTTTTTACCCTCTATCTTAGAATCAATCCTGAGTATCAGTTCCAAGGCAGAAGAACAGTAAGGGCTAGGCAATTGAGGTTAAGTGACTTGCCCAAGATCTTACAGCTAAGAAGTATCCGAAGCTGGATTTGAACTAAGGGAGATGAATCTCACTGACTTCAGGCCTGCCACTCTATCTACTGTGCCACCAATGAACTACCCTCAATAAAAACACTTAAATTTTCTTAGACTCGTGTTCCTCACATGTAATATGAGGATAATAATAACACCCACCCAATATGGGCATCCTAAGAACCATATAAGATAGCCTTCATAAAGCTCTTTGCAAAACTTAAATTGATATGTAAAGGTATATATGTAAATTTATTTATTTAAGTTCATGAAAAAGAAGAAAAACATTTTTAAATAGTGAAGGTCAAGGAATTATGATGCTGGAGGAGATTTTTGAAAGGCCCTTGGACAGTAAGGAGATCAGATAAATCAATCTTTAAAGGAACTAATTTAGACTATTTGCTAGAAGGTCAAATACCGAAGATGAAATTTAAATATTTTGGCCACGTAATGAGAAGACAGGAGTCATTGGAAAAGACCCTAATATTGGGAAAGATTGAAGGCAAAAGGAAAAGGGGACAGCAGAGGATGGGATAGAGAGAGTTATGGAAACAACAAACATGAATTTGGACAGGCTTTGTGAGAATAAATAAGGGCCTGGTGTGCTATGGTCCATGGAATCAAGAAGAGTTGGACACAACTGAAGGACTGAAAGAAAGCCATATGTTGTTTCTTCTGCCTACAGTATTCTCCATAAGTCTCTTTTGTTCAGTATAGATGGATGGATTTATATATGAAATTATCCCATACGGTAATAGTGAAAATTATATATGTATATTTATACATACAAATACTTATATCTATAATTTTATGTACAAAAGTATGATGCAATTAACCCAGCTTATGATTGTATCAGTCTTTTGGGCTGGCATATCACAATAATGATTTTTTATCTATGTTCCATTAAAGCCACCAGATCTTTTTCAAACAGATTACTGCTTAATCCTGAATCCTCCATCATGTAAAATTGATTTTTTAAAACCAAATGTAGGAGTTTTCATTTACCTCCATTATATTTCATCTTGTAAGAGGAATACTAAAGCAAGGCAAAGTCTTATGAGAGCAGATTCATTTGTTAAACCTCAGAATGAACTTGGACTGGTGGGGGAAACTAAGAGCACAAAAAGCGATCAGATTTATGGCTAGGAGAAGAATTTATGACTCAACAAGAGATAAAAGCTTTGTGGTACGTAAAATGGATAATTTTGGATTGAATTCAAAAAGTTTTACACAAATGAAACTAATGCAGTCAAAATTAGATAGAAAACAGGAAATTGGGAAAAATTATAGACAATTTCTCAGATAGAGATCTCATATCTAAAATACATAGAGCACTGTGTCAAATATTTAAGAATATGAGCCATTCCCCAATTAATAAATGGTCAAGAGATATGAACAGACAATTTTTGGAGGAAGAAATCAAAACATATGACTATAGGAAAAATGCTCTAAATCATTATTGATTAGAGAAATGAAATTTAAAACAACTTTGAGATATCATTTCACATCTAAATTAGTTAAAATTAGTTAAAATGACAAAAGGGCAAAATGATAAATATTGAAGGGGATTGGAAAAATGAGGACACTAACATATGATTGGTGGATTTGTAAACTGATCCAACCAATTTGAAGAGCAATCTGGAATTATGCTCAGAGTTATAAAACTATATCTTTTCACCCAGCAGTACCACTATTAGCTTTATTTCCTATGGTGATCAGGGAAAAAAGAGAAAAACCTATGTGTTCTGAAATATTTATAGCAGCTCTTCTTGTGGTGGCAAAGAACTGGAAAATGAAGGGATACCCGTCAATTGAGGAGTGGCTAAATAAATTGTGGCATATGATTGTGATGAAATACTACTGTGCCATAAGAAATGTTAATTTTGGAAAAACATGGAAAAACCTGCATGAAGTTATGAAGAGTAAAATGAGCAGAATGTTATATACAGCAACAAAAATATTGTTTGAAGAATGACTTCTTCATGTCCATCTCCAGAAAAAGATCTGATAAATAGAAATAAGTAAATCATAGTTTTTTTTTATGTGATATGTCTTTCTGTCAAGTGATGTCTTCTCTGGTGGGGTAAGGGGAGAGAGGGAGGGAGTTGCTGGGTATTTGGATGTAGCAAGCAAACAAATAAATAATTTAAAAACTCTTGCCTTCCATCTTGGAATTAATATTGTGTATTGGTTCCAAGGCAGAAGACCAGTAAGGGATGGACAATGGGGGATAAGTGACTTGCTCAGGGTCTCACAGCTAGGGAGTGTCTGGGGCCAGATTGGAACCTAGGCTTGGTTCTCAATCACTGAGACATCTACCTGCCCCCCAAATAAATAATTTTTAAAAAATCTATACTGGAAGAAAGGAGAGTCAAAGAGGGGACAGGACCAGGAGTGTGTCAGAGCGAGATTATACCAACAGGTTTTCAGTGTGAGCATTTACACCTTGGAGACTGGCAAACAATACAAATCAAGACTTGATTTATTGTCTTGTTGATTGCTTAGACTTAAGAAAGTGATAGAAAAAATGGTAATAATGCACATTAAACTTAAAAGTGTATGAAATGTACGTTTTTTCCGGAGTTTTGGTTGTTAGACATTTACCAGCACACCAGTGGGTAGAACAGCTCCTCTGGGTGGATGGGATGGTTACTGATAGTAGAGAGAAGCAGAACTAATGGTCTTGGTTTGCTTTCATCTTCTCTGCAACGAGAATGAATTATCTTTGTGTTGGAAAGGACAGAACAAAAATGGTAGACAAGAAATGGAAGCTCTCAAAATGAGCAAAGAGATAGTAACAGAGCTCATAGCTGCCCTTTGGAATTTGAGGTGAATCCTTCTTTTGTGGCGCTATCTTACAACAGGGCAATTGGGTGATACAGTGGTTAGAATTCTAGGTCTGGACCCAGTAAGACTTAAATTCAAATCTTGCCCTGAACTATTACTAGTGATGTGATTTGGGCAAAGTCACTTCACTCTGTTTGCCTTAGTTTCATCATCTGTCAAATGAGATGGAGAAGGAAATAGTAAACCACTCCAGTATTTTTGCCAGTAACCCCCAAGTAGGATCAAAAAGAGTCAAACATGATTGGAAAAAACATTGCACAATAATTGGGATTTTAAAAGAGTTTGTGAGGAGAGAGTCTGTTTTGATCATGTTTGTTCAGACTATGCAAAAATACCAAAACAAGAGTTGGTGTGTCAGGTTCACAGCCCAGCAAAAAGCCCATTTGGTTGGAATACTGAACGCCTGAAGGGAAGGAATGGGAAAAATCCTAACAAGGTAGACTTAAGCCACATTGGAAAGGCTAATCATCATTACAGAAACAAAAATAACATATTTTAGAGATATTTTCATGCCCCCAAATCCTAATCTCCAAGTAAAATGGAATGAAAAAGCTTTCAAAATACAGAACACTAGCAGAGGAGGTCAAAACTAGGTGAGAACAGGATGAGATCCATCCATATCATCTTTGTTGTCAGTTACTGGAATTTTACCAGTGATGATGCTAAGAAGGATGAGCTTCCATCCTAGTGCTTTTATTCAATTCTGAAAGTAGCTATTTCATCCACCTTTGCAAGAGTTTAATGTGCAGAACATTAAACATAAAAGTATAATAGCCAGATAATGAGTCATTCCAGCACTGTTTGTATATGAATCCCATAAAAAGATTGAAATATAACAACAATAATGGCAATAACTTTAAAAAAAGATGTTGCCAAATACTATTATTTGGTACAGAAGTGCCAAACACACATGATATCTCAGCTATATGGAACAAAAGATTTCAAAATAGAGATGTCTAGCAGAGGAGATCAAAGTTTTGTGGGGACGGTATGAAGTGTATATTGTCTCCATCTTCCTATTTCCTACAGGAGTTGTGTGGGAGATGCTTTCATTGAGCCTACCGAGGGTGAGCTTATATCCTAGGACTCTTTTGTTCAAATACAAAAAGCACTTATTTTATCCATCAGGCCAGTTGTCTACAGGGTGTTAAATATAAAAGAACAATACCATGATAGTGACTTGTTCAGAAATATTCCTTTCTGAATTCTATCAAAAGAGATGAGATTTGGAGGCAGCGACATAGCTCAGTGGATTGAAAGCCAGGCCTAGTGATGGGAAATCCTGGGTTCAAATCTGGCCTCAGACATTTCCTAGCTGTGTGCCCCTGGGCAAGTCACTTAACCCCCCTCCCCCCATTGTTTAGCCCTTACCACTCTTCTGCCTTGGAACCAATACACAGTATTGATTTCAAGATGGAAGGTAAGGATTAAAAAAAATTTTTAAGAGATAACGTTGGGTTAATCAATAACAAAAATAGTCAATCAACTTTTAACTACCTTGTATGTACCAGGAGGGCAGTTAGGTGGCAAAGTGGGTAGAGTACTGGATCTAGAATCGGGGAAAACTCATATTCCTGAGTTCAAATGTGGCCTCAGACACTTAACTAGTTGGGTGACCCTGTGCAAGTCACTTAACCATGTTAGCCTTAATTTTCTAATCTGTAAAATGAGCTGGAGAAGGAAATGACCAACTACTCCCACATTTTGGTTAAGAAAACTCCAGGAATTCTGGGAAGATGGCAGCTTAATGGAGCGAATCTTAAGACCTCTGCACCCTTTCCACACTGAAATAGAAAACAAAACTCTTCAAGAAGAAAGAGGACCAAACCTAACAACAGGACAGATCAGGGGAACCCTACTGCTGGACAGCTCAGAGAAAACACTCTATCTTGTCCATTCTTTCTTTGTTTCTTTGTTTCTTTGTTCCTTCCTTCCTTCCTTCCTTCCTCTCTCTCTCTCTCTCTCTCTCTCTCTCTCTCTCTCTCTCTCTCTCTCTCTCTCTCTCTCTCTTAGCCTCAGGGCACATTAAGGAAACCAGACTAATCCAGTCCAGGCTTAATCCCATCAACTGGACAGACAAGAAGTCTTCAGAGGAGGGCAAGAAAACTCCAACACCACTTCCCCCATAGACTGCAGAGAACATAACTAAAAACCTCCATTGTCAGCCAGGGGAAGATCTTTCATCAAAGCTCATTAAAACAATCTGCTTAAACTAGCAGAACAGAGAAGGAAAAAATATGAGTAAAGAACAGAAAAAGAGGAAAGAAATTATAATTGACAGCTTTTTTCGAGGAAGCAAAAAAAGGGCAAATGAAATAGAAGATCAGGAAGCTCCAGTGAATTGTACACAGGCTTTGAAAGATCTCAAAATTCAATTAACTCAATAACTTCAGGAACTCAAAAAGCAATCAAGAGAGGCTGAAGACAATTTGAAAAAGGAAATACATGAACTAAAGCAACAAAATAAAGTCTTAAAAGCCAAAATTGACCAGCTCTAAAATGAAGCAAAGAAGACAAAAGATGATCTACAAAGAAAATCAGACCAGAAGGAGAAGGATGACCAAAGAGCCGGGGATGAAATTCAGTTTTTAAAAAATAGAATTCAAAAACTAGAAGCAAATGACTTCATAAGGCAGCAAGAATATATAAAACAAAATAAAAAAAATGAAAAATGTGAGGAGAATATAAAACACCTCATTGATATGACCAAAGATCTGGAGAACAGATCTCAAAGAGCCAATTTAAGAATTATTGGTCTAGGGGCAGCTGGGTAGCTCAGTGGATTAAGAGTCAGGCCTAGAGACGGGAGGTCCTAGGTTCAAATCCTGCCTTAGACACTTCTCAGCTGTGTGACCCTGGGCAAGTCACTTGACCCCCATTGCCCACCCTTACCACTCTTCCACCTATGAACCAATACACAGAAGTTAGGGGTTTAAAAAAATAAAAAAATAATAAAAAAATAAAGAATTATTGGTCTACAGGAACATCATGACAAAAGAAAAAGTTTGGACATCATCCTACAGGAAATGATCCAAGAAAACTGCCCTGACATTCTTGAACAAGAGGGAAAAGTAGAAATTGAAAGAATCCATAGATCACCTCCTACATTTAATCCATCCAGGAATATTATAGCCAAATTAAAAAACTACCATACCAAGGAAAAAATATTACAAGTTGCTAAGAAGAAGTCATTCAGATACCAGGGAACCACAGTTAGGATAACACAGGATCCGGCTTCATCTACATTGAAGGACCAGAAGGCATGGAATATAATATTCTGGAAAGCAAGAGAACTGGGTCTTCAACCAAGAATCAACTAACCAGCAAAACTGACTATATTTTTGCAGGAGAAACTATAGTCATTCAATAAAATTGAAGACTTCCAAGCATTCATAAAGGAAAAAACTGGACTTAAACAGAGAATTTGCTGCACAAACACAGAACTTAAGAGAATCACCAGAAGGCAATTAAGAGAGCGGGGGGTGGGGAATCTTTTCCTTAAGGGACCCAATAAATTCAATTGATTTGTATCCCTAGAAGAAAAGAAGATATTGGTAAATATTAAAAATTGTCTTTATCAACCGGGTAACTAGAAGAAGTTTACTTAGAGGGAACAGTGACAAACTGTATAAGATGAAATGTCAAGATATATATATATATATAAACTAGAGGGGAAGAAAGGAGATAATATTAAGAAAAATGTGAAAACAGACAAAATGGAGTAAATTTATATTCCATAAAGAAGTGCATGGGGCAAACAGGGGAGAAGATCAATACACTGGAAGGGGAAAGAGTTTGGAAAGAGGAAATACTTAATACTTAAGTGCATTGAAATTAACTTAAAGAGGGAAGAGCTATCAGATCCATTGGGACAGAGAATTGATTTTGCGCCTTATAGAGAAGTAGAAAGGTAACAAAAGGACTGGTGGGGAGGGAAGCAACACTAGAGAGGGAGAGGGCAGGGGCGGGGTAGCTTAAAAAGATCCTAAAGAAGAATAAGAAGGGAGAGGGGAAAAAGCATAGTACAGTAAGGAGGGATTAGGGGAACTGATTAAAAACAAAACATTGCTATAGAAGGAAATAGTGAAAGAAGAAAGGGCAGGACAAGGAGAGAGAATCAAAATGTCTGGGAATACACAGCTGATAATTATAACTCTGAATGTGAATGGGATGAACTCATCCATAAAACAGAAGCAAATAGAGTGGATTAGAAAACAAAATCCTACCATATGTTGTCTACAAGAAACACACATGAGTTGGACAGACAGATATAGAATAAAAATAAAAGTATGGAGCAAAAGCTATTGAGCTTCAACTGAGAAAAAGAAGGCAGGAGTTGCAATCATGATTTCTGACAGAGCAAAAGTAAAAATAGATCTGGTTAAAAGAGATGGTGATCCTGAAAAAAGGCAGTATAAACAATGAAGAAATATCAGTAATCAACATGTATGCAACAAATGGCATAGCATCCAAATTTCTAAAGGAGAAGCTAGTGGAGCTCAAGGAGGAAGTAGATAGCAAAACTATACTAGTGGGTGACCTCAACCTTCCCCTATCAGATCTAGATAAATCAAACCAAAAAATAAATAAGAAAATGATAAGAGAGGTGAATGAAATCCTACAAAAATTAGAATTAATAGATATATGGAGAAAAATAAATAGGGACAAAAAGCAATACACCTTCTTTTCAGCAGCACATGGAACGTTCACAAAGATTGACCATATACTGGGGCATAGAAACATGGCAAACAAATGCAAAAAAGCAGAAATAATAAATGCAACCTTATCAGATCATAATGCAGTAAAAATAGTTATTAGCAAGGATAAATGGAGAGGCAAACCAAAAACTAATTTGAAATTAAATAATATGATTCTCCAAAATAAGTTAGTTAAAGAACAAATCATAGAAACAATTAATAATTTCATTGAAGACCATTACAATGATGAGACTTCTTACCAAAACCTATGGGATGTGGCCAAAGCAGTCCTAAGGGGAAAATTTATATCATTGAATGCATATATTAACAAATTAGGGAGGGCAGAAGTTAATAAATTGGGCATGCAACTTAAAAATCTAGAAAATGAACAAATTAAAAATCCCCAGATGAAAACTAAATTAGAAATACTAAAAATCAAAGGAGAAATTAATAAAATAGAAAGTAAAAAACTATTCAATTAATAAATAAGACTAGAAGCTGGTATTTTGAAAAAACAGATAAAATAGACAAAGTACTGGTAAATCTAATAAAAAAGGAAAGAAGAAAACCAAATTAACAGTATCAAAGATGAAAAAGGAGACCTCACCTCTAATTAAGAGGAAATTAAGCTAATCATTAAAAACTATTTTGCCCAAGCATATGGTAATAAATATATCAATCTAGGTGATATGGATGAATATTTACAAAAATATAAATTGTCTAGATTAACAGCAGAAGAAATAGAATACCCAAACAATCCTATATCAGAAAAAGAAATTGAACAAGCCATTAAAAAACTCTCTAAGAAAAAAATCTTCAGGGCCTGATGGATTCACAAGTGAATTCTATCAAACATTCAAAGAACAACTAATCCCAATACTATACAAATTACTTGACATAATAAGCAAAGGAGTCCTATCGAATTCCTTTTATGACACTAATATGGTACTGATTCCAGTCAGTTAGACCAAAAACAGAGAAACAAAACTACAGATCAATCTCCCTAATGAATATAGATGCAAAAATCTCAAATAGAATACTAGCAAAAATACTCTAGCAAGTGATCATGAGAGTTATTCATCATAATCATGTGGGATTTATACCAGGAATGCAAGGATGTTTCAACATTAGGAATACCACCCACATGATTGACTATATCAACAAGCTAACAAACAAAAATCACATGATTATCTCAATAGATGCTGAAAAAGCCTTCGACAAAATACAACACCCATTCCTATTGAAACCACTAGAAAGTACAGGAATAAAAGGACCTTTCCTAAAAATAATAAACAGTATATGTCTAAAACCATCAATAGGCATTATATGCACTGGGGATGATTTAGAAGCCTTTCCAATAAGATCAGGAATGAAACAAGGATGCCCATTATCACCTCTATTATTTAACATTGTATTAGAAACACTAGCAGTAGCAATTAGAGAAGAAAAAGAAATTGAAGGTATTAAAATAGGCAATGAGGAGACTAAGCTATCACTCTTTGTACATGATATTATGACCTACTTAAAATCCTAGAGAATCAACTAAAAATCTAGTAGAAATAATTAACAATTTTAGCAAAGTTGTAGGATACAAAATAAATGCACACAAATCATCAGCATTTCTATACATTTCCAACCATTGCAGCAGCAAGAGTTAGAAAGAGAAACACCATTTAAAATCACCCTACCCAACATAAAATACTTGGGAATCTATCTACCAAAACAAACACAGGAATTATATGAACACAACTATAAAACACTTTCCAAACAATTAAAATTAGATATAAACAATTGGAAAAACATTGATTGCTCATGGGTAGGACAAGCTAACATTATAAAAATGACCATTCTATCCAAATTAATTTACCTATTTAGTGCCATACCTATCAAACTACCAAGAAACTTTTTTTCAGAATTAGAAAAAATATAACAAAGTTCATTTGGAAGAACAAAAGATCAAGAATATGAAGGGAAATAATGAAAAAAAACCCATGAAGGAAGGTGGCCTAACAGTACCACATATTAAACTATACTATAAAGCAGCAGTCATCAAAACAATATGGTACTGGCTAAGAGACAGAAGGGAGGATCAGTGGAATAGACTTGCGGTAAGTGACATCAGTAAGACAGTGTATGAGAAATCCAAAAAACCCAACTTTTGGGACAAAAATCCACTATTTGTCAAACTGCTGGGAAAATTGGAAAACAATATGGGAGAGATTAGGTTTAGATCAACATCTCACACCCTACAGCAAGATAAATTCAGAATGGGTGAATGACTTGAATATAAAGAAGGAAACTATAAGTAAATTAGGTGAACGTAGAATAGTATACTTGTCAGATCTCTGGGAAAGGAAAGAATTTAAATCCTAGCAAGAGTTGGAAAAAAATTACAAAATGTAAAATAAATAATTTCAATTACATTAAATTAAAAAGGTTTTGTACAAACAAAAACAATGCAACCAAAATCAGAAGGGAAACAACAAACTGGAAAAAAAATCTTTATAACAAAAAACACTGACAAAGGTCTAATTACTCAAATATATAAGTAGCTAAATCAATTGTACAAAAAAATCAAGCCATTCTCCAATCGATAAATGGGCAAGGGACATGAATAGGCAATTTTCAGATAAAGAAATAAAAACTATCAATAAGCACTTGAGAAAGTGTTCTAAATCTCTAATAATTAGAGAAATGCAAATCAAAACAATTCTGAGGTATCACCTCACACCTAGCAGATTGGCTAAAATGACAGCAGGGGAGAGTAATGAATGTGGAGGGAATGTGGCAAGATTGGGACATTAATGCATTGCTGGTGGAGTTGTGAATTGATCCAACCATTCTAGATGGCAATTTGAAACTATGCCCAAAGAGTGCTAAAAGATTGCCTGCCCTTTGATCCAGTCATATCATTGCTGTGTTTGTACCCCAAAGAGATCATAGGGAAAAAGACATATATGAAAATATTTATAGCCACGCTCTTTGTGGTAGCAAAAAAACTGGAAAACGAGGGTATGCCCATCAATTGGGGTATGACTGAACAAATTGTGGTATCTTTTAGTGATAGAATACTATTGTGCTCAAGGGAATAATGAACTGGAGGAATTCCATGTGAACTGGAAAGACCTCTAGGAATTGATGCAGAATGAAAGGAGCAGAACCAGGAGAACATTGTACACAGAGACTGATACACTGTGGTAAAATTGAATGTAATGGACTTCTGTACTAGCAGCAATGCAATGATTTAGGACAATTCTGAGGGACTTATGGAAAAGAACACTACCCACATTCAGAGGAAGAATTACAGGAGTGGAAACACAGAAGAAAAACAACTGCTTGAACACATGGGTTAATGTGGACATGATTTGGGAAGTAAACTCTAAATGACCACCCTAGTAAAACTATCAATAATATGGAAATATATCTTGATCAATGACACATGAAGAAACCAGTGGAAATGTGTGTAGGCTATGGGGGGGTGTGTGGATTTGGGGGATGGAGAGAGTAAGAACAGGAGTCATGTAACCATGGAAAAATTTTTCTAAAAAAAAAACACAAAAAAACTCCATATTGTGTCAGAAAGAGTCAGATACAATTGAAAAAAATGACTGAATAACAATACTAATGCTAAGTGCTAGGGATACAAATAAGAAAAAGAGAGTTCTTGCCCTCATGGAACTTATAATTCAATGGGGAAATACAACACATGAAAGGGAAGTTAAAAAGTGGGGCTCAGGAGAGGATAAAGTTTCTGGAATAGATGGGACATGATGAAACTCTAAGGAGTGTAGTCAGTTGGGAAATGAAACTAAAAAGCTAATATTTATACCACATGTTAGTATATACTAAGTGATATCATTACTAATTATTATTATGTTATTATCCATACTAATTATTAATACATTATTACTAATATTTCCTTTGATCCCCACCACAACCCTGGGAGGTTGGTGCTTCCATTATCACCTTTTTACAGATGAAGAAACTGAGGCTGAGTGTAAGTGACATGCCCATGGTCACAGAGCCGACTAGTGTCATAGCAGGATTTAGATCCAGGTCTCTTGACTCTGAGTTCATTGTACTTCTCATTCTACCACCCCAATGAATTAATTTAATGTATAGAAAGTGCTTCATAAATAGAAGACACTGTCATGTATGGACTATTGTTCCTACTACTTCAGATGTTAAAGCTATAACCCTAAATATTACATTTCCTTTAATAATTCATGATTGATTTATCCTATCTGAATTTACCTAAACCAACTATTTCTAGTGATCGAGGCTAATGCGTGGCATGGTGGAAAGATCACCCACTCTGCATTTTGAGGACCTTATTTTAAATCCCATATCTAATGATTGCTACCTATGAGATTTGGGGAAATCCACTTTACCTTTCTGGAGTTCAGTTTCCTTATTCGTAATATGAGAATATTAAACTAGATTCTCCTTGGCCCCTTCCATAATCTAGAGGATCATTAGGTCTATGCTCATTTGATCAAGTCAGTTTGACTACCTCCCCTTCCACCCCAAATCTTTTTAGAGTCCCATTCAGATGTTCTCCCACCAGGCAAGTCCATTGAAGGAAGGGAAAGGTATGGATTGGTACCATGGAGAAGGGGAATGGATAAAAGGGGAATGATGGCCTTTTATCAGTGAGTATGGTTTACCTTCTCCCTTCTATTTGGCTGGTATTGATTAGCCCTATTTGGTATCATGGGAATTTCAGCTCCTTGGGGTACTGGAGTTCTTGAGTTTCATTTAAATTCCTTGAACAGATTCATTCTCCTTTTAACATGTACCATTCTTTGAAAATGTTTAACAGTCCTTATATTACACAATCTATCAAAATGCACTGGAAATACCACACACAGAAATGACTTTTAGAAAGGGGTTGAAAGTGATAAAATGGTACCCATTAAGATCTATGCTCCCTTTGCCAACCTATCATAGAAACTCATGATTAGCTCTAAACACAAATGACCAGATTATGTGTCAATTTTAGGTATAGGGAGTATGTGGCTTCACATTGAAATTGTTAGGACAGAGATGGACCTAAAAAAAGTCTAGAGTTTGTGACAAGATAAAATTTCTCCATGATCAGACCTATCAGAAATGCCCACCCTGCTCTCTTCTCCTCATCAGGGGACCTAGCCCAGCGTGTGTGGATTTTGATCTTCATTCTAGATGTTGGGACCAGCCATGGTAGGAATGGAAAATGAGACAAGGCAGTTTGGTTATCACCATTATAAACTTCCTCCTGTTTTAAGTCATCTAGCTTTGAGAAACACTGAATATAACCTAAGAATGTCGATAGTGAGTCATTAAATATGTGGACTTGATAAATAATTTTAATTTCTGAACTTCCATTTCAGAGTACCAATTAGTCAATCAGCCAGAATTTATTAAGCACTTACTTATGTGAAAGGCACTGCTCTAAGTGATGAGGATCCCCAAACAGGCCAAAACAGACTTTGTCCTCAAGTAGCTCATATTCTAATAGATCATAAACATAGAGTTGGAAGGGGTTTTGTAGATCATCTAGTCCAGTGATTCCCAAAGTGGGCACTACCGCCCCCTGGTGGGTGCTGCAGTGATCCAGGAAGGTGGTGATGGCCACAGGTGCATTTATCTTTCCTATTAATTGCTATTAAAATTTAAAAAATTAATTTCCAGGGGGCAAAGTAATATTTTTTCTGGAAAGGGGGCAGTAGGCCCAAAAAGTTTGGGAACCACTGATCTAGTCCAACTTCCTTATTTTCCTGTTCTTTGCCACTACAAAAAGAGATGCTACAAACATTTTTGTGCATTTGAATTCTTTTCCTCTTTCTTTGATCTATTTGGGAAATAGGGCTACTAGTGTTATTATTGAACCAGAGGGTATAAATAATTTGGGTATATAGATCCAAACGTGTTTTCAGAGAGGCCAGACAAATTCACAGTGCCACCAACAATGTATGTGCCTGTTTTCCCACAGCCCCTTCATGCTGATTATTTTCCTTTTTATGATCTTTGCCATCAATTTAATTCTCACTGCTGTTAGTTACTCAGTAGCCAAAGGTTCAGGTGCTTGGATTAAGTTAATCTTTGTTTTTGTTGAAGGATTTTCAGTCTCAGGAAATAGTCAGTCATTCAAAATGTAGAAGCCCTATAAGGGTAAGAAGTAGCCTTGTACCTGAATCAGGCAACCTAGGTTTTAATCTTTAGTCTTAGCTCTGCTTCTAATTAACTGTGTGACCTTGAGCAACATTTTTTTGACATTTTTGTGCCTCAGTTCCCTCATCTGCAAAATAAAGGAGACCTCATGAACTCTGAGTCAGTCTTGCTCTAAATTTTTGAGTCCCTCATTCTTTTTTATTTAAACCTTTACCTTCTATTTTAGAGTCAATACTATGTATTGGTTCAAAAGTAAAAGAGAGATAGGGGCTAGATAATGAGGGTTAAGTGACTTGCCCAGGGGCATATAGCTAGGAAGTGTCTGAGGACAAATTTGAACTCAGGACCTCCCATTTCTAGGCCTGGCTCTTAAATCCACTGAGCCACGTACTTGCACAAGTCCTTCATTCTATTCATTTGATTTGGCCAATTTGATTTATTAAGTAGCTGCTATTTGCTAGGCACTGGATATACAAAAATCGATAAGATATAGGCCCTTGCTTCAAGGAACTTCAATTCTACTAAAAGGCAAAATATGTGAAGGCAAATAATTATAATACAAGACAAAAGGTGATAAATGCAAAGGAGATGTCTAGGCAAAAGTGCAATGAGAATTGTGAGGAAGAGACCTTTTTCCTTGAGTGGGAGAGATGGATATCAAGGAAGATGCTCACCTTAAAACCCTAAATAAATGTCAGCCATCATTATTACTATTATTATATATTATCATTATTCACATTACTATTACTATTTACTCTGACAATTTCTCCTCAATGCTATATATACCTTAGAGTTATCTGTGTACTAATCCAACTGCAGTCTTTGTGTACTATCAAATGTTTGACAACTAGCTCCCAGAAAAAAAATCAAGCGGCACATTTTAATGTTTAATTTGGGGGGCAGCTGGGTGACTCAGTAGATTGAGAACTGGGCCAAGAGATGGAGGTCCTGGATTCAAATCTGATATCAGATACTTCCTAGTTGTATGACTCAGGGCAAGTTACTTAACCCCCATTGCCCAAGCCCTTTCTGCTCTTCTGCCTTGGAATCAATACATGGTATTATGGATGGAAGGTAAGGGTTTAAAAAAAGTTTAATCTGCATTATTGCCATTTTCTCCATTGTTTTCTTAAATCCAGGTGATCATGAAAACAATAAGTCAAGCCCTGATTTTTAGTATTGGTTGAGGATTTCAGAGCTGTAAATGCTTCTACTAAATAGGTAACAGTTGATTTTGGTTGGAGTTGGCTCCAGCAAACTCCTATTGTGAGTCACTCAAAGGGTACTGGAGAATGATGGGCTTCAGGAACCTGCAACTAAGAATTATTTTCATTAAAAAAGAAATGTAAAGGATGTCCAGAGGAGACATAAAATGTATGCAGGGAATAGGAGAACCCTGTGGCAAGTGGCAGCTCCTCTCTATCAATGCAGATTATGGAATTTCTAATATCCCAGGGAGATGATGGGACACTTGGGATTCCTGGGAAACCAGATTAGGAAACTGGACCATAAATTCTATGACTGTTATTTTAAACATTCTAGTGTTTTTCCTGAGGTACAGAGAGTGTAACACTTCCAAGGTCAAAAAGCTGATAAATGTCAGAGATAGGATTCAAACCCAGGTCTTCTTGAATCCAAGCCCAACACTCTATACACTGCATCATTGTATCTTTGAGAGAAATGGATTCTTGGGGAGAGTGGAGGGGCTTGTTGAGAGTGGGTGGGAAGAGACTGATCATATAGTGAGTGAATAACCTGGGCATCCCACTGGATCAGGGAATGGCTCCCAGAGTGGACCTTCTGTGAAGGATTTGTGGAAACACCTGAACAAGAGCTCCCCAGACTGGGGAGGCATGAAGGGCCCGTGATGTAGACCACTGCAGGATATAACCACGTGGGGGGAGATCATATATCCTTGGAAGTTTCAGCATACTTTTATTTGGGGGGTGTATATACATGTCAGGTGCAGAGATATTCACAGGAACACACAAAGTTTTAGCTGTGGCCTTTGAAAAGGGACCAAAGAAGAGAAAATCAGAGTTTCAGATGTTTTCTCTTTTGACCTTTGATTAGCTCTCTCTGCCCTTCATCATGATGATGATGGCACTATTGTGGCTGAGAAGCACCTCCAACCCCCCAGTGCACACACAGGGAGGGCTAGAAACACAAAGGGTTGACTGGTCTTGTCAGGGAAGACCGCAGGTACTTAGCATGGCAGGATGGCCTTTAGATGGGTCTTTGACAGATTTGTAATTCATTGCCCTTTAGAGAAACAGATAAATCTTTCTCAGGGGACACCGGCTTTCTTGCTGGCGTCATACTGGCCTCTGAGCTTAAATCATGCTTCTTTCATGCCAGCTTGAGACTCGAGTGGTGCGGATGTGTGTGAGTGTGTGTGTGTGTGTCTAGGGAGGAGGAGCATATGTGTGTCCATTACACATCCTCTCCAATATGTGCCCGAAACAAGAAATGTAGGTCAAATCCAGTCTCCGCACTCCATCCTGCCTCAGCCTGTCATCTTCCCTGGGCTGTTATTCCTACTGAGATCACTTAGAGCCTGGAGACTGAAGCTGAGAAATTAGTTTAAATCCCCAGGAGGACAGATCCTTCCCTCCTGATGTCACCACCATCCTGCTTCCCTGCAGGCTTGGCTGGGAGAGGAGGATGATTAATACTTGGCCCCCAGACAGATAAGAAACAAAAGACAGGAGGACTGGGCTTGGTGCCTGCCCCAGAAAGGTCTCCTGGAATCTGGGCAGCAGAGTTTGCACAGGTTCCTGTGGCTAGAAGGCAACTAACTGCACAGTGTTCACCTCTCCTTAATAAAAAGATTGGATCAAGCCATCCTTAAAATTAAGGAAATTCTTAGTTGGGCAGATCTTTCTTTCTTCCTCTTTAAAATAAAGATTGTCATACTGATGTGCGGAGCTCAGTAACAATTAATAAAGGTGTGGAAGGAGTCGATGTCCCTGCCATATGAGGATGAAGGGGGTTTATTTAGCCTGGAGAAGAAGGCTAAGTGGGGATGGCCACAATTTCCAAGTTCTTGAAAGGCTGTCCCATGAAAGAAGGATTAGACTTGTTCTGTTTGGTCATATGAAACTAGGAGCAATCTGAGGACATTTCAAAGAAAGGACTGAGGCTTGAAATAAAGAAAAACATCCCAAGCCATCCCATATGTTGATTTCCCCTTACAAGAAGCTGCATGACTTGGGGTGAATGGGAAGAGGGGAGAACTTTTTTGTAGGTGCAGATTGGATAATATAATTATTAAACTCCCTTAGAACTCTGAAATTTTATGATTAAAGGCAACCTGGCCCATCCCTCTGCCTCCCGGATGGTAGTTTAAAAAGGAGGTCAAGGGGATGGGGGAAGAGTTAGATGCTTGTTCAGGAGGGGGATTTTCTTTTCCTTTCCTCATAAATCTCTTTAAGTCAATTAGCAATTTATAAGCGAATTTATCTTTTGACACTTCAGAGATCAGTTAACAGTTTAGCAAGAATTCTGTGTTAGCTAACAAGTTGGTCTGAAAGAAGTTTGGTTTCTAAAAGATAAAGACACTCTAAGAAGATGGGTTGAATGTAATGGCATGCAAAGTAATTGAGCAAAATATAAAGTTATATCTCCAAAAAATCAATTGTACAGTTATGGGATAGGCGAAATATAGCTAAGACAACATATTGTCCAAAAAAGATCTGGGGATTCATGGTGCATTGCAAGATCAATATGAACCAATAGTTTGATTTGGTTGCCAAAGAAACAAACTCAATCTTAAACTTTATTAGTGGGAAAATTGAGTCCGGAGCGGGGGTGGGGGGTGGGGGTGGTCCTCCCTTTGTACTCATCCCTGATCTTTGGAGTATTTAGCTTAGTTCCGGATGGAACATTTTCAGAAGAACTTTGACAAATTAGAGTGAGTTTGGAGGGAAGAAATATGGATGCTGAGAGAAAGTCCAGAAGACCATGTCATGAAAGGGCTGAAGGAACTCAGGATGTTTAAATTTTTTTTTAACCCTTACCTTCCGTCCTGGAGTCAATTGACTCCAAGGCAGAAGAGTGGTAAGGGTAGGCAATGGGGGTCAAGTGACTTGCCCAGGGTCACACAACTAGGAAGTGTCTGAGAGGAAGTTTAATTTTGAAAGAAGATAGAAGAGGAATAATTTGAGGACTGTCACTGTGGAAGAGAGATTAGATTAGATTAGAGGGACAGTCTAGAAGGAGTATTTGCAAGTTGTAGAGAAGTAGATATAGGTTCCTTATAGGGAAACACTTCCTATAATTATACTTATCCAGAAAGAGAGTGGATTGCCTTGTGAGGTAATGAGTTCCTCATCATTAGAAGTCTTCAAGTAAAGGTTAGCTATTCATTTTTCAGGAATCATAGAACTAGAGACATAATGGTTTTTTAAAAATTCTTTTAAATGTATTTTAAGCCTTTACCTTTTGTTTTAGAATACATACTAAGTATTAGTCCCAAGGCAGAAGAATGCTAATGGCTAGGCAATTGAAGTTAAATGACGTGCACAGGATCATGCAGCTAGGAAGTATCTGAGGTCAGATTTGAACCCAGGACTTCCTGTTCTCTGGGCCTGGCTCTTTACCCATGAAGCTACCTAGCTGTCCCATGAAATGGTCTTCAGAAGCCATTGGGTCCAGTCTCCTCATTCTGTAAATATAAGCTAAGTGTCTTGTCCAGGGGCAGCTAGTAAGTATTTGAACTTAGAGTTTCTTGCCTTCAAGACCATGATGCTGTGTTGGACATCACAGTGCTTCTCTTTGCTTATGTTTTCTGAGGTCTGTGGAGTTCTATGATTCTGTAAAACAGGAGTAAGAACGAGACTTGGGAGAAGTCTCCAGGAGGGACCCACACACAGAGAGTCAGTCAATACATACGCATCAAATAAGCTCCTACTGTGTGCTGGGTGTTCGGATAAGCATTGGAGATACAAAGAAAGCTAAGACAGTTCCTACCCTCAGGAAGCTCACAGTGTAATGGGAGAGATGATATATGGACATATGTACAGATCTGATACTGACCCTTGGCCAGTGGCTCGGCAGGAACAAAAGTCCTGAAGTTGACCGGCATTTGGGCAGCCCACTCCCCACCCCGTTGCCAAAGGAAAGGGATGGGGAACCCAAAGAAAGGGAGGAGGTGGTTCTGTATCTCTTTGCCTCCTTTTACACATTCACGCTTTAACCAATCCTTTTGTGACTTTATTTCCTCCTTTAAGGTTAACCTTTGATAGGTAATTTCACCCGATTTCTCTCAATAAAAATAAGGGGGGAGGGGCGTGACCACCCAGTGGGCTTTTCCCCGTCCAAATCCTCCGGTGATGGCCGGAGGTGTCCCTGCCCCTCAAATCATTTGGAGGGCCAGCTTTGGCATACAAATGCTTAGCACAAGTCCGCCGTATACATAATAATGATACCAGAGATTGTTTCATCTTTTGCCTTTGTAAGCTTAGAGGCTGGTACAGTGTCTGGCACAAAGTAGGCACTTAAATGCTTGTTGACTGATTGATACAAGGATTTGAGATGTGCAAAATACTTTATAGACATGATCTCACTTGATTCTCCAGGCAACCCTTTAAGAGTAAGTGCTACAGGCATTTTTAGCTCCATTTTAAAGATGAATAAACTGATACTCAGCTTAAGAGAATGTCAGTGAGCAAGTGGAGAGAGTGCTGGGTCTAGAGTTAGGAAGACCAGCTTCAAATCCAACTTCAGACACTTCCAAGCTGTGTGACCCTGGGCAAGTCACTTAACTCATGTTTGCCTTAGTTTCTTAATCTGTAAAATGGAGATGATAATAGCATCTGCCTCCTTGGTTTGTTTTGAGACTCAAATGTGATATTTGTATTGTGGTTTTTTTCCCTTCTGGTCACACGATTCATGTTGTCTCCCTCCCCAGTCCCAGAAATGACAATTCCACTGGGTTATTCATGTATCAAATAGGATAATATCTTTAAGCACTTAGCTCTATGCCTGGCAAGGTTTTTTTCCCCCTAAATAAATGTTTGCTATTAGTTTTTATGAGTGGCCTGCCCGGTGTATGCAGTTGATGTGCTGTCTGAGTGGGATTTTAATCTGCGTTCTTTCCAAACCCAAATCTAGTCCCCATTTCAAGAAAAGAAATTCTACTCCATATGAAGTTTTGTAGAAAGAGTATCTTTTGCCCAAGCACGTGCCCCTCTTTTTGATTTGAAACATGTTGTCATTCTGCCCCATTCTGTCCCATTCTGTCAGATTCTTTAGAGAAGGGATTTTTGCATCAGAACCTCATTTCAATGTGTTCCAGGTAGTTACCTTTTGTTTTTAGACTTTCCTTTAAATGATAATAATAGCTCCTTGCAGTACAATAGTCTGCACTAGTTTACAAAGTGCTTTTATATAGATTATCTCATTCCATCTTCTCTCCATTCCCTCCAAGAAAGAAAAAGGATATTTCTCTTTTCGATTATACAGGTGAGCAAGCTGGAACCTGACGGACATCCCCCGGCTAGTGGGTGGCCAATAGGGACTGGAATTGAGGTCTTCCAAGGCCAAGTTTAATGCTCTTCTCATGACATAATATTAAAAATAGTAAAAAAAAATTTTTTTTAATCAAATCTTCCAAAGAAATGTTTTTGCTTGAGTTTCCTGCTAAGCAAACAGAAGTGGAGAAAGAGAGCCTGGAAGCCTGCCCTGAGTCACCAAGGGAAGCTGACTGGGAGGCCTGTTTGCAAACATGGAGAGTTACAGATACACTGAGTGGGGGAATGGTGGGAGAGCAGAACTCCCTTGGCTTGGGTTCCCCTCAGTGTGTGAGCTTTTCTCCCAGAGAGAGCAGGAGTTGGCTTTTGTTTTCACCAAGCTCTGGATCACTGAATGTCTGTCTCTCTTTTGCATACGGTTTCCGGCCAGTGATTCACAACTTTCCCCACTGGGCCAGTAAACTTTTTTTAAAAATTGTTTTGTTTTCCCCATCCTTTCAGAAGATTCCGATTTGTTTTTCCAGAACAGGCAACAGGTCTGAGGAGAGAAGGACAGCCAGAATGAGGCCTTACAGAGGCCATAGACAAAGCCCTCTCTCCTTCTCCTCCTCTTTGCTTTCAGACTTGGTCTTTCTTTTTTGCAGGCGCCATCGCCCATCTGTGACCAGGTTCTTTTTTGTAGTGAGGCAGCTCACGTGATTTTTAATGTTGAGTTGTTTGTAGTTAGGCACTCTTTTTTCACGTTGTCGAGTTATTTGTAGTTAGGCACTCGCCTAATTTTTGATGTTGCTGAGTAGTTTTAGTTAGGTGCTCACATGATTTTTGATATTGTGTTATTTGTAATTAGGCCCTCACGTAATTTTTGATATTGTTGAATTATTTGTATTTAGGTACTCACATAATTTTTGATGTTGTGTAATTTTAGTTAGACGCTCACATAATTTTTCATGCTGCATTATTTGTTGTTGGGCATTCACATAATTTTTGATGTTGTGTTATTTGTAATTAGGCACTCACGTAATTTTTGATATTGTTGAATTATTTGTGGTTAGGTACTTACATAATTTTTGACATTGAGTAATTTTAGTTAGATGCTCACATAATTTTTCATTCTGCATTATTTGTTGTTGGGCATTCATGTAATTTTTGATGTTGTTGCATTATTTGCAATTAGGCACTCACGTAATTTTTGATATCATTGAATTATTTGCAGTTAGGCGTTGATGTAATGTTGATGTTGTTGAGTTGTTTCAGTTGTGTCTGACTCTTCGTGACCCCATTTGGATTTTTTTTTTGGCAAAGATACTAGAGTGGTTTACCATTTCCTTGGCTGGCTCATTTTACAGATGAGAAAATGGAGGCAAGCAGAATGAAGTGACTTGCCCAGGGTCACCCAGCTAATAAGTGTTGGAATTCAGACTTGAACTCAGGAAGATGAGTCTTCCTGACTAGGTTTGGCAGTCTATTCACTACACTGTAGAGCTACTCATTCACATAATTATCTGGGACCTTTCTGTAGGGCCTGCCATCTGAGTCTGTCCTACCTGGCACAGCTATAAAGCTTTCCTAGAGACATTTTCCCAGAATCTCTTTTGTAGAACTTGGCTCTTGGCCTTCCCCTTCTCTCCTCAAAAAAGGAGATAAGAAACCCTCTGTCAGTGGGTTTGAAAATCCCCTTTCTTCCAAGCATTCTCCTTCTCACCCCACAAAAGTTAAGGAAATGGATAATCCCCATTGCTAGAAATTGTTGAGTCCCAGCCATCTGGGAGAGGACAGCCAATGTACTCTCAGGACTTCCCTCTCCTCTCCTCTACAGAGCTTTAAAAAACCCCTCTTCAAAAAAAAAAACCCTCCTTTTAACACCAACTAGAATGAGCATTTCCATATGCAAAGTGGAAGAAAAGGGATATGTATGCTAGGCTTTTCTTTGACAACATGTTTACCTCTAAAATGCAAGTGAATTAGAATTAATCGAGTTTGGAGGAGTTTTTTTCAGAAATTTGTGACACCCCAGGTGATAATCGGACACCTGCTGGGATTTCCCAGAAGCCAGATTAGGAAATCATTGCATATCAACCAGCTCTCTGGCATCTCCTCCTGTGAGGGGCTCTGAGCTATAAGGTTCAAACCCAGCCCAAGTGGCTCCAGACCTCCTACAGGTAAATTGATCACTCCTGGAAATGAACATGCTGACTGATGGAATGGACTGAGCAGACCTGAGGTTGGAGCATAGACTCCTGGGACTAGGAGGGACATTATAATAAAAAAAAAAGATTTCCCACAGAATAACTGAATTTCAGTGTTTGAAGGGACTGTAACAGCCTTGTAGTTTAATGCTATACTTAAAACAGTTTTAAAAAAAAATAAGAACCTCTCCTATTCGTCATTCAGACTTTGCTCAAAGACCTCCAGGGAGTAGAAAACCCAAGGCAGTCTTTTCTACTTGTAGACTTCTCTAGTTAGGATTTCCTTGCCAGCCTCAGTTTACCTTTTAACAACTTTCACTACCCATTGTTCTCACTCTCATTCGATAGATAATTAAATACTTTAAAACAGCATTAGTATCCCATCCAAGTCTTCTCTTCCCCTGGCTAAACATTCCGAGTTCTTTCAAGAGACCCTCAGATGATGTGAAAGAGGGACTCTTCACCATTTTTATTGCCTCCCCCAGGCTACTCTCTGGTCTATCTCCATCTTTCCTAAAATGACCAGAGGTGGAGTGAGCATGGCAGAATACAGTGGGACTCTCACATCATCCCTGGACAGACACTGTGCAGCAGTGACTCAAAGTGAAATGTTTACTACAAACACCAATAAACTGACAATTGAACAAAAACATTTTTAAAGGTCTCCTGAGAAGCCTACAAGCACATGAACTTCATTCATTTATTAATTCCTTCATCAACCATTTGCTAAATGCTTACAATGTGCCTAGATCCATTCAGTTCTTTCATTCTAGCATATACTAACTCTCCTTGTCAGGGAATTTCTTCTTTCTTAACTTGAATCCTTCACCATGTAGTTCTGCCTATTTCCCCTAGTAGAAATAGTAGCACAGGGGCATTCAAGGAGGACTAGTGTCTTGTTGAAGCTTTTTTTTTTTTAGGACTTCTCATCCTCTTTTGGTGTCCACCAGCTACCCAATGGCAAAGGAAGGGATGTTCAGGAAGAACCAGCACCTTGCTAAATCCTTTTTAGGGCTTCTCATCCTCTTCTGGTGTCCACCAGCTACCCAATAGCAAAGGAAAGGATGTTCAGGGAGAACCAGCACCTTGCTGAACCCTTTTTAGGGCTTCTCATCCTCTTCTGGTGTCCACCAACTACCCAATGACAATGGAAGGGATGTTCAGGGGGGAGCAGCACCTTGCTGAACATTTTGGGGGCTTATCCACCTATGGCTCTAAGAAGCTGTAGTATGAACAGCAGCTTCACCCTTATCTCAGCAGATGGGCTAAACCAGGTTGAAGGTAACTGAGAGGACTCATACCTATCAGTGAGTTAGCGAGGTGTCTACCCCAAGCAGGTGGAGACTTCCCTAGGTGGAATGGGTGAATGAAAACAGTTTTTCAGGGGCCATCAAGGAGGTAGAAGCAGTCTCTGTGAAGTACTTAGAGATCAAAGATCAAAGATGCCAAGGTCATCCAGTGGATCCCAGGCCATTGCCAGTTGCCTTGACTTTTGTCTTGCCCCTGGACTTCAATGAGTCTGGAGAGAGAGGAAGGCTGGTAACTGTGTGCAGCTCTGCCTCATTTAAATCCAATTCCTGAGCAGGTCAAGACATTACCATGTGACATCATTGATCCTCTTTGAATTGAAGGATGAACAACAAATACTTGAACACCATAAAGTAAATCCTACTTTGGTCATCTCTTCTCTAGTGGCATGGTATAGTAACTAACGTATTAAATTTAGAATCAAGAAATCTGGGTTCAAATCTAGCTTTGGATACTTCAGAAAGATATTAGGCAAGTCATTTAACCTCTCAGTTTGTTCATCTGCAAAATGGGAATAATAATATTTGCATTACCTATCAGTTGTGAGAACATACTACAAACATTAAAATGCCATAAAAAGAAATTATTTTAATTTTCCCAAAGGGAATAGGGAAGACAATAAACACTTTATTAAGCACTGCCTAGGTGGGGGACACTGTGTTAAGCACTTTACAAATATCTCATTTGATCTTCACATCAGCTCTGGGAGGTAAATGCTGTTATTATTCCCACTTTACAGTGCTCTATGTACCTTGATACCCTGGGCAGCTAGATGTCACAATGGATAGAGCTTCAGGGCCTAGAGTCAGGAAGATCTCGGTTCAAATCTGCCCTTAGACACTTACCACCTGTATGGCTCAGGGCAGGCCACTAAATCTCCGTTGCCTCAGTATCTTCATCCGTAAAGTGAGAATAATAATAACCCCTAGCTCCCAGGGCTGTTGTGGTGAGGATCAAATGAGGTAGTATCTATAAAGCATTTAGCATAGTGCCTGCCACATAGTATGTGCCATCTAAATGTTAGCAGTTATTACTGCCATTATTTTCCTAAGTGCCTTGAATCAAGGCCATCTAAGTCTCAATTTCTAATTACTTCGGTGGCTCTGCACCCTTTCTACATCCTCTCCTTCTTTGACTGAGTATGGAGTCCAGAACTAGACCCTGTGCTTAAATAAGGGTCTGACCCTTGCTTTCATATAAGAAATGCTGCACAGTGATGACAGATGTCTATTTATATGCCCCAGGATCTTGCAAGTATGATAATGGAATGGACAATATAAATAGAAATCTGCCTAATTCAGGGACAGCTATTCAGTTGCCATGATCCTTGGTGAAAGGAACCTTAGAGTCAGCAGACTCTCAGTTCTGGTCCTGGTTCTGCCACTATGACCTTGGACAAAAAAAGTTTCAACTCTCTGAGCCTCAGTTTCCTTATTTGAAAAATGAGAGAATCAGATGGTTTCTAAATTCTCTTCCAGGTCTAAGAATTCTCCAATTTTTTTTCTCTATTTGCTTTGGCCCATGGATTGTATATGCACCTCCATGACTGGGATAAAAGAAAAGAAAGGGAGAATAGAGCCGTCGAATAACAAACTTTAGTGATAACCACTGGCCAACCCACATGTTGGAACAGGGTCAAAAGAATGTGAGGGAGACCCCTCAGGATGTGAAGAGGATTCCCTCCGATGAATTTATGGTAATGCATGAAAGAGAGTCTTTTAGGATAAGTAGTCATGCATGGGAGGCAGAGAGCAGCCCAGTTTGGTTGGAAAGAAAAGGAATTGAGGACCGAGGCAAGATGTGACCAGAAAGGGAAGCTTTTTAAATTTTATTTTATTTTGTTATTTTACATTATTTTAATTATTGAAGCTTTGAATATTGAAACTATTTAATACATAATTCAATATTATTTATTTTCTCCTTTATTTTAATTGTTGAAGCTAGATTACGAAGTGTCAGAATAACTTTTATTTCTGCTTTATTCAGTAGGTAAGGGGAAGCCACTTTTTTTCTTTTAGTTGAGGAATCACCTTTTTGGGGGATTACTTTGAGCAACAGATTGGTGAAGGGATATCCTGGTGGCAAGAGAGAGGCTGTTACTCAATGAACATTTTATTAAGGGCCTACTATGCTAAGCTCTGGGGATACAAAGAAAGGTAAATTCAAACAAATGAAAAACAACCCTAGTCCCTGCTCTCTAGGAGCTCACAGTAGACCAGAGCAGATGAAATGCAAACAAGTGTGCACAAACAAGACACTGGCCAGATAAATGGAGAGTCAGCCCCAAGGGAAGGCACTGAGATAAGGAGAAATGGGAAAGATTTCTTGTAGAAGGTAGGACTTTAGCTAAGGCTTGAAGGAAGATAAGGAAGCTGGAGGTAGAGATGAGGAGGGAAGAGAATTCCAGGGATGGGATATAGTCTGGGAAAATGCCAGGAGATAGGAGACGGAGTGTTGTGTTGGAAGAAAATCAAGGGGGGCAGCCATGTCACAGAGAAGAGTTCATGCAAGAATGCTGGAAGGAGAGGAAAGGCCAGGTTAGGATGGACTTTAAAAGCTAACGGAGAGTTTTGTATTTGATGCTGGTGTTAATAGGAAGCTATTTGACTTTATTGAACTGGGGAGGGGATTGTTTTGGGGGAAGGAGTGACATGGTCAGACCTTACTTTATAGAGATCTAGGTGAAAAGTTGGAAAAAGCACTGGTCCAAGCCAGGGGACCTGGATTCAAAGACTGATTCTGACCTATATTAGCTGGGTGATACTGGGCAAGTCACTTTCCCTCCCTGAGCCTTAGTTTCTTCATCTGAAAAATGAAGTGAGCTAAGCAAATTGTCTATAAAGTCTCTCACAGTTTCAAATCTATGATACTATGAATCTATAAGATGAGGACCTGGACAGAGGTACTTGCAGTAGAAGCTGAAAGAAGGGGGATAAATGCCAGAGACATTGTAGGAGCACTGATCTTCTCTTGGGCAGTAGCGCTAACAAGGGCTATCCCTGATTCTGCATGTAGGACCTGAGGGGTATGAAGAAGCCCTTCTACAAAATGTCTTTTTCTCCAATCTCAGCAGATTGTGAAATATCCTGCTACTTGCTCCCTGTTTTGAATACTTCAGTGCTTTAAAGCTGTATGACTTCTCTGGCATGTATACTCCCTCCACATTGCAATTTTGCAAACCTTTGTAGATGATCTTTAAGACTTATTGTGAATAGGGGTGGCACTGTGGATAGAGTACCAGGCCTGGAGTCTGGAGGACCTGGGTTCAAATCTGGCCTCAGATACTTCCTGGCTATGCGATTCTGGGCAAGTCATTTAATCCCAATTGCCTAGTCCTTGCCTCTCTTCTGTCTTAGAATCAATAAAGGCAAAGGTTTTTTTTTTAAGAATTATTGGGGGCATCTGGGTGGCTCAGTGTATTGAGAGCCAGGCCTAGAGACAGGAGGTTTGAGGTTCAAATGTGACCTCAGACACTTTCTAGTTATGTGACCAAGTCACCTAACCCCCATTGCCTACCCCTTACTGTTCTTCTGCCTTGGAACCAATACACAGTAGTGATTCCAAGATGGAAGGTAAGGGTTTAAAAAAATAATAATTATTATGAAAAATTCATCACCTCGAAGCTAACTAGACTGTGAACTTCTCCAAAATTAGCCAGGCTAGTCTTCAGACAAGTGACATACAGTATTTCTTCAGAGCTATACTTAAGTTCTATCAGTCTTCACTTGACCAAGCTTTGGGGAACTGAAAGTCACTTTTATGCTGAGAACATTTTGAGAGCCCCAGTTAAAATTCTGGTGCCTTACACATTCCGCCATTATCAGCAATTAGATCTTAGCAAATTAGTTTATGAGATGGTCCAATTAGTCATCTGGCTTGGCTCAAGTAGATGGGACAGAGGATGGGTCAGAGGATGGTTTTGTTTTTGCAGGGTGTGGTGCTGGAGGGGAGAGAAAAAAGAAACTGTAAGGATATGGAGGAATAAAGAAGGCAGATGCCCAGAAAGAGTTAGCACAAGGGAACTAAATACTTAGTGTAGGAGTTGAAGGTAGAATTAAAATGGCTCAAAGATCAATTTCGTCAATCTCATAGTCTTGCCAAAGAACCAGGCTCAGTTAATGGTTAAGAATCAAGGAGCTAGAAAAAGATTGGGAAAGGCAGTTTCACCATTGGCTGGATCTAGGAATTGGATGTACCTAGTTAAAAAAGGACCCTGTGGAGTGGAATAATCCTAAAACTATCTTCACTTTTACAGTTGGCGCAGAAGGCTTCCAGTCAATTAACGGATCAACAAATACTTAGTAGGCTCCTACTGTGCACAAAGCACTGTGCTAAAGTGTCAGGGATACATGTACAAAGAGTGAAATAATTCCTACTCCTAAGGGACTTGTTTTCTAATGGTACATAAATGAATATATACAACACAGACATCAAAAGAATAAAGAAGAGAAGACACTAACCATGGAAGAATGAAGAAAGATTTCTTTTTTTATTTGCAAAATTTTAATTAATTAATTAATTTAGAATATTTTTTCCATGGTTACATGAATCATGTTCTTTCCCCCCCTCCCATAGCCAATGAGCAATTCCACTGGTTTTTACATGTGTCATTGATTAAGACCCATTTCCATATTATTAATATTTGCACTAGAGTGGTTGTTTAGAGTCTACATTCCCAATTGTGTCCCCATCAGCCCATGTGATCAAGCAGTTGTTTTTCTTCTGTGTTTCTACTTCCACAGTTCTTTCTCTGGATGTGTGCAGAAGACGGTGCTTAAACATCACTCTATGGCAAGTTGCTATGTTAAGCAAATGCAGAATACAAAGAAGTGGGTCTGTTCTCTGCCCTCCAAATGCCCTCCAAAATCTGGAAGAGAAATAGGATTTACCAGTCAACAATTAAGAGCTTGTTATGTGCCAGTCATTGTACTAAGTGCTGGGAATACAAATACAAGCAGAAAGATAGTTCCTCCCTTCAAGGAGCTTCCATTTTAATGGAGGAAGATACATAAAAGGAAGCTGAAAGTGGGGATGGGGAGGGGGGAGGAGAATGAAGCACACAGAGAAGACTACATAGTAGAGAAAGTCCATTTCAAAGAGTGGAGAGGAATGAGATATGACTAGTCTGGGAACTCTCCTTAAATAGAGGTTCTGAAAGGAGCCATCCAATCAGAGAGAGAGGCCAGGGATGGAGGGTACTTCCAGTGTGTGATTCCAGGGCTAGCCTGAGCCACTAGAATGAAGAGGTTTCTGTTGGTAGAATAAGTCTGGCATGAAGATTATGTGTAAAGCACTGTACCATAAGGTGGTGGATAAGAAGTGTGCTATGAGTGCTCCCTACAGCAAGCAGGAGTGTAGAGAGTCAGAGTGCCTCTTTCTGGTGGGATCAGGGAAACTTCATGGAGAAAGGAGAATCTAACATGGGGCTTGTAGTAGGATTGTGAGAGATGGTCGGGTAGGAATTCCAGGGGAAGGAAATGGCAGCAATAAAGGTAGGAAATCAGGAGCTGTGTTCTGGGAATGGCAAAAAGACCAGTAGAGATAGGATGGAAGGCTTAAATGGGGGAATGATGGGTGGTAAACCTAGGAAGATAAGACTGGAGGCATTTTGTAGAGGGTTCTGACTTTATCTAGTAGATAGTGAGGAGCCATTGAAGATTTATAAGCAGGAGAGTGGTGATGCGCAAAGTAGTGTTTTGGGAATCTTCATCTGGCCCATTATACTGCATGAATTAGTTTTCCTTTAAGTCCCAATTAAAATCACCTTTTACAGGAAGCCTTCCCTAACACCTCTTAATTCCAGTGATTTACCTTTCCTAATTGTTTCCTATTTATCTTGTATATAGTTGGTTTTGTATATGTTTGTTTGCATGTTGTCTCTCCTATTAGACTGTAAGCTCTTTGAGGGTAGGGACTGCCTCTTCCTTCCTTTGTATCCCCAGTGCTTTGCACAGTGCCTGGCATATTGTTATTGTTGTTCAGTCTTTCAGTCATATCTGATTCTTCATGACCCCATGGACCATACCGTCTGTGGAGTTTTCTTGGCAAAGATTCTGTAGCAATTTGCCATTTCCTTCTCTAGTACATTAAGGCAAGCAGAGATTAAATGACTTGTCCAGGGTTACATAGCTTGTCCATGTCTGAGATCAGATTTGAACTCAGTTCCTCTTGACTCTGGGCCTGCGCTGTATCCACTGAGCCCTTTATCTGGCAACCTGGCACACAATACGTACTTAATAAATGTTAATTGAATTGGATTGAGCAAGGAAGGTCTCAGAGGCCAATGGACCCCTTAGAAGGCTTTTATGATAGCCCAAGTGGTTTCTTGTTTTGAAAGATGAGTACAGAAATTTTGCAATGGAAAGAACACTGGCTGCTGGGATACTGAGATTTCAATCCACGTGATATAAATGGCGAGTTAGTGTGATACCAGGGAAAGAGCCCTGGCTCAGGAGTCAGAGGACCTAGGTTCAAATCCCATTTCTGAAGCTTGCTACCTGTGTGACTGTCAGATCACCTCATTGGACTTAACTTTTTCTCTCCCTAAAATAAGGAAGTTAGAAGGGATTGATTCTGAGGTCCTTTCTGAGCAATGATCTTTTAATCCTATGAGCTAAGTAGCTGTGTGATTTTGAGCAAGTCACTTTCTTTTTTCTGGACTTCCATTTCCTCTTGTGGAAAATGAGGGAGTTAACCTGGATGGCCTCTACGGTCCCTTCCAACTCCAAATTCTATAATCCTATTTGGGGACCAGTTGGCCATCACCTGCAAATGCCTGGTCCCTGAGGGACCTGGCTTATTTCTACTTTAAGGCCACCAGAAGGCAATCCAGAGACCCTCGCCAACATTTTATTTCCTCCTTGTGCAGAAATGTCAGACAATCATGGGGTCCATAACACTAACCCACCTGAACTTGATGAAAATGTAATTGGAAAATAGATAACAAAGTAAATGAAAAACCTCATAGATACTGTTCTTATGCAGCGTTCTAAGTCAATACACAACCCACAGGAATCCTTATGTATGGTTCTGAGTTTGATACATTGTCCTAGAGTGCTGAAAACAGGAGAGGTAGCAAGCCATCTCAACCACCACTCCTTTAGCCCCTGCTGGAGACGATCAAGGACTCAGAAAGCATCCCACCCAGACCAGTGGTCCTGGGAAGCAATTCTCGTGGAGATGTAACCTGGCAACTTCCTTGGGGGTGCTGTAGATTCAGAAAAGGAAGTTTTGACTCCTAAAGTCCTTGACACCATCATATGGTTCAGGTCCAGAAACTGACATGCTTTTGTTAATGGAAATTACCCTAAACTACATTACCCAAAATTCCTTTCTGTATTACCTAGAATGCTTTTCTCTTTGTCCACGTTTGCGTGGTCAAGTTTGTATAAGTTCTGAGGCTCCGCCTCTCTCTTCCTTTTTTGCTCTCATGAGCAGGCTGGGTTTGATAGCTGTCTTACTTTAGTTATTATTAATAAAATTTATAAAATATAATAGTTATTGTATATTAATTTTAATCTCTACCTAAGCTTCTTAAGAACAGTGACTGTTTTGGTTTTTCTATTTGTATACTCAGTTTTTAACACTGAGCTCTGCATGTAATAAGTCATCAAGTCAAGAAATGTTAATATTAAGTATTTACTACTTAGGGGTAGGGGTAGTTCAGGGAAGATCATTACCTCTGTTACGAGGGCTGGCCAAGCCCTTTTCAGGGTTGCTTTCCTCCTTTGGGGTCCACCTGCCACACAGCTATCACCTGTGGCTCTAAGAAGCTGTAGAATACACAGCAGCCATACCTGGGCAAAACCATCTTGGCAGGCAGGCTTGAGGGTGACTGACAGGTCTTAAACTTGTCAGTGAATTAGAGGAATGTCTACCCCTGGCAGCAGGGGCAAATGAGAAAAATATGCTCCACTGGCCATGAAGGCAGCTGAAGCAGGCACTGAGGAATGCTTAGAGCTTGGTCAGATATGGAAGAAGCCAAGGTCATCCTCTGTATCCTGAGCCATCATTCGTTGCCTTGCCTTTGTCCTGCCACTAGACTTGGATGACTCTGGAAGAGAGAATGAGGCTATTTTGTGCAACTCTGCCTCACTTAAAGCCAGTTTATGTATGTATCAAAAGACAAACAACATATCAACCAACCGCATGCTAGGCATAAGTGCTAAGGAAATAAAGACAAAAAGCAGGCCCTCCTCCCAAGGACCTCACAGTCTAATGAGGAGACGGTACAGATAAGATAAAATGAAAAAAATTCCAGGGGGAAGGCACTAGCATTAAAGGGGATCAAGAAAGCCTTATTGTAGAGGATTGGATTTTAGCTGATACATAAAAGAAGCCAGGGAAACCAGGAGGCAGAGGAGAGTGATCACACCAAGCATGAGGGATAGCCATGTGAATACTCAGTGTTGGGAGATAGTATCTTGTTTGAGGAATAGCAAGGAGTCTAATGCCACTAGATCTAGAGCAGTGGTTCCCAAACTTTTTTGGCCTACCGCCCCCTTTCCAGAAAAAAAACATTACTTAGCACCCCTGGAAATTAATTTTTAAAAAATTTTAATAGCAATTAATAGGAAAGATAAATGCACCTGTGACGGCTCTCCTGGATCGCTGCAGCACCCACCAGAGGGCGGTGGTGCCCACTTTGGGAATCACTGATCTATAGGGATAAAGGTTTAAGAAGACTAGAAGTGAAGTAGGGGTTCAGGTTATGAAGTGCATTGAATGTAAAACAAGATTTTATTTTTATTCCTGGATACCACATATTTGATAAAATCTCCTCTGATTCTGCCAAATGGAAGTGATTTTCCTTCTTTTAATTTCTCATAGCACTCTGCTTCATTCCTTCTGCCAATTTAATCATTCGAACTTGAATTATAGGTTTATTGGTTCATCTCTCACCCCTTCCATGCAATCTACCTCTTTTACAGATTATGGAGCTTCCTTGAAGGAAGAATCTTTATCTCCTCATCTTTGTGTCTTTACCAACTGACAAGATAATAATAATAACTAAGATTTATAGAGTGCTTATGATGTGCCTAGCACTGTGCTAAGCCCTTCCCAATTATTCTTTCATTTGATCCATACAATAATGGAAGTTAGTGCTAAGACGCCTTATATTTAGTAGGTACCCAGTGAAGTTTGCACTGAATCAAAATGCCAACTCATTAGACAACACCCTGTGCCTCAACATTGGAGTTTTTAGTTTTCTATCCCGCCTTGCCTTTCTAACTGGGGTTATTTGTAATTGTGCCATGGAAATTTCATTCTGAAGATCATCCCATCCCTTTTGAGCTGACTTCAGTAGCTTTATTTATGGTAACCTGGATTTAGAATGGGAAGGATCTTAAAGTTCATCCAGTACAACTCCATTTTTATATCAAAGACACAGTGATTTTTAGGTTGTCTGGTCAGAAGAGATATTTCTCCTTTGCTTCTTTTGCTATATGAAACAGTATTCCTGAACTAACTCCTATTTTCCCCATCTTCCCTCAACCCAAAGCTTATTTTTTTCCTGATTTATCTAGAGAGTTTGGTATACCCAGATAGATGCCACTGATATAATAGCAAGAAAAGGACCAAGTAACCAGTCAGCATAATTTCTGCATGGGCCCCATGTTTCTGATTTCTTTTATCTCAGCTACGTGTCTCTTGTTCCTTGCTTTCTCTCTCTCTCATTAGTTTCTTTCCTCTTGTTATTGTTTATAATTTAACCATAACTGAATTATTCAATCAGAAGGTGTTTTATGCTACAATTTATGTGTGAGGCCCTCAGGAAAATAAAATAGCTTATACTTGATTAAAAAAAATAACACACACATAACACACCCTGGAAGCATCCCACAGTCTTTCTAAAATAAACTCTCTTTCCTTATTAGAAGAGATGATCGATATTCCTTTCCCTGTTGGACATCTTGTTCTGTTGCATACCACTCTAATTAGAGCAAAGCCTAAAACACAAGTAATTAAGAAGATGCAGGATTCGTGACATTCTATCATATCACCTACATTTCATGAGCTCAGTCTCTGAGCCATTCTAAACTCAGGTTGTATTTTTATGGCAGACGGCTTTAACTATTTCATTCCTTGCCGGTGCCTCTGAAGAGCATTTGTTAGCATCATTTCTAGATTCTGAACCTTGAGCATTTGGGAGCAAGATAGCTTTATTTTGCTGTACTTTGAACCAGAAGGATGATGGGAATTGATTTTCTAGGCTTTGAACTACTTTTGCCTTAGTTTTTTCACTCAAGCCAAGCTCAACTACATGTGCTACCATGAATATCAACCACCCACTGTCAAATTTGGCAAATTTATAGTGGCATCTACCTGTGGTGGTGAGACAAGCTGACTCCTGTGATCACCATGAGGAATAAAATTTGTAGATATCTCCCAGCCTGTCTGAGGTAGAAGCTATGTCATGAAATCAGGGAATGATTCCTTACAATTCAATGCTGAAGGATTCTTAAGTTGTATTCATAAGTTTATGTGATGGCCATCTGAAGACAGGGGATATGTGTGTGAGAGAAAAGAGATATTGAAAGGAGCAAGGAAAAAATATAATTCCTCTTAAACTCATTGAAATGTGGCACCAAGAGATTAGAGCAAAGGTCAATAGTGTAGTATAGAGAAAATGGAATGAACTATCTTGGGAGGTTCTAAGAATCAGAGCATCTTGAGTTGAAAACAGTCCTAAAGGTCATCAAGTCTAACCCATTCCTATACAAGAATCTCTAATGTACCCAACAAATGGCCATTCAACCCTTGACCCAAGAGAGGGACAATCCAATACCTCCCAAGGCAGCCTATTCTATATTTAGATAGCTCTAATTATTAGGAGGTGGGTACCGGATGTTTAAAGAAGTCTAATATTTCTGGTTTGGGAGCTTGCTAATCCCTTTTCATTCCTTTGGGGTCCACCAGTATACCACCCAGTTCTTACTTCTGACTCCAAGAAGCCATGGCATACACAGTGGCCACATCCCAGTAATACATCTTGGCCGGCAGGCTAAACCAAACTGAAAGTTTCTACCCCGTATGAAGACTTCTCCCGGAGTAAAGGATGGATGAGAACAGTTTATTTCAATAGCCATGAAGGTGGTGGAAGGGAGCACTGTGGAGCACTTAGAGCTTGGTTAGACATGTCGTAAGGAAGAAAAGACATGAAAGAAGTCAAGGTCATCCATTATAATCCAAGCCATCACCAGTTGTCTTGATTTTTGTCTTATCATTGAAATTCTATGACCCTGGAAGAGAGATAGTAAGGTCCATGACCTTGTGCAACTCTGCCTCACTTAAATCCAATTTATGCAAGAGTCAGAAGACATTACTGATAGTGATGCCATTTTGGTTCTCTTTGAGTTGGAAGGACCACAACCACCAATCAATAATTAGTAAGTTTTCTTGACATCCAACTTCAATCTGCCTCTTTTACAACTTTCACTCATCATGCCTAGCTTTGCCCTTTCAGGCCCAAAAGAAGGAACACAAACCCTCTTTCACATTACAATCATTCACATACTTGGAGATCAACTTCCACCTGTGATTTTTTCCAGATAAAACACCTTTAGTTCCTTCAGTCCATTCTTAAAAAGCATGTCCTTCCTTTATCTTGCTGCCCTTTTCTGGATGCATATGTTCAAAATCTAGAAATGATGGTAGCAACTACTCTTTAGAGGCACCAGCAAGGAATAAAGTAGTTAAAGCTGTCTGCCATGAAAAACAATAATCTATACAAAGTTTCTCTACAGCACATGGCTTTCCATTGTGGCCATAACAAAATTAAAATGTATTTGGAAAATATTTAATAAGATAAATAAAATGCAATAAAACATAAATAATGTTAATTTGTGGCTTTTTAAGTCAATATGTAGTCCTCTGAGATTCATTTCTACTTGAGTTTGACACAACTGGTTTATAGTTCATAAATGTCTTTCTTAAACTGTGGTACCCATAACTAATCACAAAATATATGTTGTCTGGCCAGGGCAGGGTACAACAAATAACCTCCCTCAAAGATGTAACTGGGGTGGGCAACTAGTGCTTTGCCTCATTGTGCGGAATTTAGGAGGAGCTAACAACATTTGTATTCTTTCAACAGAGAGAATGGAACTTACCTCCAAGTTAGTGAGAATAATTAAAATAGTTAATACATACATAACCATACAAAAAATAGCTACTACTTTGAGTACTTCTTTTTTTGCAAAGGTAGTACCCTAGGTGAGCTGCTTCCCATCCTACCCCACCCTGGTCCTTTTTCTCTAGTGGCTGTCTGTAAAGTAGTACCTCACAGTCCGGATTTATTTGTGTCCTTAAAATAGGGCAGTGTCCTAAAGTCGCTACTTTTCCATCCCCCTCAACTGAATTTACCTTAAAATTTTGATTTAATGGTTTCCTGTTTGCCCTTGGGTACATTTTGTGGTGTTTACCCAAAATGCTAGAATTGATAGCTGCTATTTTGATTTCTCTAGTCCTGGATAATACAAATATGTTTCTATAAAATTGAGGTAACCTAAGATCATGCTAATTTTCCTTTTTGCTGTGATTGATTACTGTGAACACAGAGTGAACTTGTGGTCCACTAAGGCCAGCTCAACTGTTGTCTACACTTGTTTTACTTGTCATACTCTTATTAAATTGATGTTTTAATCCCAAGTTAAAATTTTTGACATTTATTTCCACTAAAGCTCATCATTCTAATATCTGATAGCCTAGCCCAGTGATGAGCAAACTATGGCCCACGAGCCATATGAGGGGGGGTGTCCTGAAATGTTCTAGCCCTCTGAGAGACATTATTCCCAATCTGACGAATACAATGAGTAGGATACAATACAACGAAACTTTGAAAGAGTTGCCTTGGAAACAGACTGACAGATGAGCATTTCCTTTCCTTTGGCCCCCTCTTTAAAAAGTTTGCCCATCACTGGCCTAGCCTGTCAGGATCCTTTTTGCATCCTGACTCTGTTGTCCTTTGTGTTAGCTATCCCTCCAAACTCTGCATCAAGTCCTTCTGAAAAGGAAAAACATTCTGACACTATCTTGGAGCAACCTTGAGAATTAGAACCAACATGATAGCCATGTTGTTATGAAATCACGAGGATGCTTATGAAGCAAAATGTTTTAGAATGTAGATCATAACTATATTCTTTCAGGGAAAAACATGATCATTTAATAAAATAGAAGATTTCCAAGTATTCCTGAAGAAAAGACCAGACTTAAATAAATAGAATGTAAATCATAGATCTCACATTTCAAGAATGTAAATATGGAAACTTCAGAAGCTTAGAACATCCTTGTCACTTTCCCACTATTGCTTATTCCATTCTCCTTTGAAACCAATAAAATGTAAAGCTGTGCTATATAGCACTGGGAGAAGTACCCAGAACTATCGGACTCTTCTTACACTATTTTTAAACAATTAAAATATCTCCTGGCTTATGTGACTATTATGAAGTACCTGGTTTTTAAGAGCTGCAAAACTCATAAGTTTACTATCTATTCTTTTTATAGAAGTGATGAAGATATCTAGGTGTGGCATCATAAACAACGCATGAACCTTAGACCAATCAAAATCTTTGAATCTTGCCCTAGATATTTATTTGTTGTGTAATCCTGGACAAGTCACTTAACTGCTTACCCTCATTTTCCTCATTTGAAAATGGGAATGATAATATATTTAAGACTTACCTTCAATGGATTGATTGTTAGGATCAAACAAAATAAAGCATGTAAAGTACTTTGAAAATCTCAGTTTTAGTGCTTTCTCTGTTTTGATTGTTTTCATTTTATTTTTTTTTACCCTTATTCTCTGTCTTAGAATCGATACTAAGTATTGGTTCCAAGGCAGAAGAGTGATAAGGGCTGGGCATCTAGGGTTAAATGACTTGCCCAGGGTCACACAGTTAGGAAATGACTGAGGTCAAATTTGAGACCAGAACCTCTCATCTCTAAGTCTGGCTCTCTATTACATTCAAAATAGACAAAAGGTAATTTTTTAGAGAGAGGCACTAGCACCTGGAGAGGGTGGGCATCAGAAAAGGCTGCACGTAGGTGGTCACATTTGAGCTGAGAGGATTCTAAGAGGAGGGACTGAAGGAAGGAATGGATCTAATTTGTGGGACATGGCTAACAAATTCAAAGCAAGGAGATAAAAGATGGATTGTTTCATGGAAGGAAAAGTAAGAAAGCTAGTCTGGCTAATCCGTAGTGAGTGTGAAAGGGAATAAGGTATTTAATGAGGCTGGAAAAAGTAGGTTATGTCTAGGCTTTAAAGGGCTTTAAATGTCAAACAAGGAATTTATATTTTCCCTTTGAAGGAATAGGGAGGTGCCAAAATTTAGTGAGGAGAAGGATGACATGGTCCGACCTGAAATTTAAGAAAATCTCTTTGGCAGCTGTAGGGAAGCTGGATTGGAGTGAAGAGATTTGAGGCCAGAGTATCAATTGGAAGCTCTTGGCAGTGGTCTAGGTGAGAGCCTTTGCTAGGATGATGTCTAGTAGGTGGGAAGAAAAAGGAATGGACTTAAGAGAGGTGGATAAAAATGACAAGATTTGGCAATTGATAGGATATGTTGCTTGAGTGAGAGTCTTTACTCAGAGTGAGATGTTGAACCTAGGGGACTGAAGGGTGGGGCTGCTTTTGGTAGAAATAGGGAAGCTCAGAAGAGAGGTGAGTTTTTGGAGAAAGATAGTAACATGTTGTAGACATGTTGAGTTTGCGATTTCTCTGGGACATTTCATTTGCAATGTTTAGTAGTAGACCCAGGCTCAGGAAAAGGACTAGGGTTGGATCTATATATTTGGGACTCATCTGCATAGAGGTTTTAATTAAAATCACAGTCATTATTAAAGTCAACAAGAGAGAATGTGTAGAGAAAAGAACCTAGAACCTTAAGGTTTCATTCACAATGTAATATGGATTTCGAATCATCAAAGAAGACTGAAAAGGAGTCATTGGATAAGTTCGAGATCAATGAAGAGAGAATAGGCCAGGAAAACGGAGAGGGAAAACATATCCAGACAGAGAAAGTTGTCCAAATTGTTGAATGTTGCAGAGAGGTCAAATACAGATAAAGATTTTGAAGTAGTCATTGGATGTGGCCATTAATAAGTCTTTAAAAAAACCAAAAAACCTCTTAAGTTCTGTCTTAGAATTGTATGATACAAGTATCAGCTCCAAGGCAGAAGAGCAGTAAGGACTAAGCAATGGGAGTTAGGTGACTTGCCCAGGGTCATCCAGCTGGGAAGTGTCTGAGGCCAGATTTGAACCCAAGTCCACCCAACTCCAGGTCTGACTCTTATCTACTCAGCTACCTAGCTGCCCTAAGAAATTTATTTTTAAAATGATGATACTAATAATATTTTTGTATTGTTATAAAACATCTTTCAAATCTATAACTGCATTCATCTTTATAGATTTAGATGGAAGAATACTATTTTGGAGACAAAAAAAACCTGGTGATACCTTATGAATAGGAGGAAACTCTTTACAAACTCTCTATAACTCAATGGGCTTAGTTACTTGATGCTTAGGGAAGTGATTGCCCATGGCTATACAGCTAAACAAGTGCTTAGATGTGAAATTCTTGAATTTGAACATCTTCCTGACTCCAAATTGGGTGTTCTAGTCACCACCTCATACCTGGAGAGTCATATGTATGAATACACCCTAATTCTTGAATGGGTCTACAATCTCATTGATTTGGGAGTTCCTTTCTTTATTCTCTTGTCTTGAATGAAGAAATGGAGATAGAGATGTAAGAAACTGAGGTCCGCAAAAATTGACTTGTCCAAAGTTACAAAGGTAGTATGTATTAGAGGTAGGTTCTGAACTATGAACTTAAAAAAAAATTTTTTTTATTTAGAAAGTTTTTCCATGGCTACATGATTCATGATCCATTCCCCCCACCCCCGGAGGCTCTTTCCTCCCCCTCCTGAAGCTGACAAGCAGTTCCACTGGGTTAGGTATGTATCATTATTGAAAACCTATTTCCATGTTATTCATATTTGCAGTACAGTGATCTTTTAACATCAAAACCCCAATCATATCCCTATTGATCTACATGATAGATCATATGTTTTTCTTTGGCATTTCTGTTTCCACAAACTATGAACTTCTAATTAGAGAGTCTAAGCTCTTTCCACTCTACATCTTCATGAGTTCAAATCTAATCTTAGACATTTACTATGTAGCTCTGGGCAAGTCACTTGCCCTCTTTGCCTTCATTTCTTCATTTGTCAAATGAGCTGGAGAAGGAAATGGCAAACCATTCCAGTATCTTTGTCAAGAAAATCCCAAGTGGTGTCACAAAGAGTCAGATAAGACTCAACAACAACAACAAAAGCAGATGTTAATATTTTCTTTACCTACCTCAAAGGTGGTTGTGAGGAAAACACTTGATAAATCCATTATCATTAGAGAGTCTATGAGTATATTTCTAGTCTGGCCACCAGCAAAATTTGTCTAGCTTTTCCTTTTCCCCATTTTAGTGCCATCTCCCTTCAGAGCATTTCTTTTCTCTTCTCTTCTCTTCTCTTCTCTTCTCTTCTCTTCTCTTCTCTTCTCTTCTCTTCTCTTCTCTTCTCTTCTCTTCTCTTCTCTTCTCTTCTCTTCTCTTCTCTTCTCTTCTCTTCTCTTCTCTTCTCTTCTCTTCTCTTCTCTTCTCTTCTCTTCTCTTCTCTTCTCTTCTCTTCTCTTCTCTTCTCTTCTCTTCTCTTCTCTTCTCTTCTCTTCTCTTCTCTTCTCTTCTCTTCTCTTCTCTTCTCTTCTCTTCTCTTCTCTTCTCTTCTCTTCTCTTCTCTTCTCTTCTCTTCTCTTCTCTTCTCTTCTCTTCTCTTCTCTTCTCTTCTCTTCTCTTCTCTTCTCTTCTCTTCTCTTCTCTTCTCTTCTCTTCTCTTCTCTTCTNTTCCCTTCCCTTCCCTTCCCTTCCCTTCCCTTCCCTTCCCTTCCCTTCCCTTCCCTTCCCTTCCCTTCCCTTCCCTTCCCTTCCCTTCCTTTCCCTTCTCTCTGTCTCTCTGTCTCTCTCTCCCCCCACCGGATCCACTAGGAGTCTAAACATTTATGGTATTCTAACTGTTCCAACAACATCTCCCCCCACCCAACAAGCAAATCTCTCCCAAAAAACCAACCAATAAAGCCCCCAAGCCCTATCAGCCTTGAATTTCATCTCCTGAGAGGGTTGCTAGGTGATTAATTGCCTTGATTATCTGTGATAAACTAATTTGAGTGAAGATATTAGTGGTTAAGAAGAGCTTAATGTGTTACTGTTCTTAGTGATATTTACATTTTAAAGGGGAGAACCTCTGGAAGGAATCTCATCCCCTCTTCAAAAGCCTTTTCTGTGGATTTAAGTCCACACTTCACAGCTAATATGTGCCAGGTACTGTGCTACATAGATACTGGGGATGCAAAGACAAAAATCTTTGCCCTTGGGATTCTTCCACAGAGGGGAGCAGGTAAAGGGCAGAGATGGATTAATATGAAAACAACTGACATGTAGATCGAATTTGCCAAACACTTTATATGGTTTTAGTCGAGTCTCACAACAATCCCATAAAGCAGCTCTCCATAGCAAATGTTTTTCTAATTTTTTTTCAGATGAGGAAACTGAGGTTTGTTGACTTACCCGTGGTCTTTGAACATTAAGCACCAAAGTTAAGAATTGATTGCTAGTCAGTTGGTCAGCAAGCATGAATCTGATTAAACATTAAGTGCTTACTATGTGCCAGGGCAACATACAAATAGCTAGTTATATGGAGTAGCTGGAGGTAATTGGAAAGGGGAGTCTGGGGAATGCTTCCTGCAGAAAGTAGAATAGGAGCTGAGGCTCAATAGGAAGCCAGGGATGCTAAGAGTCAGAAAGGAGGGGACAGAGCATTTTAGGAATAGGGAACAGCCAGTGCAAAAGGAGATGGAATGTTGTGTTTGAGTAAGTCCCTATCACTGGCTGGTAGAATGTATTCACAGGAGAAAGGTTTCAGGAGGCTGAAAACAGGAAGGAGCCAGGTTTAGAGTTTTAATTGCCAGATTGTCTTCCTGCTGCCCATCATGCTATCCATTAGGTCAGCCTGCCTCTCAAAGAGCCTCATGTTCTGGCTCTAACATGCATCCTCAGACTAATTTCTTTCTTGGAAAAACAAACGCCCATACTTTTTGTCTTCAAATCAATACTGTGTATTGGTTCCAAGGCAGAAGAATGGTAAGGGCTAGGCAATAGGGGTTAAGTGACTTGCCCAGGGTCACACAGCTAGGGAAGGGTCTGAGTCCAGATTCAAACCTAGTCTCTAGGCTTGGCTTTCAATCCACTGGGCCACCAATGTCCTGTGACTAATTTCTTATTATTTCCTTACTTTGAGTTACGTTTCAGCCAAGTTCACTGCTCCCAGAACAGGACTTTCTCTCCTTCCCAAGCCAGGGAGCTCACCTGAGTCTTAGCCTGTTTCTGTGAAGACTCTAGACCACTTCGTGGCAGGGAGGGCTCCAAGACTAATTAAGTCTACTAATTAGGGTCATAGCTCTGAAGAGTTAGAGGTCATCCAGTTTTACCCTCTAATCTCGCAATGGATTGAGATCATAGAGGCACCAAGTGCCAGAGTGGAAATTTGAAATCAGGTCATTTGAACTTGAAATCCAGGACTGTCTTCACCAAACCATACTCTTAGATGAAGTAACGATGAAAGGGAGAATTGTTGTGGTGGTTGGGAAGATGGAAGAGATAATCTCTCTAGGTTCTCTTCTGATTCAGTTTGCATGAGACCAGAGTGGGCTTTATTTTGTATGTGGAAATACCCAAATATAGGGAATGATTTCTCTGTGGACTTGTGGCTGTCCAGTCCCAGAATCCTATGTGTTCAGCCTATTGCTCTCACCCTCTAATTCCTCAATGAGTCATTGTCCCAGAGCAAGGTCACCCATCTTCCAGTTCAAGTAACCTGATTTTCCTTGCCCGTAGGTGCTCTAGTATGTGCTTGGAGGCGTAGCACTGTCTGACTGTGTGGGATACTGGTGCAGCTTCCTCATAAGCCATCTGGGCAGTCTTTATAGAGGGATTTCCCACTTGTAGCTAGCCATCCTGAATTAAAACCTGATCTTTTTTTCTCCCCTACTTTCCTCTGATGAACATTTAATAATCTGGCTCTCAGAGAGAAAACCATTTGGCTGCCTGATAATTATGCAGATCACCTCCTCTCAGGGCGCCCATTCTCATATGGAATGCCTTGAAGAGCACTCTCTTTTGAATACTGGTACATCAGGCACAGGCATTTACATTCCCAGGATGCTATCATTCTTTCCGAAGCATCAAAACCAGGAGAGCCATTTACTCCCCTGGCCTCATCTAACTGCAGGGAGGTGTAAACGAACCGAGATTGTGGATTAGTTAGCCTGTGTGCTCCCTTTCAATTCTGGGATGATCCTGATTTGGGGCATAGCTTCCTCTTTAGGAGAGGAAAGCCTGTGAAAGAATAACGCCTCATCTCCCCCAAAGAGGTTGTGTTTTACCGACCCTGGGGTGTATGCAGAAATAACACTAGAATGGACCTTCTTCCTTTCTTTGCTAGGTGGGGAGTCTATGTGTGAGAAACGTTTCATTTCAGATTCAGTCCTTGTGTTTGTTAGTTTTGCTGAACTACTTTTTGTTCTCTTTTTTGTTATTATTTGCTACAAGGGACGATTTCCTGGGGAGGAAAGGGAGGTCTTTTAAAAAAAATCTTTGATCTCCTTAGGGACTATCTGGATCATAAGGAGTAAGCATTTTAGTCACTTTCTTAGCATAATTCCTAATGCTTTCCAGAATGATCCAATAGCAGTACATTAGCGTGCCCAGCTTTCCACTTTCCCTTGTTATTGTTTATCCTTCATTTCCACGAGGACCAATTGATGTTATGGAGTGATGTCTTGACTGTGGAATGAATTGGATGTAAGTGAGGCAGAGTTGAACAAAATCATCAGCCTCGCTCTCTCCTCCAGGGTCATCGGAATCCAGTGGCAGGACAAAAGTCAGGACGGCATCTTCAGTGTCTGCTAAGTGCTCTACAGAGCCTTCTTCAGCTGCCTTCATGGATGGCTGTTGGAACAAATTGTTCTCATCTGCCCATTCCCCCAGGGGAAGTCTTCACATGCTTGGGGTAGACATCCCTCTAACTTATCAATGGGTTTGAGGCCTTGTGTTCACCACCCTTCAGTAAATACTTGATGATCAGCTGATAAAGAGATTGATTGAAGTCTTACTTTGCCTAATTGCCTTACTTTTGAGCAGTGAAATCTGGTGGGAAGAGCATTGACCTGGGAATTAGGAAAAGGGATTCGGGTCCAGACTTTGCCGCTTCATCACCAAAGCCCCAAGTGACTGTATGGGGGCATTTTACCTCTCTAGGTCTGATTTCCTATCTGTAAAATGAATAGATTGTACTAGATATTGATGGTCCCTTTTAGCTCTAACATTCTATGAATGATAGTGCTAGAGACTGCCTGGAGGTGTTTAATCCAACACACAATCTCAGAATTTCAAAGTTTTGAAATCTAGTTCAATCCATACCTATAAAGTAACCAGAATTTTTTAATTAAAAATTTTTTTAATTAAATTAAAAAATGGGTCCATTGAGCCTAGGACACTCATAAAATGAATACAATGAAATGTAATATAATTTAAATATAGCATAACAATATAGTATAATATAATAATACAATATAAGCTAATATAAAATGAGATAGAATTCATATTTTTGAAGCACTTAGCAGAGTTCTTGGCACCTAGTAGGAACTATATAAATGCTTATTTCTTCCCTTCTCTCTCTTTCCCTTTTCCTCTCCCACTAAGGGATCCCTAATTCTGGATCTATGCTCACAGATCAGGATCAGTCCTATGGTAGTCTGGTTTCTGAAGAAAGGGATTTAGTTTATTTTTTTTGAATTCTTTGGCTCTCTATACTCCAACCCTAGAGTTCTGGTGAAAGTCACTCAAATCTTAAGTTTGGCTCATGCCAAAATTCTCTTTCAAAAGGGATAAAGGTATTCAATATCTAATATTGATTATTACAATCATTATAATAATACAATCATTATAATAATAATAATTACAATAATAATATAGATCAGTTATAGGGCAGTTATTATTTTCTTCCACACAAAGAAAGGCTGCAAAACATAAAAAAGCACAAACTCATATGACTGATCAGGATGGTGGTTGCTGAAGTTTGGGGTGGCATTTTCTTAAAATAGGACAACAAATCAATGAAGTTTGCTGCATGGATTGACTCTTCCTTTCAATTCCTTACTTAGGGGCCATGGTAGGGTTATTAGTGGGTTTAATTTCAATATTGTTGTGTCTGACAGAAGTGGGTAGCCAGAGGAGAGGGTAAGTTGGTGGAGCAGTCAGAAAGCACTCAACATTGATCTATTATGTTTGCCATCTTATATATAGGGGCAGTTTGTGGCTTCCCCAAACAATATAATAGTAATATCAAACAAATATCATTGATCAGAGATCACCATAACACATATAATAATAATGAAGAAGTTTAAGATATTGAGAGAATTACCAAAATATGATACAGAGACATGATGTCAACACATGGCGCCGACAGATTTGTTCAACACAGGCTTGCTACAAACTTCAATCTGCAAAATACTCATTGTTTGTGATGTGCAATAAAATGAAGCACAATGAAATGAGGTATTCCTGTATTAAAAAAATAAATGTAATGCAAAACCAGAAAATATTACTAAGAATTTTTAAAGAAGAGAAACAGGTATATACAGCTTCTCTGAGGGGTATTTAGGAGTGTCAGGAAGTAGCCTGAGGGCTGGCATATGTTATTTGTGGGTCTCCAAGCTGGGAGAAGTAGTAGTTATAGAGAATGTACATGGAAAATATTTGAGACTGATGGTTAGATTCCCCAAGTGAGCAGGAGAGGTGTTGATGGGAAAGTGTTGGTAGTGAATGAGCAATCAGGATCTTCTGAGAGAGTGAATTAGTATAGGTGAGTGTGGAGGTTATGAGAAGGTCTTGGGACTAATCTAAGAGGGGGAATTGAGTGAGAAGTATGGCTGCATAGGTGGGCTCTGATAAGATTGGTAAGGCTTCCCCTCTCTTCTTCCCCTACCTACCCTTCCTGACAATCAGTTCCGTATGTCAATATAGAGGAAGCAAAGATGGTAAGATGAAAAACCAGTTTTTCTAATTCGTCTTCTCTGAAGCATGGATTATCATAGACCAGCTGAATCCTGTCCTCATTTAACTGGGAGCCACAAGTATCCCATAATTGTGTTTTCAGTTCAGAGATCCAGATCCTCTGGCCCACTGTGGTTACTCAGAATGGAAAAGGAGAATGTACAGGTGACCTAAAGTGGAAGGATCAATCAATCGATGAATAAATCAATAAGTAAACATTTACTAAATTCATACCATGTGTCAAGCACTGTGCTAAGCCCAGGAGAAAACAAAGAAAAAAACAAAGACCCTGTCCTTAAGGAGGACACCTCTGCAGCTTCCATTAACACTGGCAGGCTGGGTTACCAGAGGATAGCAGATCACTTCTCCTGTGAGGGGAGGGAAGGTTCTAGAATTAACCCCAAGGGGTTAAGAATTCTCCAGGACTGTCAGTTAAGATCCCCTGCTGGTATGCTTCTCATTGATTATAAATTAGAATCAGTTATATCAAGAACAGTTGACAAAAAACATTTTCCCCCAAAAGTCTGGGCACATTTTCTCATAAGTATGCATAGAGTTCAGAAAACAAGTGAGCTCAAATTCAGAACACAATGGTAGAGGAACATTTGCAGAGAGAACATGTGTGGCCCAAGGGGTAGATCCACAACTCCGTTATTGAAAGTCTTTCCTTGATTCCATAGATAACATTCTTTTTTTCTTTTTCTTCTTCTTTTTTTTAAACCCTTACCTTCCTTCTTGGAGTCAGTACTGTGTATTGGCTCCCAAGGCAGAGGAGTAGTAAGGGATAGGCAATGGGGGTCAAGTGACTTGCCCAGGGTCACATAGCTGGGAAGTGTCTGAGGTTAGATTTGAACCTAGGACCTCCTGTCTCTAGGTCTGGCTCTCAATCCACTGAGCCACCCAGCTGCCCCCCTGATAGCATACTTTCTGATTCAGGGGGGTCACATGCCCTGAAGCTGCATCCTTCTATTAGGTGACTCTGCTTCTCAATCTGTTGTTTTTGCTGTTTGTTGCTGGTATGTCTGTCTGTCCTCCTGGTTGAATACATTGTCCTCTATTACATCACTCTCTCACAGAACATGGCCAATGGGCGGGAGGGAAGCTGAGCAAGAAACTTTCTTATCCCCAAGATTTGCTCTTAGGAATTTGGCTTTAAGTAGGACTTCAATTCCAATATTGAGATCTTCTCCATATGGGTTGGATTCTTTTATACAGAATCAAAAAGAAATCAGGCTGAGGCTTCAGTTTCCCAAAGTATGGCTATAATACACATCTTGGGTCCATGATCCTGTTATGGTGAGATAGGGCATGGGGGCCAATGGCACAGGCAGCAGTAATGTCCTTTACTCAAATCCAACTCAGAGGGCGGGGGGCTAAGACCAATCCCATGATCTACACCCTGGACTCCAAACACTTCCATTTTTTTTGGAAAGGCTATAATTGTTCAAGTTAAGACCCTGGGAAAGAGCTGATTGAAACCCTGATGCTTCAGAGTAGTATGTTTGGAAGAACTTTATGTGAGCTATTATTATTATTTTTCATCATCCAACTGGTCAATGCATCATCAATAGTCAATTTTAATGTTGGGTAAATTATTCAGCTAGATTATGCCATCTTTTCTTTCTCCTTCTCCTGAGTAGCTAATGCTTTTCTGGCCATTTGACCTAGCCTGTTCTTATTCAGTGCCCAATTTGTGCGGGGTTGTGGAAAGATTACTGGTGAGAAATATTGGGCTCTCAGCCCAGCTCTCTAGCTACCTGCTGGGTGGCTTTAGCCATGCCACAGGACCTCTCTGAATTTTGCTTTCCTTGGCTATGTAGAGAAAGATAAAAATGTTTTTATTCCTCTCTTCACAAGGTTGTTTTGAGGAGCAAATAAAATAATGTATGTCTAAGTGCTTTGTAAATGTAAAGTAGCACATAAACGTAAGCTGTGATTATTATTATTTGGTAAAAATGCCTCTTGAGCCCAGATTGAAAAGCACCATTAGAAAAACCAGGTATCTTTATTATTCAAATTCACTGGAGACTGCACAGAGCCAACTCATTTTAATGTGTTTTTGAGCAACACAAACCAGCAGGCAGTCCTGTTTCAGTGATTAAGATTTGGAGGGGGAGAAATTCACTGAAAGGAGAATTTTGACATCTTTCTTTTTGGTTGTTGGGGCTGCATGGCCCTAACACTGGTAGCTACAAAACCTGTGTGTGTGCGTGTGTGTGTGTGTGTGTGTGTGTGTGTGTGTGTTTGTGTGCGTGTGTGTGCAAGGAGTTTCCCAATCCATTCATAGTATCATAGATTTAGAGATGGAGGGGACAATCCAATTACAATTTATTAAACAGCCACCCTGTTGAGGTACTGTGTTCAGTTCAGGGGATACAAAGACAAAGGAAAAAATACTCCAGACCTTGCACTCAAGGAATTTACATTCCGCTGGGGGATGAATACTATATATAAGTAAATAAGTTTAATATAAAATCATTTGAGAAGGGAGAGATCACTAAAGATTGGCAGAATCCAGAAAGATTTCCTGTAGCCTGTAGCAGGTGGTCCATGAATTGATCCACCCCCGAAGAAGTTGTTGTTCAGGTGTTTTCAGTCTGGTCTGCCCTTGACCTCGTTTGGATTTTCTTGGCAAAGATACTGGAGCTGGTTGCCATTTCCTTCTCTAGTTCATTTTACAGATGAGAAAATGGAGGCAAACAGGATTAAGTGACCTGCCTGGAGCCACACATGTTGTAAGTGTCTGAGGCCAGATCAGAACTCAGGAAGATGAGTCTTCCTGTCTCCAGGCTCTTCCCCCTATCCCCAGTGCCACCTGGCTGCCATTGAAAGGAATTTTAAGCATCAGAGGTGAGGTGAGAGTATACATACCTGTGCAAATGCTGAGGCAGGAAGGATGAATAGACCAGTTGTGCTGAATATGAAGGGGATTAATATGGAAGAAGCCTGAAAGGTAGTTGGAGATAGATGGTGAAGAGCTTTAACTGCTAAGCTGAGGCTCACTATTGTAATAGGGAGCATTTGAAGGTTTTTGAGCAAGGGATTGGTGTTGTTGGATGTGCTTTAGGAAGATTATTTTTTTTTGTTAGCCATAGTAGCCCAAAGGAGTCCTGATGAAGAGTGTTTGCACAGGGATAGCTTTGAATAAACTTTATTGCAACTTACAAAGAGAACAGTAGCTGGACAGTCTTGATGAGTGACCTCCATTCCCATCCTGGGCAGCACATAGGGGAGGGATAGTGGGGGTGAAAAGAAAGAACAAAAATTGGTGGCTTGGTATCCACACTCTAGTCCAATGATGGAGAGCCTTTTAGAGACTGAGTGCTATGCCTCCTCTCTAACCCCATGATGGGTACACTGTCCTACCCTTACCCCACATAGGGGAGGGAGGAAGTGCTCCCATTGGGCTGCTTGGCAGAGAGGTGGGTGAAGTGAGGAATGTCTGGCCGGAGCGCACTGCTCCCCTCCAGCTCTGCCACCTATGAGCCACTGACCTTACCCCCTTTGTGCTCCCATTGGGCTGCTGGGCAGAGAGGCAGGGGATATGAAAAATGTCATCAGATCTGGTGGAGAGGAGCAGCTCCACCCAAGTCCCTCTGCTTTTCTAGTAATGAACTGGGGGTGGGGGAGTGGGGAAGGAGGGTGGCCAAGTGCCTACAGGAAAGCTCTCTCTGTTCCATCTTTAGCACCTGTTCCATAGGTTCACCACCACTGCTCTAGTCTAATAATACCCAGAGATCTTCAAGGGATCAAACTTACATAGAATTTGGGAATTCATTTATTTTTATTTTACCAATTACATGTAATAATAAATTTCCACATAAGTTTTCCAAAGTTATATGATCTAGTTGTCTCCCTTCTTCCCTCCCCTTCCCCTCCCTGAGCTGGCAAGCAATTTGATCTGGTTTATACTTGTATTATCATGCAAAACATACTTACATAGAGTTTTAGATATAGATATGGCCTAATATCAACAGAGACAAGTCTGCTATCTAGAAGGCTACTCAAGTCTTTTCTAAATTGCTCAGTAGAGTGAGGAATGAGAGTCAGGGGCATGGGGAACATAACCCTAATGGTGCCAATCTAGGAAGAGATGGAAGGAAGTTAATGCCCAATCTTTCCCTTTATTAGTTTTGGCATACATATATAATAGGGAGCTGGGGGCTATACTAGTCAAACCAGTTTTCACTGGTCAACATTGGTTCTGTGGAAGATGAATTGGAGAAGGGAGGGACTGGAAGCCAAAAGCTCTTGGAATCCCAGAGGAGAGATGATGAAGTCCTAAGCTAGGATGGTAGTGGTATGGGTACAGAAAAGAGGAATATGAGAGATGTATGGAATCTATAGGACTTATATAGCTGGCTGGACTTGTTCAGATAATAGAGAGGGTAGAATAGAGGTTGATTCCAAGGTTCCAAATCTGGGTGACTCGAACAGTGTTGGTTTCACAGTGATTTGATCAATCTTATGAAATTGGGGTGGGAAGAAAGCCAAGGAAAGGAGGTCACTGACTCTAGAGCCAGTGTTCTTCCCATGTACTATGTTCCCTCCTTTCTATTTGGTGTCTCCACTTGTGCATTCCAGGTTTATACTTAGGAATGGAGTGTTCAGGGAGGACTAGCACCTCCAGTGTGAGGGTTTGCCAATCCCTTTTCGAGACTACTCATCTACCTTTGGTGTCTACCTTTCATTCAGCTCTCACCTGTCACATGCAGAATGGTCATCTTAGCGGATGGGCTAAACCAAATTGAGAGTAACTGATAGGCCTCCAACCCATCAGTGAATTAGGGGGATGTCTACCCCCAAAATGTGAAGACTTCTTCTGGTGGAATGGGCAGAGGAGAAAAATTTATCTCAGTGACCACAATGGTGGCAGAAGCAGGTGCTGTAAGTGCTTAGAGCTTAGTTAGAAATTGGAGATGCCAGGTTCATCCACTGCATCCTGGGTCATTGCCAGTCATCTTGACCCTTGTCCTGCCATGGACTTGGATGACTCTGGAAGAGAGATTGAGGCTGACAACTTTGTGCAACGATGCCTCACTTAAATCTAACTCATGAGTGAGTCAAGACATCATCCCCTGATGTCATTGGTCCTTTTTGAAAGGAAGGACAAATAAGAACAACAGAAACAATAACATGTTACTTTCCACACTTTACATTCAAGCTGAATTAGCCTACATTCCGTTTCTGCTCTCTATCCTTTTGCACAGGCTAGTCCTCAAGTTTAGATTTCACTCTTTCCTCAGCCCAACTATTACACTCTTCATTCACTTTTCAACCTAAACTCTGGTGTTATTTAATCTATGATGTCTTTTCTGATCCTCCAGCTGCTAGTGCTTCTCCTCTAAGTGATTTTGTATAAGTAACCTGGACTCAGAACTCATCTGCCTAAGACTCCTATTGACTGAAATTGATCATTCAATGCTCCAGGCTGTGGCAATCAGTGAGAGTTTGGTAGAGGAGAGATCTTGGTCTTCTGGCTTCTAGCTAGGTGGTTTGGTAGATGGAGCTCAGGACATGGAGTCAGAAAGGACTGAGTTAAAATCTTACCTCATACATTTAATAGTATTCTGGGCAAACCACTTAACCTCTACTTCAGTTACCTCAATTGAATATAAATGGGGGTAATAGTAACTTCTACCTCACAAAGTTGTCGTGAGAATTAAATGAGATTTTATAAAGCTCCTAGCACAGTAGCTTGGCAGAGTAGGCTTTTGATAGTTGTTGGTTCCCTTTCTCTTTCCCTTCCCCCCAGTTTAAAGAGAGAGAAGACACATGGTTCTGGAGTCTTTATAGGGAGAGGCCCTTGAAGGGAGAGAGAGATTTTAGGAAGAAGCTCACATTTGGAAGAATTAACTCCTTGATAATATCCCTATCCCCAGTTACTACTACACTAACAATTTGGAGTTATTTCCCATTGAGTGAGATCTGTGACATCTCCTCTCCTCTCCCTCTCCCTGTCCCTCTCATGACTTTTTTTTCCTCCCCTCTCCCATTAAAATTTTAAGGGAATTTCCCCTTTTGCTGAGATATCTTGCTCCCATTGGATGAACTCATTCACTACATGTATTGTATGGTATTTTCTCATCTATATTCCTTCTTTGATTTCTGTTCACTATTGATTTGGATAAATGGATTCATTTGCTATTTGCTACTTATAGTCTTTTTTTTTTTAACCCTTGTACTTCGGTGTATTGTCTCATAGGTGGAAGATTGGTAAGGGTGGGCAATGGGGGTCAAGTGACTTGCCCAGGGTCACACAGCTGGGAAGTGGCTGAGGCCGGGTTTGAACCTAGGACCTCCTGTCTCTAGGCCTGACTCTCACTCCACTGAGCTACCCAGCTGCCCCATACTTATAGTCTTTGAAGAATTGGCATTTGGTGGGAGATGAGCCATGCCTTGGCTATGTAACTTGGGGCTTTCCTTCCCTGTTAAGAGAGAGCAAATAATCTCAACTTGAACCTAAAATTATTTTCTCTTGATGAATAATATTTAAGGGAGACAGGCAGATAGATATAATTCTGTCTTGATAACCCTTCTTTCTGAATATAGTAGAGTGGCCTGGCTCTAGTGTCAGTCTCCTAATTCACCTCTTGGCAAGGATCAGACTCCCTTAGAGAAGGGTGGATGAAGGAGACACAAGAGATATTTATTCATGCCTACATTCAAGCCACATCTTGATGGACTCCTGTGGGCACCTATAGTCTACATGGTCAATACAACATACATGCCTACTGCAAATATATTTTATTTTTGCTCATATGTATGTATAGTTATCCTGAAAGAATATAAGCTTGTTAAAGGCAGTGATTATTTCATTTTTGTGTTTTTATTCTCAGCAGCCAGTATAGATAGTAACCAGTATGCAGACACATAGTTGGTGAATAATAAATACTTGTTGATTCATTTATGAAAAAATTTCCTTTTTTATTGATAGATATCTTTTAATTTCATATTCATTTCTGTATATATTCCTGCCCATCTTCTATTTAGTGAGCTATTTTTATAACAAAGATAAAAAAGAAAGAAAAATTTTATTTAAATTAAATTAAAAAGGTTTTGTACAAACAAAACCAATGTAACCAAGACAAGAAGGAAAACATCAAACTGGGAAAAATTTTTATAGCAAATTTCTCTGATAAAGGTTTAATTTCTTAATTTTATAGAGAATGAACTCAAATTTTTAAAAATACAAGTCATTCCCAAATTGACAAGTGGACAAAGGATATGAACAAGCAGTTTTCAGATTAAGAAATCAAAGGTATAAATAGTCATATAAAAATATTCTAAATCACTCTTGATTAGAGAAATGCAAATGAAAACACCTCATACCCATCATATTGGTCAATATGAAAGTAAAGGATAATGATAAATGTTGGAGGGATGTGGCAAAATTGGGACCCTAATACATTGTTGATGGAGTTGTGAACTAATCTAGCCATTCTGGGGGACAATTTGAAATGGTGCCTAACGGGCTATAAAAATGTGCATACACTTTGATCCTTTAATACCACTATTGGCTCTATATCTCAAAGAAATAATAAAAAAGAGAAAAGGATCTACTTGTATAAAAATATTTATGACAGCTCTTTTTGTGGTAGCAAAGAACTGGAAACTGAGGGGATGTACATCAATTGGGGACTGGCTGAACAAAATGAGGTATATGAAGGAATACTATTGTGCTTTTAGAAATGGTGAGCAGGATGATTTCAGAAAAAGCTAGAGAGACTTACATGAACTGATGCAGAGTGAAATAAACAGAACCAGGAGAACAATGTATACAATAATAGCAATATTATTTGATGATCAAATGTAAATGACTTAGCTACTCTCAGCAATACAGTGATTCAAGACAATTCTGAAGGACAAAGAATGCCATCCACCTCCAGAGAAAGAACTTTTGGAGTCAGAAGCAGATCAAAGCATACTATATTTCATTTCATACTTTCTTTTATCAACAATTTTATTTTGGGAGTTTTGGTTTTTTAGAAGTATTCTCTTACAACTGCGACCAATATGAAAGTATGTTTTGTATGATAATACATGCATAAATCAGATCAAGTTGCTTACCATCTCTGGAAGAGGGGAACAAAGGGAGAGAGGGAAACAATTTGGATCTTATATGTCAGAAATCATGTTAGAAATTAATATTGCATATATTGGTAAAATAAAATATTTTAAAAAAGCAATTTAGCAAACTCAATAAACTTGTTAACTGATTTATCAAAGATTTAATCTTAATTATGCCAGTCCAACAAGAGACTAAAGGGGGTTAATGTCTAATCTCTGGGTTTATTAGTCTTGGAATACATGCATCCTAGAGAACTGGGGCTATACTAGAAGACTTTACTCTTCATGACACATAGCCATTTAATTTGTAATAAATGAAGTTCTTTAAAAGTTGAAGTTACTAACAAGTTGCTCAACTGCATTTCCTCATGAGGAATTTCCCTGACCTGTTGAAATCAGGGGGTCTGAACTAAAAAGGTAAGTTTTAGGGATTATAATGAAAGCTTAATATTTATAGTACTTGACTCAGGAAGTATTTAATAAATACTTACTGATTGATTAATCTAATCATAATAGTAACATCTCACATTTATATACTACTTCAATAAAACATTTCTTCACTAAGGTGGATAGTGCAAGTTTTATTATCAATCCCATTTTATAGATGAAGAAACTAAGATTCATTGGAATGAAGTGACTTATCCATATGTTAGTAGATATCCAGGTCACAATTTTTTTCTCTCAAAACCTGACTTTTAATACTATTTTTGCAACTTCTTACCTTTGTGAATCCAGGAAAGTCATTTCTTTCTAAACATCTGTTCCCCATCTGTAAAATGTGGGGGTTGAACTAGATGGTACCTGTGGTTCCTTCCAACTTTGACATATGATAATCCTCACCTACGTCACAAAAAGACATTGAGTATGTACGGAGCACCCATGGATGGTCAGGGCCTCTGGAAGCAACAAAGCAAAATGCCATGGACTCTCTTTAAAAAAATTATTTATGTTACATTAAAATACCCAGGGAACTCCCTCCCTCCATTAGAGAAGGTGCCATTTGACAAAGGATGTATATATGTTGCATGTGGCTTCCCTTGCCCTTACTATTCCTTGGAACAATTTCCTGGGTAATAAGACACATTCCCTGGTATAAGTAGCAAGATGCACTCCCCAATTGAAGGCCCAGAGTCTATTGAACCACAGGCTTACATAGGTTTTAAAAAAAACCATACCTTTCACCTTAGAATCAATACTGTGTATTGGTTCCAAGGCAAAACTGTAGTAAGGGCTAGGCAATGTGGGTGAAGTGACTTGCCCAGGGTCACATAGCTAGGAGGAAGTCTGAGGTCAAATTTGAACCCAGGACCTCCTATCATTAAGCCTGGCTCTCAATTCACTGAACCACATAGCCACCCCCGTATATAGGGTTTTTCAGAGTCTGATATGACAGCTCTCATCACCAGTGAAGTCATGGAGTCAGGGGCTATGGACCAGTAACAGAAGAAAATCTAAAAATTAAACAGAAAAGTCTGTTTAGGATGAGGGAGGTGAAATGAGAACTGTGCTTCCTCCTCAAGCTTACTCTAGTTCTAATGAGAACTGGGTACAGTTCAAGTGCTAAACATATCAGAGTTGTATAACTGGAGAAAATCCTAGGAAGATGGGACCATAGTCTCTGGCTATTCACTTGGAAGAGAGCAGCAGCCGCCCAGAGCATCCTCATTCTAAACTAGTTAGAGAGTGTCATCCTGTGCCTGGCCTCTATTAGTATGGTTTAGATCATTGAAGTTGGAGTCCTGAATCTTGAGTCACTGGGCTTGGGTTCAAGTCCACTTACTTGTGTGACTTTGGGCCTCTATAAAATGAGGGGACCCGACTGAGTGGTCTCTGAGTTCCCTTATAATTCCAGATCTATGATCCTTGTTATTCAGTTGTGATTAATTCTTCATGCCCCCATTTGGGGTTTTCTTGGCAAAGACACTGGAGTGGATGCCATTTCCTTCTCCAGCTCATTTTACAGATGAGGAAACTTAAGGCAAATAGGGTGAAGTGACTTGACTAGGGTGACACAGCTAGTAAGTGTCTGAGGCCAGAGTTGAACTCAGGTCTTTCTATTTCCAAGTTGAGTGCTCTATCAACTGTGCCACTTACCAATGCAAATCTGGACCATGATGTCCTTGCTTAGGTTGAAGACCATCTGATCCGGCATGGATCTCCCTTACATGCTCCCAGTGCTACCCTGCCTCTGGTTCGATGACCTTCAACAATATTGAGACTACCTTCTGGAGCTTTTCAGATCTTAGGTTTCCTGCTCACCCATTCTTCTCAAGGCTCCCTTTCCCTTTCCAGTTTCTGATTGAAAGGTAGTTGCTTTCCTTGCCAAGTCTGATCTCACTATTTGTGCCCTGAATTCCTTCCTCTCTTGTGTCCTCTCACACCTCCCCCCTCAATTATCTCTCTTTCTCTAATTTTCAGTATCTCCCTTCCACTGCCTACAAAGGTTTCTTCATCCTCAAAACAAAACAGAACAATACAAAATAAAACAAAAAAAATCCTTTAGTTGGCTCTACTATCCGTCCAAACTTCTATCCAGTATCTCTCCTTCCCTTCACAACAAAAACTCCTAGAAAATTCCATTTACTTCTGCTGTTTGGATTTTCTCTTCTCTCATGAGTATTTCGTTCATTTACGGTCTAGCTTGAGACCTCATAATTCTGCTGAAAACGCTCCCTCCAAAGTTAGTGATGATTTTTTAATTGTGGAGTCCCAGAGCCTTTTCTAAGTCCTCATCCTTTTTCACCAGCATCTGACCTCTGCATCATTTGGTATTGTTGGCTCTTCCTTCCTAGACAATCTTTTCTCTTGGGTTTTCACGACACTTTTTCTTCCTCATTCTTTTCTTAGAACTCAGGCTTCTGACTCGGGGCCAGGATTCTTTAGTTTCTGTTACATGATGCTGCCATGGAGAAGGAAATTTTCTGGCATTAAAGACATGTGCGTATCAATCAGTCAAATCAACAAGTATTTAAGCCATTACAATGTGCCAGGCACTGAGGACACAAAATCAAAGCAAAAAGTACAGTAAAATTAAAAAATGTCCCTCATCTTCCCTTCCCTGACCCCTGAGCCCCCAGTGGGGTTCAAGACCTGATGCTGAACTCTTGTTCCATAGCCAACATTAGGTTTTCAGCCTCTAGGAAGATTCAGCCCAACTCTGATGTGAGGATTGAGCAAGTCTCTCCACTTCCTGACCCTCCCTTCTCCTTTCTGAACACCAAATTGTCTCCATCCCCTCATCCTGTGGCAGCCAAGCTGCAGAGAAGCAGCCACATAAGCAATTACCCAGGTGTCTGCCGGGAAGGTTTTTCTAGGGCTTTCCTCACACTGGACAGGTGGAAAGGAATTTTAATTGTAAGACTTTTGTGCTGTAGCTTCGGCAGGGAGGTTGGGGTGCCAGGATGGGAAGCCCTTTTCACCCCCATCCCTCCCCCTCTAGTCTGGTTTTTAATGGAGCCCAGCATGGAGTGAGAACTGAAACACTCACGGACTTCAAATGTCAGTGGCCTCCATGCAGAATGTAAAACACAAGGCATAATCACTGCTTAGCTGCTTTGCTCTTCTCCTACTCTGCATGGAAGAAAGGAAGGCCAAAGAGAGGGAAGGGTTCAAAGTCATCTAAGGACTTCGGGTCTGAGGCATCCCCAGAGGTCTGGTGGGCTGCTAGTCTACTAATCAGCAAAAGTACTTGCTTTATTTTTATTTTTTTATGTAGATACAATTTTTAATAATAGTTTTCTGCCATTTTCTATCCATATTATTTCCCTCCCTTTCCTCCTCCCTTCCCGAGACAGCCAGTAACATGATGTAGATATGGGCTATCATGCAATATATATTTCTCTGTTCGTCATATTGTGAAAGAAGATTTATATCACCTATACAAGGGAAAAAACTGCTATAGGCAATAAAGTGAATAATGACACATTTCCATCTGCCTTTAGACTCCATCATTTTCTTCTTTGATGGCAGATAGCTTTTTTTTTGTCATGAGTCTCTTGGAGTTGTCTTGGATCCTTGCATTGCTTACAATAGTTGTTATTCACAGTTGATCAGCACATATTTCTGTTTCTGTGTATAAGGTTCTCCTGGCTAAATTAAAAAAATAGCATTCATTTTAAAATTTTGAGTTCCAAGTTGTTTCTCTCCCTCTAGCCCCTTGCCTACCCATTGAGAAGTTGAACAATATAATGTATGATGCCCATTATATGGGTGAAGGATTGCAAAACATTTCTATATTAACCATACTGCAAAAAACCAAACAAACTAAAGGAAAAATAAAATGAAAAAATATGCTTCAGTCTGCATTTGGAGTTCATCAGTTCTCTCTCTGGAGGTGGGTAGCATTTTTCATCATGCATTGTTTGAAATTGTTGTAGGACATTGCATCATTAGGAATACTAAGTCTTTCACAGTTGATCTTTATTGCAATGTTACTATTAGTATGTACAATGTTCTTCTGGTTCTGCTCACTTCACTTTGTATCAGTTCATATAAGCTCTCTCAGGTTTTTCTGAAACCTTTTAATTCATTCATTAATACTTATATTCCTTGGTTTGCTCATTGTCCCTAAAACCATCCTAGAAGGATTTGATTAAAAGAAAGATGATCGGGGGCAGCTGGGTAGCTCAGTGGATTGAGAGCCAGGCCTAGAGACAGGAGGTCCTAGGTTCAAACCCAGCCTCAGACACTTCCCAGCTGTGTGACCCTGGGCAAGTCACTTGACCCCCATTGCTCACCCTTACCAATCTTCCACCTATAAATCAATACACAGAAGTTAAGGGTTTAAAAATTAAAAAAAAAAAAAGATGATCTCAACATTAGAGAATGTCAGGGCTGGAAAGAATACTAACAGTGCCTGATGTTTGTTGTGTTTGCTGAGTCATTTTGGTCATGTCCAACTATTTGTGACCCCATTTGGAGTTTTCTTGATGAAGATACTGGAGTGGTTTGCTATTTACTTCTCTAGCTCATTTGACAGAGGAAGAAACTGAGGCAAACAGAGTCGGTTAAGTGACTTGCCCAAGGTCTCAGAACTAGTAAGTATCTGGGGTCATAATCGAGCTCAGGTCATCCTGATTCTAAGCCTGGCCCTCTAGCCATTGCCCATTTACATAGTGCTTTGGCCACATCTCATTTGAACTTCCTACCAACCCTAAGGTAGTTGACATTATTATTCAATTTTGTGGATAAAGAAATGGAAGCTTAGAGAGCTTAAGCACTTTTCCTGTGGTCACATTCCTAGCAAGCACCAGAAATGATCCCAGGACTTTGCTAAAAGTCTAGCTCTTTATCCATGAGCCCAATACAATGCCCGAAAGGTCACAGACCTCCATTAACACCCCCTAGCACAACCTGAACCAGATTAAAATGTAATTGGGAAATATTAAGCAAGATAAACAAAATACAACAAAATGCAGAAAACATTTCATTTTAAAACTTGTGACTCCCATTTCTCTTTGAGTAGGACACTATTGCCCTACAATCCTATGGTGTTACCTCTCTAAGGAACTTCAGAAGTCATATAGTTGTGGCTTCCATTTGAGATGACTCTAGGGCCTTGAAATTTATTATGTTCTGAGATTACTTTCAGTTTTGCACTTTGGGACAGCTCCAATTGTGGGGAATATTTCCCTTCTCTTAAGCTTAGGGGCATCTAGGTAGCTCAGTAGATAAAGCACCAGGCCTAGAGACAGGAGGACTAGGGTCCAAATCCAACCTCAGATACTTCCTAGCTATGTGAGACCCTGGAAAATTCACTTAACCCCAATTGCTTAGCCCTTGCCTCTCTTCTGTCTTAGAATTGATTCTAAGGTAGAAGGTAAGGGTTAAAAAAGAAATAACCCCCTGACCCCCCAAACCTTAAATCTGAATCTGTCTAGAATTTCCATCCATTGCTCCTTGTCCTGACTTTTGGGATCAAGAAGAACATGTCTGACCCCTCCCTGCTTTTTGAGAGACAGCAGAGTGGGATGGAAAGAACACTGGAATAGCAGAGGGAAGACAGGTTTTTCCATTCACTACCTGTGTGACCTTGAGCAAATTAATTCATGTCTTTGTGCTTTGGCTCCCTCATCTGTAAAATGAGGTGTCTGGACCAGATTTAAACAGAAAAATCTATTTTGAATTGGAGAATCAATTAGAATTTTACATTCTAATTGGAGGCCCAGAGACGTTAAGCAATCATCCAAGATCTCACAGCTTTATTATGAACTGTATACTTTAGGTGGGCAGCTAGGTGGTATAGTATAGGGTGCCAGGCCCTGGAGTTCACATATGACACCATCTTCTTAAGCTCAAATATGGCCTCAGACACTTATTAGTTGTATCACCTCGAGCAAGTCACTTACTCTTGTTTGTTTTTGTTTCCTCAACTGTCTAATGAACTGGAGAAGAAAATGGAAACTACTCCAGTATCTTGGCCAAGAAAACTCCAAATGGGATCATGAAGAGTTGGACAGGGGCAAAAATGATTGAACAACTCCAAAAACTTTGGTCCCTGGTTCTACAGACCCTGGGTTGCTAATATATACTATATAGACACACACACACATATATATACATATATGTATATGTACATATACACTATATATCTTGTATATAACTATACTAATTACTGTTCTCACAGAAAGGTATCTTTACTGTCAACAGAACTAAGTACAATTGCAACAAAGCAAGAAAGGAATTGAAAGTTGGTGAGAAGGGAGATTCCCTTCCCTGGCATTATTTTGATATCCAGAAGCCAGGAACAAGGACAAGAAAGAAATGAAGGCAGACCAGCCTTCCACAAAATAGAAATTCTGGGAGGAACTCATCAAGGAAGAAGGGGCAGGCCCTCCAGAGATATTCCAAGTTGAGAATGTTGCCTATTCAAAAGGTGAACAGGAAGCTTTTCATTGCTAGCATTTATTTCTTTCCATTTGAAAAATGGGAAATCCATATGTTGGTCTTCAATATTCAAGAAGAAAGATATAATGGTATATCTTTGGTAATAGAATAGGATGAACATATTGAATGTAGCTAGCTTTTCTCACCAAGAAAAAATGATGTAGCCGCTGTGGATCCAAATATCTGGAGGGGGTGGTGGAGAAGGTAATTGGGAGGAGCCAAATTGAGAGCAACAGTGAGAGGGAGAGTGACAACATAGTGGATAGAGTTGGCTTTGGATTGCGGAAGACCCGGGCTCAAGTCTTGTCAGTGACATACCCTCATCGTGCGAATCACAATCTTAACATCACAGAATCACAATCTTAACACTGATAGAGACCTTAGAGATCATCTAATACAATAATTTTATTAAGGAGGAAACAGGCCCAGAGAAGTTATGTACTTGCCCAAGATCCCACAGGTAGATACGTTTGACTAGATAGTTATTATATTTTATACCTTGTCCCCTGGTTCTCCAGATGTTAGGTTTGTGCTATAATAGTTTTTGTTCTCACAGAATGTGATAGGAATATGGCAGAAGATCAAGACTGGAGCGGATATTGAGTCAATAGTGACGGAAAGAAGGTGACCAAGGAGAATAACACCACCAAAAAGGCAGAGTAGCAGACAGTGTGGTATAATTATTGATTTTGCAATCTGACAGCATGGGTTCAAATTCCTACTCAGTAACTTACTACCTGTGCGATCTTGGGAAAAACCCTTCCTCTCTCTAGGCCTCAACTTCTAAAGCAGAAAAATGAGGGGGGTTGATTTAGATGGCTTCTTGGTCCTCTCCAGTCTGATCTGCTCAAAAGCTTGTGTTGCCCTCTAGTGGCTAGTGGTCCACGGCTCTTACCAATGGGCCACACAGTCTAATATTTGCCTAGTGTGGATTCCCTAAATATGAAATCTAAGCAACTTACAGGTGCCTGTCTATAAGGGAGAGAAACAAAGATGATTGCGTAAGAGAAAGAGAAGCTTGTATAGAACTTAGGGGAAGATTTAACCAAGATGCCAACTCCCTCCTTGTTTTCCCACTTTTAATTTTCTTTTTAAAACTTATTTTTCCCCCATGAACAAAAATTCATTATTTCTCCCTTTTATTTTCCGAAATCCTCAATTTTAAAAGAAAGAAAAACAAAACCCATGTAGCAAACACACCCACATTATATATATTATATTATATTATCATATCATATTATATTACATTACATTATATTACATTGCATATAATATGACATGATATATTATACTATACTATACTATACTATACTATACTATACTATACTATACTA
>NC_058130.1:669930970-670067798 GCF_016433145.1 Gracilinanus agilis | reverse complement strand
CTCCCTCCCTCCCTCCCTCCCTTCCTTCCTTCCTTCCTTCCTTCCTTCCTTCCTTCCTTCCTTCCTTCCTTCATTCCTTTCTCTCTCCTTCTCTCTCCCTCTCTCACACACATCACATTAATTTTTGACTATAACAAATTTTCCTCACCTATCCAACCTCCCCTTGTAACAAAGATTTTAAAAAGAAAGCAAAAAAGCAGCTCAAATTGACTAACTTATTGATTACACATCATAGAATATTCCATATCCTATACCTTAGTTTTCTACCTGTGTAATGAAGAAAGGGGGATGCATTTTCTCAATTCTTCTCCAGGGCCACACATTCATTATAGTAAACATACATAGTAATACTTACATTTATACATATATATGTTTATACACATACATATCCACATCCATATCCGCATGTAGTAGGGCCCCATATCGGCAGAGAATATATTCCAAGACCTACTATGGATGGCTGAAACTATGGCTATAAGCAAATACCTTCCTGACTCCATATATATATGTTTTCTCTTCCAGTTCTTGCTCCTTAGCTCTTAGCTCCTCTGCCTTCCACTGCTGCCCACCCCAAAAATTGAAGGTGAAAGCAGAAGAGCTTGTTATCCAGGCAAACCACTGCTGTGGGAAGACCTCTCATGCTTCTCCCATGGACTTCAGGCACTTCCCAGGTGGCCATGGATAGCTGATGCCACAGAAAGCAAAACCATGGATAAGGGAGCCCTACCGTAAGTAAGTGTGTGTGTGTGTGTGTGTGTGTGTGTGTGTGTGTGTGTGTGCGCAAAATTGTTGCTCATTTGTTTCAGTAGTATCCAACTCTTCATGACCCCATTTGGAATTTTCTTAGCAGAGATTCTAGTTTGCCATTCCCTTCTCTAACTCATTTTAAAGATGAGGAAACTGAGGCAAATTTGGATAAATGATTTGCCCTGTGTCATGCAGCTAGAAATTGTCTGAGGTCAGGTTTGGACTCAGGAAGATAAAACTTCCCTACTCCAGAATTAGCACTCTATTCACTGGGCCACCTTGCTATCCATGTATACACGTACACATGCATGCCTGTGTATATAGATTTGTATATATGTTTATATGTACGTATTTGTGTGTATGTATTTTTTATGCTTGGGGGAGTGGGTACAGAGCTAGTCCCAAAGTGGGTTCAAGTGCTGATTTGGACATCCAATGGTTTTTTGACCCTGGTCAATCCCCTTAACCTCTACAATGTTTAGCTGTTTTAAGACTATAAGTTGCAGAGAAGATGTGGGCCTGCAGTGGTAGAGAGTTTTCTCATATGGGAATTTTCTATGTCTGTGAAATCATAGATCTAGTCTCTAGCTCTTTATTCATATTATTTCCCATATGCATTTTTACTAGTTCTGCTTCCTTAACTCTGTGCCAATTCATGCCTTCCCCTGCTTTCTTCAATTCTTATTCATCTCATAACTTCTTATGCCACAGTAACATTTTATTAAGTTTGTACACCATGATTTGTTTAGCCATTGCCCAATGTTTCCCTTTCTTTCTAACACCACTAACCTCATTCTTATATTGCTATATATTTTTCAAAGTATTGTCACATATAATGCCATTTGGTTCTCCAAATAGTTCTGCAAAGTGGGCAGGGCAATTAATGTTATCTCTGTTTTTGTTGTTGTTGAGTTGTTATCATTCACGTCTAACTCTTTGTGATTTCATTTGGGGTTTTGGGGGCAAAGATCCTAGAGTGCTTTGTCATTTCCCCCCCTCCAGTTCATTCAACAGATGAGGAAACTGAGGCAAACAGGGTTAAGTGACATGCTCAGGGTTCTATAGCTAGTAAATGATTGAAGCCAGATTTGAACTCAGGAAGATGAGTCTTCCTGACTCCAGAGCCCCAGCACTCTCTTTGCTCTTCCATCTAGCTGCCCCGTCTCTACTTTATATTTGAGACCCTAAGAGGCTATAGGGTGATGGATCCAGAAGTGGAAGGACCATCATAGGCCATATTCTCTAACCCCTTTGTAGATGAAGAAATTGAGATTGAGAGTTGCTCAAAGTCACCCATTGAGGGGCAGAGGCAGAATTTGAACCCAAGCCTTTTGGCTTGTATCTAGTAAGTGCTTCATGGCTAGTTGGTGCTTTTAGGCCAGGTGATCTTTCCAAAACACAATGATGCTGGAAAGTGAACCCACAACCTCCTCTAGCTTCCCATCTAGGTAGATTGAGAGAATAAAGGATATTTGTCCCAGATATCCTTGATTTTGAAAGGCATTTGTGATGTAGTGGGAGGAACAATGGATTAAAATGTCTGCAGAGAGGGGTTCAAATCTCAAGTCTTCTATTTTATTGGCTGAATGATGTGTGTGGATCATTATAGCTTTCTAAGCCTCATGTTCTTTGCCTGTAAAATGAAGGGGGTTAGATGAGATCATCTTTAAGTTCACTTCCAAATAGAATATCCTGATGTTATGATTCCAGTACTTTGAATGTCCTTGATGTATTGACAAGAATACTTTTTCCCCTAATGAAGAAGTTTCCATAAACCATGATTTTGTAGACAGTCTTGGAGAATGGGCCAAAACCAATCCATAAATCTGTGACTAACCTGTTTATGGGCCTCTCCAAATGCAGCTAGGGTGGTCCTTGGTTGCCAAACAGATAAACCATCAGTGGACTTCTCCTTAAAGTCTTTCCAGCTTGGTAAGGCCTACAATCATAGACCTAGAGCTGGGAAGGACATTAAATATCATCTCTAGTCTTGTCTCACCATATTATATGTGGAGGATGGAGCCCAGATTGGGGAAGTGAGTTTACCAATGTATCAGGCACATGGCTTCCATCAGATCCTTTGATTCCAAGCTCAGTGCTCTTTTTTCTTTCTGCCAGGGCTTGTGTTTCACTGCCATAGATTATCAGAACAGAGGGTCACCTACATGCCAGATGAGGCCTCAGAGAACTTGAATAGAAGTTTTAAATCTCTGCCAATTGAAAAATGCTTTGGGAAGTCCAAGAAAGAGACTAGAAAAGGGGAGGACGTTTCTCTTAGTTTCTAGGCCTGGGATCATGTATCTACCTTCATACAGTTGCCAAAGCAATCTTCTTTTCTTTTCTTTTCTTTTTTTAAAAATTATACTTTATTTATTTTAAAATTCACTTAAAACATTTTTAAGTTCCCAGTTCTATTCCTCCCTTCAGCCTTTCTCCCATCCATTGAGAAAGTAAGCAATGTGATATTAATTATACATAAGAAGTCATGCAAAACATATTGCCATGTTGTGGGGGGAAAAGGCAAGAAAATTTAAGTAAGTGAAAAACTTGTGCTTAAATCTGCTCTCAGAGTTCATCACTTCTCTCTCTGGAGGTGGCTAGCATTTTTCTTAGTGAGTCCTTTGGAATTGTCTTGGATGGTTGTATTGATTAGAGTAACTAAGTAAAGATTTAGGTTTTTTTTTTTAGTTTCACGATTATGAAAGCATAGTTGATCATTATTAAACTATTTCTGTTACTATATATAACATTCCCCTGGTTCTGCTTTTTTCACTCTGCATCAGTTCATGTAGGTCTTTCCAGCTCTTTCTGAAATCATCCTCTTCATCATTTCTTACAGCATAGTAATATCCCATCACAATCATATACCACAGCTTATTCAGCCATTTCCCAGTTGATGGGCATCTCTTCAATTTCTAAATCTTTGCCTCTACCAAAAGAGATGTTATAAATATTTTTTTGTAAATATATATTTATATGTAGATCCTTTTTCTGTCTCTTTGGGATGGATATAGACCTAGTAGTGACATTGCCTGGGTCAAAGGGTATGCACAGATTTATGGTCCTTTGGCCACAGTGCCAAATTATTTTGCAAAATGGTTAGACGAGTGCACAATTCTACCAACCCTGCATTAGTCTACCTGTTTTCTCACATCCCCTCCAGCAGCTGTCATTTTCCTTTTCTGTCATGTTAGCCAACTGATAAGGGAGAGGTGGTACCTCAAAGCTGTTTTATTTGCATTTTTCTCATCAAAGATAATTTTTATATGAGTATTGATAGTTTTGATTTCTTCTACTGAAAAATGCCTGTTTATGTCTGTTGACCATTTATCAAATTGCTAAAGTAATTTTCCTAAAATATAGGGTTTATCACGGCACTCTTTCACTCAGATGGCTTTAATAGCTGTCTATTATCTCTGAGATCAAATATAAACTCCTCTGCTTGGCATCAAAAGCTTTTTACCACCTCATTCTAATCTAACCTTTTCAATCATTATACATTATGTACTTGTACATGCTCTAAGATGCAGCCTGTCATTCTTGCTCTTCTTCACCTGAGACCCTGCTTTCCCCTCTCACTCTCCCCCAGGTCTGCTCTGCACTACCCCCCTCACCTCTGCCTCTTAGAATCCCTAGAGTCCTTCAAAGCTCACCCCAAGTGCCCCTCTCTAGACTAAATTATTCCTCGTTTCTCTAGCTCTGAATGTCTCCCCACTCATTATTAAAAGTATGAGTTTATATATGTTTGTGTGTGTATACATACACATATAAATATATACATATATGTGCATGATCTCCTCATATATATTCCTATAAACATATTTATATAGTGTAAATAAAATACATATAAATAATATATTACATAAAATGTGTAACTGTATAAAATATTTATTATACTTATATATACATTGTCTCCTTCCGAAAGAATGTAAGCTCCTTGATGGCAGGGAATATTTCTTTTTTGTCTTCACATTCACCAAGGCTGGTCAAGGTTAAGTAAGTTGTTCAGGATTACACAGTTAAAGTCTAAGGCAGTATTTGAATTCAGATCTTCCTGATTCCAAGTTCAGAACCCAATCCACTATTCCATGTACTTATCTTTTTTTTTTTAAAATGAAACCCTTACCTTTTGTTTTAGAATCAATATTTAGTACTAGTTCCAAAGTAGATAAGCGATTAGGGCTAGACAATTAAGCTTAAGTGACCTGCCCATGGACACGCAGGTAGTTTCTCCTACCTCCCCTTCCAAGGCTCTCCACCCACTGAGCCACCTAGCTGCCCTTAGGATCTTAAAAAATACTTGTTGAAGGGTAGCATTTATATTGGGCTTTATACTTGCATCTGTGACTAGTTGGTTAGGGCATATAAGTCCACAAATATGCAGATAAACAAGATTTACAAACAAAAGTAAGATCTGTATGTAAGCTGTGAGCAGCTAGGTGGGGCAAGTAGATAGAGCAAGAGGCTTAGAATCTGGAAAACTAATTTTCATGAGTTCAAATCTGGCCTCTGACACTTACTGTTTTTGTGACTCCAGGCAAGTCACTTAACCTTGTTTGCCTCAATTTCTCATCTTAAATGAGAGAAGGAAATGGCAAACTACTCCAGTATCTTTATCAAGAAAATATCAAAATGGGGTCACTGAGAGTCAGATATAACTGAAATGACTGAGGAACAATAACAAGATATGTATAAAGTAGAGGTCCAGGCAAAGTACTATGAGAAATCTGTGAGAAGAATCGTTTTACACTCTGTTATGTTTGGGATGGAGTGAGGGTGAGATAGACATGGATAGAGAAAAAGAGAAAGGCTCAGTGGGAATGTTCTGAAGGGAAGGGGAAAGTCCAATGAGAATGTCTTGAGGGGAAGAAAAACATTTAATAAGAAGGTTCTTCCAAGGTATGTCCAAAGGCTTCATGTTGGAGTTACATCTTAACTGGGAAGGAAAGGAAGACTTTTTTTAATTTGAAAAATCTTATTTAATTAATTAACTTAGAATATTTTTCCATGGTTACATGATTCCTTTCCTTCCTTCCACCCCCCCCTCCCATAGCCAAAAAGCAATTCCACTGGGTTTTACACGTGTCATTGATCAAGACCTATTTGGAAAGGAAGACTTTTAATAAATGGCAAAAAGGGTCATGGTGTCCATTTCAAGTTTGAGGAATTATGGAAAGAAAGATATCTAGATATAGAAGGCAGGTTGAAAGATGGCAACAGAAAGAGGCCCAGTTTGGTTAGAACAATGTATGAAATGGATAAATATGATACAAATCTGGACAAGGATGTTGGAGTTGAAGTGTGGTGAACCTTGAGTGTCACAGTCCAGGATTTATACCTTATTCCACAAGCAAAGAGGAGCCACTGGAGTTTTTTAATTATAGGAACGACATGATTGGCAAGGTTAATCATGAAGATGGATCAGTGAGTGTGGGAAAACTGTTAGGAAGTAAGGAAAGATGAGGGCTTGAAACAGAATTGTTTCAGTGGGGATAGAGAGGAAGGGCTGAAAAAGTCAAAGAAGACTTCAGAGGAGATTAAGAGGATCATGGTATCTAGGATACTGGGAGGATTGTAGTGTAATTAACGGAGAAGGAAAAATGAGGACTAGCAATAAACCTGGGGTAGAAGGAGATGATGAGTTCAGTTTTAGATATACTGGGATTGAAGTGCAGGTAGAACATCCAGACAGCAACTGGAAATACAAAATTGGAGCTCTGAGAAATGAGGATTGGGATGAGAAGTGGGGAGAAACAGATTTGGAAATCATCTTCATAGAGATGAAAACTCAAGTTATGAGAGTAGAAGGTTAAGGCCAGAAACATTTTTGAGGGTCTTCTAATGCCTTCATTGAAGGTGTTATTGGCATCATCACTATTATAGATTGCATGAAGAAAACACAAGTTCTCCATCAACCAGCACCACACCATTAATAGGTGGAACCATCTATTACAGCAAATGGAGAAATTTTGAAATGCTGTGAATAAGATCACTTCTCTTGGCAATATTCTTTCCAGGGATGTCCACATAGATGATGAGCAGAACTAGTTCGGTTTTGGGGAAGCTCTGAAGGAAAGTGTGGGAGAGAAAAGGTATTAGGCTGCTTACCAAACTGAAGGTCTGCAGAGTCATTGTGCTGACCTCATTACTGTATGTCTGTGAAGCCATGCCAGGAAATGGAATCACTTCCATTTGAATTGTCTCAGGAAGATTCTAAGGATCATCTGGCAAGATAAGGTACCAAATACTGAGGTCCTTTCTTGAGCTGAACTGCCAAGCACTCAGAGATTCTTTTATTCATTCTTCTCTTGCAGAGAGCGCAACTCTGTTGGACTAACCACGTTGTTTGAATGCCAAGCCCACGTTTGCCTAAAAGAGAGTTTTCAGAAAACTCACTCAAGGCAAGTGTTCACATTGAGGTCAGAAGAAGGACATTCTCAAAAACATTTGAAGTCAGTTGTGAGACATGAGAGATGATGGCACAGGACCACCCAACATGGTGCCACTAGGCACTGCAATCTCTGAGCATGGCAGAATTGCAGTAGCTCAAAAGAAATGTGAGATTTACAAATTTAACACATCCCCAACCAAATGTTCATAAGGATTTGACCTGTGATAGAGCCTTCCAAGTTCATGTCAGTCTGATCAGCCACAGTCAAATATGCTCTATATTTTTATTTTTTTTAAACCCTTATCCTCCATCTTGGAGTCAATACTGTGTACTGGCTCCAAGGCAGAAGAGTGGTAAGGGCTAGGCAATAGGGGTCAAGTGACTTTCCCAGGGTCACACAGCTAGGAAGTGTCTGAAGTCAGATTTGAACCTAGGACCTCCCGCCTCTAGGCCTAGCTCTCAATCCACTGAGCCACCCAGCTGCCCCCTGCTCTATATTTTTAAAGAAAAATGAAATGAAATCAAGTTTTTTATTTTATTTTTTTATTTAAAATATTTTCCCATAGTTACATGATTCATAATTCCCCCTCCTCTCTCTTTCTTCCCCTCCTCCTGGAGCTGACAAGCAGTTCTACTGGATTATACATGAAAACCCATTTCCATGTTATTGACATTTGCAATAGAGTGATATTTTAACATCAAAACCCTCATCACAGATATGCTATACATCGAACCAACATAGTGATGTCATTTTGGTCCTCTTTGAGTATGAAAGATAACAACCATCCAACCATCACAGATTTAGAGGTAGGAGGGAATTCCAAGATCTCTAACTGAATCCCCTCATTTTGCAGAAGAGAAAGGCCTAAAGAAATGAAATGACTTAGCCAAAGTCATATAACTAGTAAATAGCAAAGTCAGGAACTGAATCCAGGTCCCTTTCCTCAAAATCTAGGAGTTCCTTAAGGAGTGAGAGGAAGATGAGAAATCACCAAAAGAAACAAAGGAGGTGCAGTCAGGGAAAGGGCAGAAAAGCTACAAATACTGAGTCCCAGAAGTCCCAGAAAGGGAAATTATAATGAAGAATGTGGTTCCAAATACCACAGAGAAGTCAAGGAGTTTGAGTATGAAAAAGCATCATTGTTTTTTAGCAACAAGGAGTGCACCGATGGCTTTGGAAACTAATGCTGCAGTGGGGTAGATATACCTAGTTCTTCCAACACATTTTCCTATGAAGAATAGAGGAGTGAATGGGTCCCCTATGTTTAGTGAGGACTCTATGTGCAAGAGTGGGAAGCTGTTGTAGAGTATGTAGCTGGGAGGGAGGAAGAATAGACATTTCTAGACCTTTTCTCCCCTCATTCCCCTTCTCCAAGGGAGACTTTCATTCTTGTCAGGAGAAGAAGCAGTAAGTTGGGGCCAGAAGCTACCATTCTGCTCTCCTCAGAGAGAGAGGGGGTATAATCCTAGAAGTATATGTATCTGCTTCCTTAAATATTGTTTTTCTAGGGGATATTATTGGATACCACCCAACTTTCGATCTCATTGTCATTTTAGGGGGAAAGGAGAACTCCAAGCTCTATATCTAAGACTTGATTCCTTTCCCACCTAATACTCATTCTACAACCAACATTTATCCATATCATAGCAAAACAGAAATTGGAGAAGATATATATAGAAGAATATTTATCAGATAAGAGAGAATGAAGGAACTTTCCCGTTGGGAACAAAACAACTCAGTTCAACCAAGAGAGATTATCCTAGATCTCATCCAAGGGGGAACACACCAAAGTTTCTAGTGTAGCAAGCTGAGAATAGATATGTGATGGAAATTGCTAGTTCCTCTCATGTCTTCCCAGAATGTCTTCTTTCAGAAAACAGGTGAAATTGGCCTCTTTCATTTTTTTTCTCTGGAAGCCAGGAGAACCCAAATGATGCCTCCCCCAAAGATAGTCTGATTGAAAATTGTAGCTCATCTTCTCTCACCAGCTCCCCCACTGCTGCTCACACTGGACAAAACCTTTATCTTCACTAAGTAAGGAAAAAGTTGAATGCTGTAGAGTTTTGGGACAGGGGTTACATTTGATTTCTAGTCCCTTCATTATATGGATCACATTTTTTTGGATATGACTTAGCCAGATGATTTATGCTGGCGATAAGATGGATCAGATTGGGGATAAAGTGAATGCAGGAAGACTGTTAGGAAGTAAGGAAAGAGGAGGACTTGAACCAGAGTTATTTCAATTTTTTTCATGTTAAAAAATGTTTAATGCAGGTGGTATGTTTCATTAAGAATTTAACAGGCACTCAAGACATTGAGCTGTTTCTGTTTTTGTTTTTGTGTGTTCTAAAGTCAATTCAAAGTATAATTCAAACATTGCATTGATGTTTATATATTCAGAGGCTAAATAGCAAGATACCTCCTGCTACTGGGACTTTGTTAATATGCACACATACACTAGATCCTTCAATTAATGCATCCAAGAGGGAGCTCCACTTCAAAGACATGAATAAGAAGCAGGGTCTTGCAGTGGAAAGGACCTTGAACAGGGCATGGGGTGGGGGCAGATCTATGTTTCCATCTTGGCTCTGGCGATAACTACCTATGTTAGCTTGGGTAAATCCCTTCATCTCTCTTTAGTTTCTTCATCTTAAAAAAGGGGGATAGCTAGCTCTCTCCTGGATGTATGATTTTATATTTTTAAGGAGGCCCATTCCTCCCCTTCCTCTTTCTTGTGACACAGTGACATAAGCGTCATGGTGTGAGAGGCAGCTCCATGAAAGAACATTGATAGAGCATTGGATTTGGACTTGGAGACAGGAAGATTTCAGTTTAAATGCCACCTTAGGTATTTACTTCCTTTGGAACATGCTGCATCAGTGGTCTAAATTCTTCCAATTTGCTAGTGTGACTCTGGCCAAGTCATTTAACCTTTCTTGGCCTCAGTTTCCTCATCTCTAAAATAAGGAAGTTGAATTTGAAGGCCTTTAAGTTCCCTTCTGTCTCTAAATCTGTGAACCTTTGATTCTATGTCCCCGTTCAATGATTTTTAGAGTTGCTGGCTGCCTTTTGCAAAACAACTAAAAAACAAACCTGAAACCTAACATGGTAACTCACATATCACAACATTGTTTTGGACATAAACTTCATCTAGTCCTCTTGTAGAAAAAGATCTTTTCACGATGTACCAAGAGGCCATCATCCTTTTCTGTTTCCCAACTTTTTCTCATTATGAGGAGATTTAAGGCTCCAACATCTCCCAGGACCTGAATCTCTGGCACCACAGGCAATGGCCTTTGGGGTGTCAATCAACCTTCCTGTAACAGAATCAGCCACATTGCCAAACTGTTTATTGCTCTGTCCTGGCGAGCTCCCAGAGGATGATGACATGATGGAGAGATGCACGGGCCAGGGGACTGTCACTTGAATAATGCTGCTGAGTAGAGCTGATGTCTGTCATTCTGACATGTGAGAGTCATGCTGGAACTGGGCCCTGGAAGCAGGGAATGTACCTGTCAGCTCCTGCTGTTCCTCCAACACCAATGTTCTGCTCATGCCAGGCTGATTTTACCGTCTCTGAGTAAACTATGCTCATTTTTATCCCACTGCATATTCTTAGCATGGCATGGCATAATAGATGAGAGTGCTAGTTGTGGAGCCAGGAAGACCTAGCATGGAATTCTTTCTCAGAAACATACTAGCTGGGCATGACTGGGCAAATCATTTACTTGCTCTAGGCTCAAGTGAGATAAAATATATGAAGTGTATCATAAACATTAAAATGCTCTATAGATGCTTCCTGTGATTATCATCATCACTATTAAAATGAAGATTAAGGAAGCACTCCTTTCTAGGATTGCTTTGAGGATCAAAGCTCTTTGCAAACTTTAAAAAAAGAACTGCATTCAGGAAGTAGTTGGGTGGCACTCAAGAAATAACTGGATGGCACAGTGGATAGAGCTCTGGACCTACAGTCAAAGAGACCTGATGTTTAAAGACACTTAGTCATTGTGGGCTTCTAGCCAAGCCCCTTGACCTCTGTCTGCCTGAGTTTCCTCATCTGTCAAATGGGAGCAATGCTTCCTAGGGTCATTGTAAGGACATAATGAACTGACAGGTACCTTCCCTGCCTTTTTGCAAACCTGAAACTATTATATAAATGCTAGCTATAGTGATTATTAATTTCTCACTTGGAAGTCCTATGCTCTGTTCAAAGCCCTCACATGCTCGGGGTGGACATCTCCCTAACTCATCGACAGGTCTGAGACCTGTGGGTTATCCTCAGTCATGTTTAGACTGTCTGCTGAGATGGAGTGTGCCTGCTGCAACTGCTACTACAGCTTAGAAGACTTAGAAGACTTCTCTATGTGGGGGAGAACGATTTGTTCCAATAGCCACGAAGGCAGCTGAATCAAGCTCTGGGAGTAGTTTAGAACTTGGCCAGACATCAAAGACATTGAAAATGGCTGAGATCACCCACTGCATCCCAGGCAGTGGCCAGTCATCTTGACTTTTGTCCTACCACCAGATTTGGGTGACTCTGGAAGAGAGAGCAAGGCAGATAATTTGCAACTTTACCTTATTTAAATCCAGTTCAGTAGCAAGTCAAGATATCACCCCTGAAGTCACTGGTCCTCTTCAAAAACAAAGGATAGGTAACAATCCAATATCTATTTATCTTTCAGACTCCAGCTGAACTACAGAGAACTGGGAGTGTCAGGAAACCTAGGTTCTAGTCTTATCTCTTCCAACTTGGGCAATCTCCATTACTTTTTTGAGACTATAATCTTATCTCATTCATGAATGATTCTACTAAGGAAGAAAAGAAGGAACCATTTGAATTCATCATCTGTCTTTGGATCCCTGGTTCCCTAAAGGGGATCCATTTGGGGGCTAAAACTACAGATGCTAAAGCTACTAAGGTCCTCTTCACAACAACACCATTACCATTAATTCCCTTGTTCCCTTTTCCTATTGCCTGAGAGACACCATGGACAGAGGCACTTTTATACCAACCTTCTGATTAGAATCTAGGGCTGATTTAGTCTTCCAGCTCCTACATTCTTGCTTCTTCCTCTGTCCTTTAGCTTACAGCATCTTACTTTATCCTCCTGTAATTCTTGATCACTTTATGATAAAGGGAAAAGCTCTTTCTACTTCTCCCTGAATTTTTATTTCTATATAGCTGAATCCTACTTATCCCCTGGCACATTCATCCTTTGTCTTCCCTTCTACACAGCTATTTGCCTAAGATCACATACCAAAGTAGGATTTGAACTTAGAATCCTTGATTCCAGTCAAGGGTTCTTTCCACCGTGCTATATATACCTCTCTATCATAACAATCCTTGTTCTCATCCTTATCCTCAGTAACTTTAAGGACTCAGAATAATACCCTAACTTCCCAGTTCATGACTAATTTCCCATTTCCCTGTCTCTCCTCTCTCCTCTCTCCTCTCTCTCTCTCTCCTCTCTCCTCTCTCCTCTCTCCTCTCTCCTCTCTCTCTCTCTCCTCTCTCCTCTCTCTCCCCCCCTCTCTCCCCCCCCCCCTCTCTCATCTCTCTCCCCACCTTGGACCTCCTCATCATTTAAAGCTATTCTGCCTCAAGATATTGAACTCTTGTTCTTTCACTTTGCCTACTGCTTTACTACATCTTTTGTTCATTCTCACTGTGAGGCGCCCTCCCTGTTCTCCATAGTTCTCCCCCCTCCCCATTTTAATTCCTTTTCCTCCATTCAGAGTCTTGACCCTTTAATGAGCCACTTTAAAAAGTACTGATGTCTACTCTTGAATTCCTTGGTCTTCTGTTATGCTGTGTGTATACCTTGTTATTTATTCCAGGTCATCACCATTATCCATGGGCTCCATCTCCCCATTTCCCAATCTGCTGAGTGTTGCTAGCCTGAGGAGGGTATGGGTCCAAAGATGTGCAGTGATATAGAGAATAAGGCCCTGGTCTTAGAGTAAAGAAGATCCAGGTAAAAATCTTGTTTTAGCTACTTAATAAATGTGTGACTCTCTGCAAGCCTTTTAAGTTCCCCGTGCCTCAGTTTCCTCATCTGTAAAATAAGCAGTTTAGACTTAATTGCTTCTAAGACTCTTTCATACTCTAAATCTAAGATCCTATGCTGACCAAGCCCACCATAAAGCCATATTCCTTAACCCTAACTGGACCCTCATTGCTGCATAGCAATAATTTTATTCATTATTTATTGCTCTCTTCCCAATGGATATTTCAAATATTTTATCTCCTTGAACACCTAGAAATACCCGTTTTTCATTCTCAGCAGGTGATTTTACCTCCTATTTTACAGAAAAACATCAAGGTCATCTGTGGCAAAGATTTCTTTCTTTCTTATTCCATATCTCAAAACCTCAATATCTTTGCCCGTCCTGACTTTTCGTCCATTTTTATTGACTCATTCAATCTTTTCCACTTCCAAGGGCAATCTCCATATTTTATTCATACCTCCATCTCCTCTTGATCCCTTTGAGAGCCTGCTATGTTGATTATTCTCTAATTTTCAATCTCCCCATATTCTTTACCCATTATCTACAGTTATAATCAGGCTTCTCCTAACCATATAATTCTTCTCTATTATACCTCAAACTATTATACTGTTTCTTCATTTTCATGGCTAAACTCCTAGAAATGAGTTTACACCCATCACTTCCACTTCATTACCATTCCTCAACCCCCTGCAGTTCTGACCACAATACTCTTCTGAAATTTCTCTACGAAAAGTCACTAATGATTATTAACTGCTAAATCTGATGCATGGCCTTTAGTTTTTCCAGTTCTCATTCTCCTTTATCTTTCTATAGTATCTCTTTGGATAGTTTCTTTTCCCTCAATTCTCTTACTTCCTTCTTCACTTGTCTAATCACTTCCTAATCTCCTTTATTAGTTCTTTATCTATCTCTTGCTCTATAATTATAAATGTTCCCCAAAGTTGTTCTGGGCCTCTCCCCTCTTTTTACTTTAATATGGTGCTCTCTCCAATCCATTCCTATGGATTCAGTTATGACCTTTATAATAGTGATAATAGCTAATATTTATATAGCACTGACTATATATCAGGCACTGTGCTAAGCACTGGAATAATTAGAATTGTGTACCCCAGGACTCCACTTCCCAGAATTCCACTTTCGTCCTCACATTATATCCTTACATTTTGGAGGTAAAGTTTCTGTAACACCACCTCTCTCGCTCTTCTCCTGCTAATGCAGTCGGGAAAACTTCTCTTTACTCAGGTTTTTTAACTTTTGTCCTTCTATTTCCTCTACTTCAAGTGATTATTGCTAAATCTTATATAATATTTGGAGTTATTGGATATTAATTTTAATCTTACAGTACTTTACAATTATTATTTCATTTGATCCTTATGAATAGAGGGCTATTATTATTCACATTTTACATATGAGAAAACTGAGGCAAGTTAAGTGTCTTGCCCAGGATTGCATAACCATTAATTGTCTGACATTGGATTTGAACTCAGGTCTTTTTGACTCGAGGGTGAAACTTTAATGTGCTACCTAGCTGCCTCTTATGCTCATACTTCCAAATCTGTCTGCCTATCTTTAATATACCTCCTAAGTGATAGTATTGCATTTTTAATTGCTCACTGGATATTTCAGTCTGGACATCTTGCCAGTATTTCACATTCTACTTGTCCAGAACTGAACTCATCATTCTCCTTTAATCAATTTCCTTAAAATTTCCTACAAACTTTAATGATTCCTTATTACATTGAGCATCCTGGACCATCCCCAGTTGTCTCAACTTTTGTCCTACCACTGGACTTCATTGACTCTGGAAGAGAGAGTGAGACTGATGACTTTGTGAAACTCTGCCTCACTTTAGTCTAACTCAGGCACATCAAAGATATCTCCCTGTGATGTCATTGGTTCTCTTCAAAATGAAGGAAGAACAACAACAACTCTAGAGGAGAAGTGTCAAATATGTGACTAGGTCAGATTAAAGTGAAATTGGGAAATATTTAATATGATTAGTAAAAATATAATAAAACAGATAATATTACATTTTAAAAGTAAGTCAATATGTGGTCCACAGAGATCCTTATACATGATTTAGTGGCCCAATGTTTCTATTGGAAGCTACACCACTAATCTAGATGGCCAAATATAAAATCCTCTGTCTGGCTTTTCATGCTTTTTGTAACCTAACTCCTTCTTACCTTCCGAATTTTCTCACATCTTACTTCCTTCCATGTATTCTGTAATCCAGTGACATTGACCTCCTTGCTATTCCTTTTATAAGACACTTAATCTCCCAACTCCTGACATTTTTATTGGCCATAGTCATTCCTAGAACTATTTATTTCCTCATCTTTGTCTCCTGGCTTCCCTGGTTTCCTTCAAATCTCAGCTAAAACCCCACTTTTTGCAAGAATCTTGTTTCCCCCTCCTTGAATCTTAGAGCTTTCCCTTCTAAGATTATTACCAGTTGATCTGGTCTATATCTTGCTGGTACATAGTTACTTGCATGTTGATTTTCTCCATTAACAGGTGAGATCCTTGAGAGAAAGGACTATTTTCTTAAAACAAAATGTTTTTTAAAATTTGGAAAGTTTTATTTATTTAATTAATTTAGAAGATTTTTACATGGTTACGAGAAAAGGATTATTTTCTCCTTTCTTCATTTACCTATTGCTTAGCACAGTGCCTGGCACACAATAGAAACTTTATAAATGTTTGCTGACTGACTAATAAACATCCTTATTTTTATTGTTGATATTACCACCATCTTATTTACCACCTTGGATTCATCTTTGACTCTTTGCTCTTTCTCCTCCACCAATCTATCCCATTTCTAGGTCTAATCAAACTCATCTTTACAGCAGCAATTCTCAAGGAGGTCTATGAGGTCAGAACTGTTTTCATAATGATGTTGTTGTTTAGTTGTTTTTCAGTTGTATCTGACTCTTCATGATTCCATCTGAGGAGTTTCTTGGCAAAGACACAGGAATGATTTTCCATTTCCTTCTCCAGCTCATTTTATAGATGAGGAAACTGAGGCTAATGGGATTAAGTGACTAGTTCAGAGTCACATAGCTAGTAAGTGTCTGGAAGGCCAGATTTGAACTCAGGAAGAAGAGTCTTCCTTCTGAAGTCCGAAGTCTGACTTCAAGCTCAGCACTCTATCAATTGTGCTATGTGGCTGAGATATTTTACTTTCTAATGCTCTAAATATTAATGGCCATAATCCACATATAAAAGAACTCTTGAGGGAAAGGTCAGTAATGGAGTCCTGACACCAAAACTTTTGAGAACTTCTGATCTACCTCTTGACCTCCACTAGCCTAATTCAGCCTCTGATCACCTGAACTATTGTAATAGCCTTCTCAAGGACCTCTCTGCCTCCAGACCTGTCTTCTCCAGTTCATCCTCCAACTAGCTTCCCATAGAACACTTCTATGGTATATATCACTCCTCTGCTCATTCTCTAGTAGCTCCTTTGCCTTTTGAATAAAAAATATAAGGGTGAGGATTGATTTGCACTACACACAATTTACTCAGCCTAGTCGTTAGAGCCCATCATAATACAATTCCAACACATTATTTCATTTTATTCCTCTTCATGTACTTGACCTTTCAGTCAAACTAGACTTCTAGCTGTTCCTTGAATTTGACATATAATTTCCTACCAGCAATGGTGCCAGAAGCCAGGAAAGTAAACCAAAAAATCAAAAGGACAAAGATATTAGAGGGGAGAGCAAGATAGGAGGTCCCTAATCCATGCAAGCAATCAGCAAGTGGAAGATCTGGGAGTGTCCCCAGAGCCTCAAAAAGTAGAGTCAAAAGACAGGCTACTAAGGGAGCAGGGGCAGGGCAGCCAGGACATTCAGGGCACCATGCCAGTACCAAGGAAAGAATATTGATACTGGGCCATCTTTTTCTCTCAGTATCAGCTCTCTTTATTCCTTTTTCATTCTAGTAAAAGATTCCCAGGTTTTGATACCATTTGATAGGTGAATATCACTGAAAATAACAGGCTGAGGAATGAATTTAAGGAGCAAAATCAATTCTCTGGAGGAATGTTTCTCCCGACATAGCTTTTCTTTTTGTTCTTCGTATGTCCCATAATACCTAGCACTGTGCCACAATAAAGCATAGGCTTAGTAGAAATTTGTTGAATGAGTAAACAGTAGCTCATGTTTATAAAAACAATTTAGTTTTCAAAGCACTTTTTTTTAAACCCTCACCTTCCATCTTAGAATCAATACTGTGTATTGGCTCCAAGACAGAAGAATGGTAAGGGCTAGGCAATGGGGGTTAAGTGATTTGCCCAGGGTCACACAGCTAGGAAGTGTTTGAGGCCAGATTTGAACCTAGGACCTCCTGTCTCTAGGTCTTGTTCTCAATCCACTTAGCCACCCAACTGCCCCCCAAAGCACATTCTTAATGATGATCCCTTGGGCCAAATTTGAACTCAGGTCTTCCTGACCCCAAGCCCAGCACTATATCCACTGAGCCACTTCCATGCCTTCTAGGCAAACAGATTAAGTGATGTGAGTAGTATGAGTATTGTCCCCATTTTACAGATTATAATAATAATAGCTAGTATTTATATATAGCACCTTAAGTTTTGCTTTATAAATAACGTCTAATTGGATCCTTATAACAACCCTGGGAAGTAGGTGCTGTTATTAATCACATTTTACATATGAGAAGAGGCAGCTAGATGACTCAGTGGACAGAACAGTGAGCCTTGAGTCAGGAAGATCTGAGTCCAAATCTGGTATCAGATGCTTGCTAGCTGTGTGACTTTGGCACATCACTTAATCTGTTTGCCTAGAAGGCATGGAAGTGGCTCAGTGGATATAGTGCTGGGTTCGGGGTCAGGAAGACCTGAGTTCAAATTTGGCCCAAGACACTTATTAGTTGTGTGACCCTGGTCAAGTCAGTCACCCTCTGTTTTCCTTAATCCACTGGAGAAAGAAATGGTAAAAAATTTACTCCAGAATCTTTGCCAAGAGAACCAAAGAATCAGACACGACTGAACAATAACATATGAGGAAACCAAGGCAGGCAGAGGTTAAGTGACTTGTCTAGGATCACATATCTTGTAAGAACTTGAACTCAGGTCTTCGATAGCTAGCCTTCTATACACCATGCCACTTACCTGCTTATATTTATATCAGATCTAGAGAAAGACAAGAAAACTCAGAGAAATGAAGTAACTTTCTCACAGTCACCAATAGTAATGGATGGAGTTGGGGTGGTCTCAGATCTTGAGTATCAACCAACCTATCAATCAGGCAGCATTTACCGAGCCCCTACTAGGTGCCAGGCACTGTCCTAGGTACTGGTGACTGAAGCCAAAAAATGGAACAATATATCTTCCTGAGGAACTTAACGTTTGACAGATCTGACAGAGAGTTGCGGAATGTAGCAAAGCTCTGTTGTGGGTAGCGTTGGGGGAATGATGTCTACAACAAGAGGAGGCAAATCCAAAGGAGATACAACATGATTTTGGTGAGGATGGTCCTGAGGGTAGGTTGGGATTAAGAAAGGATCTAAACTGAGTGCTTGTTCCACATTATTCCATGCTGAATGAATGAATGACTAGAACTTTTTTTTCCTCCAAGAAAGTTACAAGCTACAACAAAATCTACATCAGTAGATCCTAAACCAACTGGTGTTGAAAACTAGACTATCAATGGACTGGCCACACATCCCAGTGTGGAGAGGAGAGCAGGCCTCCCTGCTACTTGTATCTGGGATGGTGTCCCTATTACTGTGTGATGAGGAATGGCTGTATTGTCACTCATTCAGGGAAAGCCAGCTTTTTAGGCAACTTAATGATGTTCAGCAGTCTCATATGTGCTTGGTCTACTGGACTGGTATCTGAAGGCAGTCTTTAAGGGTCAGAGAAAGGAAACCATGAAAAAAAAAACATTCTTGGCCTCAGGTGTCTTCATTCTAATCAAGCACAGTATTTTGCACATAATAAAAGTGAGATAAATTCTTCATTCACCCATTTATCACAGTCATAACTAGAACAAGGCAGTTGGGACTTTTCCCCAGGGTGGAAAATTCATAGTACTCTGACAGAACCTTCCTTGGAGCATATCTTGGCCTGTCTGCCTTCCTGCTGGCAGCAGTGGCTTTCCTCTTGGTGGCCACACTTTCAGCAGGATATAAATCTCAGTGTTCCAGAGTGTGTTTCCTCTCCCCTTCAGACTCTATACCAGGAGCACTTGAGGTACCTCCAAATACACTCCATCCCCATTTCCCAGTGCTTGTCCTGGGGAAAAGTGCTGCTCTTTAAGGTCTCTGACAAGAGAAACTCAGCCTTCCTAATATGAGCTCCCCTTGTGTTCCACTCTAAGCAGAGACTCCAGCTTTCTTCCTTGGATGTGGTTTGGTTTGTCAGCTAGGAGCCTCACTCTCACTCTGTGCCTGTCTGGCTCAGACCTACTCATTTTCTGTCTGTGCTTGGGGACTCCCCCAGTCCCTCTGCTTTCTACCAGCTGAAAGTGGCCAGCCTTGGGTAGCTCGCTGCTGCCCTCTACTGCTGCTGGTAAAACCCACAAGCTCTTGACCTGAACCAGCCCTGTTCACCCTTTTGGTCCTGGTTTCTCTCCATTTTCATTAGCTGTTTCTGCTGGATAGGGCCAGTCCCCAGAAGGGGTGGTGGTGGTGGAAATGAGGAAGCAGCTAAGGGTTTGTTTCAGTAAAGATGTCTCTTGCTTCATCCCTTGGGAAGCCCTTCTGCTCATTCATAATTATTCATAACACTGATTAGGGAGAGGAAGGCATGGGAGGATGTAGTAGAAAGATAATTGGTTTAGGATTTTCAGGATCTGGGTTCTAATCCCACCATGATTAGGGATCATTTGTGTACCTCTAGATAAGCCTTCTCTGGGTCTCAGTTTCCTTGAATGAAAAAGAAGTGGGTCTAGATCAGTGATAGCAAATCTTTTAGAGACTAACTGCCCAAGCTGCAACCCTTATGCCCATTTGAGCCCCTTATCTTATCCCAGACAGGGGAGGAAGGAAGTGCTCCCATTGGGCTGCTGGGCAGAGGGGCAGATGAAGAGAGAAATGTTCTCAGGTGTCTGGAAGTGGAGAGGGGAAGGAGAGCAGCCCTCTCTGGCACATGTGCCATAAGTTTGCCAACATGGGTCTAGATCAGTGATGGGCAAACTACAGCCCACAGGCCACATGCTGCCTCCTGAAATGTTCTATCCCACTGCCATGGCATTATTCCTAATCTGATGAATACAATGAGTAGGATATGATACATTGAAACTTCAAAAGAGTTGCCTTACAAACAGACTAACAGATGAGAATTTACTTTCCTTTGGCCCCCTCTTTAAAAAGTTTGCCCATCACTGGTCTAGATGATTCATGAAGTCCCTTTTGCTGCTGTTCAATGTTTTCTATTGTGTCGGGCTCTTTGTTATCCCATTTGGGGGGATTTCTTGGCAAAGATACTGAAGTGGTTTGCCATTTCCTTTTCCAACTCATTTTACCAATGAGGAAACTGAGGCAAATAAGCTTAAATGACTTTTCCAGGGTCACCCAGCTAATAAATATCTCAACTGGATTTGAACACAGATTTTCCTGACTCCAGTCCAAACACTCTATCTATTGTACCACCTAGGTGTCCAAAGTTCCTACTATTCAGTTGTAACTTTAATGAGATACAATGAGCTTTTCATTTCTTAAAATAGGTAGATTATATTGTGATGGTAAGCTTTTGTCCTTTATGGACTTTATGACTTTATGGCTCCTGCAGAAAGAGCCATATCTGGCCCTCAAAAGAGCCAGATATGGCTCGAGAGCCATAAGTTGCCGACCCCTGTCCTAAATAGTTCTTAATGGGTGAAGAATGAATCTGGGCCACTCACCTCTAAAGTATATCTCCTCAGTTAGCATGGACGGACCCTGGGGGTTAGATCTTAATTTATCAATTAATAAACATTTATTAGGCATTTTCTATGACCACAACATAGTGATGCCTTTTTGGTCCTCTGAGTATAAAGGGCCACTATCCACCAATCAACTGTGTGCCAGCCACTGCACTAAGCATGGGGGGGGGGGGAGCACAAAAAGAGACAAAAGACAGCTCTTGCCTTCAAGAAATTTGTAATCTAATGGGAGAAACATTCTAGTTGTCAAATACATATGTACACCTACATATGTATGCAAATATATACAAAGCAAATTACCAACAGGATAAATAGGAAATAATCAACCGAAGAAAGGCACTGGAATAGTGTAGACCACTCCTAGCTGGTGCAAGTCAAATCAGACAAAGAAATGGGAGATTGGATAATATGTTCTAGAAGCAAATCACAATGCTGGATGGCCTTCATCTTTTGTCTCTGATCTGTTGCCCTTCCCCCCCCCCCCCCCCATGTCTGGAATCTAGGTCATGTGCTGGAGCTAGCTCAAATCAGCTCTTGAGAGATGATTGTTAAAATTTCAAGATGAGCATTTATACCTCGGAAATCAGGAAATGCCACAAAACAGGGCTTGATTTATTGTTTTGTTGATTGTCCATACTTAAGAAACTGCTAATAATGCAGATTAATCTTCAAAATATCTTTCATACATTTTTTCTCTCAGAGAGATGGTTGTTAGACATTTACTAGTGCAACTATTCTTAGAATGCTCTCTGTTGGGGGCAGCTGGATAGCTTAGTGGATTGAGAGCCAGGCATAGAGATGGGAGGTCCTAGGTGTAAATCTGGCTTCAGATACTTCCCAGCTGTGTGACCCTGGGCAAGTCACTTGACCCCCATTGCCTACCCTTACCACTCTTCTGCCTTGGAGCCAATACACAGTATTGACTCCAAGATGGAAGGTAAGGGTTTAAAACAAAGAGAAAGGGAAATCTCTCTGTTCTTTGTCTCCTGGAATCTTTGGTCCCTTCAAAGATTGACCAGAGTTCCTTTCTCTAAGAAGACTTTTGTGATCCCTCCCCAGTTAGTGGTCCCTCCCGAAATTACTTCGTACAGAGTTTCTGCTTATTTAGTCAGTAAGTCAGTCAATGAGAATTTATTAAATATTTACTACATGCCAGGCATTGTTCAATAAGGGGAAGAAGATAGGATCTTTAAATTATATGGACCAATGAGTATGCCTTTGATTCCAGGCTAAAATCTAGAATGAGTTATTTTTTATTTTATTTTTAAAATTAAAATTTATTTTTTTTTTTTACCAATTACACATACTAACAAATTTCCACACAAGTTTTCCTAAGTTATATGACTGAACTTATCTCCTTCCTTCCCTTCCTTTCTCCTTCCTGTTCTGGCAGGTGATTCATTCTGGGTTATACTTGTATTATTATGCAAAACATATTTCCACATTGTTCATTTCTGTAAGCGAGTAATCTTATAAAACCAAAATCCCCAAACATACATCCAAGTAAACAATTGAAGTCATATGCTTTCATCTGCCTTCTGACTTCTGAAAGGTCTTTCTCTGGAGGTAGATAGCATCTAGAATGCATTATTAAAGGATCACTTGAAAAGAGAAGTGAGAATAACTTGTTCTCAGGTTATGTCCTCATAGCTTGTTTGTGGTGATCCCGTTCTGGGTTATAGTACTTAAATTTCATCTTGTTCATTTTGGCCCATTGTATTAACCTGCCAAAGACTTTTTGAATCTTGTTTTTGTTATCCAAGGTATTTGCTTTTCTTGACAGATTTGTGGTCTCTGAAAAATTTGATCATTATACCTTCTACATCTCCTGCCAAGTCACTGATAAAAATGTTGAATAGAAAGACCAAGGACAAGGACATTCCAGTAGAGGCTGACATTGATTTGTTAGTTATGGAACAAGAATTATCATAGGACAATTGAGATTTTTCCGAAGGCACCATGATCAGGGAGATACCTTCCCTGGAGAAAACATATAGATTTAGGTTATGGAGAATCCCATGTGAAGAAGAACAAAGTTTTGGCTAACCAATTGGTCTTCTCCCTTGCCCAATATTTGACCGCTATCCCTCCCCCCCACCGCACCTCCAGCCCAGGGACCTATAACCATCATATTGGCTCCCCCTGGTCTTACTTTCCAACCAGGGTGAACTTTTCTTGATTTGTTGACCAGCCTGGGGCTACAAACCATAGGATCAAGTTGTCTGAGATTAACAACTAAAACAAGTTTTATCTGCCTCATATAACAAACTCAGCTGAGATTACAGAGGAAAACAGTGGGTAGTAGAAGTTGTTAGTCTACCTCTCCACCCATTATTAAACTCAGGATTACCCCTCACAAGAATCCCGGAAGCTACTGGGTTCTATTATCCACAGTTTTATAGATGGGGAAACTGAGATAAGTTTAGTGATTTACCTTAGGTCATACAACTAGAGAGTATATGAGGCCAAACTTGAACTCAGGTTCTTGACTCCAGATCCAATATTCTATGCATCATTTACCCAGTTGCCCCACTATTGCCTTTAGACAGTCTCTCCCTTTCATCCTATATCTGTTCTTCTCACATACCTTCCATCTTTTAATGCTCACTGATACCTAGATTTCTTTTGAAGGTATTGGAGCTCTTGGCACTCTCTCTAAGGGTGGATATTCCTCTCAATCTAGCTAACATATAGCACCAGGAAGAAGAGTTGGTATATTCCTTGATTTTCATTGTCATCTTCAAACTTTCATTCTGCTACTATCACATAATAACTCTCCTTTCTTAAAATTTCACTTCATTTTTGACTATATGTTTGATGTTTTTATCTGTGTATTTTAAGTCATTCTCTTTGACCCCCTCATCAATAAAATTGGTACTTCACTGTTTTCATTTTGATCACAACCCTTGCCTTCTTTTTTTATTTAATAATTTTTATTTTTTAGAAAAGTTAACATGGTTATATGATTCATGCTCTTACTTTCCCCTTCACCCCCCGACTCCCCCCCCCCCATAGCCGATGTGCATTTCCACTGGTTTTAACATGTGTCATTGATCAAGACCTATTTCCAAATTGTTGATAGTTGCATTGGAGTGGTAGTTTCCAGTCTACATCCCCAATCATGTCTGCCTCAACCCATGTGTTCAAGCAGTTGCTTTTCTTCTGTGTTTCCATTCTTGCAGTTCTTCCTCTGAATGTGGGTAGCGTTCTTTACCATAAGTCCCTCAGAACTGCCCTGGGTTATTGCATTGCTGCTAGTACAGAAGACCATTACATTCAATTTTACCACAGTGTATTGGTCTCTGTGTACAATGTTCTTCTGGCTCTTTTCCTTTCGCTCTGCATCAATTCCTGGAGGTCTTTCCAGTTCACATGGAATTCCTCCAGTTTATTATTCCTTTGAGCGCAATAGTATTCCATCACCAGCACATACCACAATTTGTTAAGCCATTTTCCAATTGAAGGGCATTCCCTCATTTTCCAGTTTTTTGCCACCACAAAAAGCGCAGCTAAAAATATTCCTTGCCTTCTTCAAAGACCGCTATCTTCCAGTTGTCCATCTCACATATCCTCTGCTTCCAGTTTACCTCAACAACACCTAGGCATGATTATAACTCAATCTTTCCCTATTCTCTGCTTTCATACAATTAATTTTATTCTAGGTGTCAAAATTCCTAGTTCCTGATTAATTGCCACTCTTTGGGTCTTTGTCAGTTATCTAATTTCAAATCCTTCTGGTTGTACTAACATCCAGTCCATATCTCTCCGGCTTGTCCACAAGAATATCATGAGTCACTTTGTTAAATATCTTGCTAAAATCCAACTATTACCACATTGACTATTCCTTTCATTTATTGTTTTAGTAACCCTGCTATATAAGGAAAATGAAATTGTAACTGGCCTAAAATGATGTGGATAAATGTAAAATCCTGAACTTGGGTTCAAAGAAAAGTATACAAATGCTGTAGGGTGGGAATGAAGATATGGCTAGATAGAAGTTCAAGTAAAAAAAAATTAGAGTATAAGCTCACTGAGTCAGCAGTGTAATATAGCAATAAACTAGTCAATCAACAAGCATTTATTAAGTGCCTACTATGTGCTAGACACTTTGCTAACTAGTGGGATTACAAAAACAATAGTCCTTGCCCTCAAGGAGCTCCCAGTCTAATGAGGGAGACAACAAGCAAATAACTATGTACAAACAAGATATATAGAAGATAAACTGGAGATTGTCAACTGAGGGAAGGAACTAATTTTAAAAAGGATGAAGAAAGGTTTATTGAAGAAAGGGGACTTTAATTAAGAATTGAAGGAAGTCAGGAAATCGAGAGGCACAGCAAGAGGGTCAGAGTCACTGGGTTACTCTTTTATCTTTTTCAAAGAGGACTAATGACATCATGGGGTGATGTCTTGACTTGCCTGTGAATGGGGTTTAATCAAGACAGTTGTCTCTTCCTTATTCATTCAAGTCCAATAGCAAGACAAAAGTCAGGATGACTGGTGATGGCCAGGGATGCAGTGGATGACTTTGGTGTCTTCCATGTCTGAGCAAGCTCTAGTCCCTCCACAGTGCTTGTGTCAACCACCTTCATGGAAAAAATTGTTCTCATCTGTCTATTCTGCCAGGGGGAGTCTTCTCATGCTCCTAACTCACTGTTGGGTTTGAAGCCTTTCAGTTACCCTCAGCCTGGTAACTGACACTGGATTATAAAGTACATGGAAAAGGGTAAGGGCTACAAAAACTGGAAAGATAGGAAAGAACCAGGTCAGGAAGGACTTTAAGAGTCAAATAGATGATTTCGTATTTGATCCTAAAGGCAATAGGTAGCCAATGGAGTTTATTGACTAGGGGAGTAAACCTGTGCTTTAGAAAGATCACTTTGAAAATTGAGTGGAGGATAGACTAGATAGGGAAGAGATTGGAGACAGAGAGACCAACCAGAAGGCCATTGCAATAGTCCAAGTACAAGCGACGTGGGCCTGTGTCAGAGGGGTGGTAGGTGTGCCAGAGGAGAGAAAAAGGGTGTATGAGAAATGTGAAGGTAGAATCTACAGGACTTGGCAACAGATTAGGTATCAGAAATAAGGGAGAGTGAGGAACTGAGGATGAATTTGATAAACTAGAACATCCAAAGAAGCAGTGAAATCATGCTACATGAAGATTAGTTGAAAGAAATGCGGATATTTGTCTTGAAGAAGAGATTTAGGATAGGCATGATTCCTTTCTTGAAGTATTTGAAATACTGTTATAGGGAAGAGGGATTAGAATTGTTTTTTCTTCCTCAGAGGGATGAATGGGAAGGAATGGAAGGAAGCCACAGAGGGATAAATGTGGTATTGAGAAAAGGAAATAATTCTCAAGAAAAGGAAAAACAATTAGATCTGTTCCAAAGAGGGAAGGGATATTTGTTGGTATGTGGTGAGATCTCTGTGGCTAGCAGTCTTTAGGTGGAGGTTATTTAGAGAAGGGACATATGTTCAAACAGAGTTGAATTAAATGGTTTTCTTGGTCCTTTCTGAATCTTAGATTCTGTGATAATTTGAGTAAATAATGCTGTACTGAACTTCATCAACCTGCTACCTCTTTGATCTATAGGACTTTGAAGGACTTGGACAAAAAATACCCATCAATGGCAGAATAGGTGATAATTACCACAGGAGCCTGAATCTAGGTTTCCCTTTTGGGGGGTGGGGAGAGGAGAAAAACCTTTGACATTGTTTTAGTTTTCTATTACAGAGAGAGGAGAAAAATATCCCTCATCTTCTCTTCCCAGATGATTTCCTTGAGCACTCACTTGACAGAATCATAGAATTTCAGAGGAGGGAATCTCAAGGACTATTTGGTCTCATTTTTTATTTGAATAAGAATTCTCTGTAAAACCTACCAGGAAAATCATAATCCAGCCTTAGCTTAAAGATCTCCAGTGAGGTCTACCTTAACCTTCAGAGGTCCATAACATTCAGAGTAGTATTGCTGGGTCAAAAGATATGCATAGTTTAGTGACTCTTCATTTCTAGTTCCAAGTGCCCCTTCCAGGACTGGTTTTGCCTGTCTTTGTGCCCTTAGGTCTTAGCACAGTGCATGGCACATAGCAAGCACTTTAAATTGCTTATTGATTTGCCCTTCACTTTGTATCAATTTATATGTCTTCCTATATTTTTTTCTATTCATCATATTTTAAATTTATCATAGCGGAGTGATGTACATTCATGAGCCATACTTTGTTTAGCCATTCCTCAATTGATTGGAATCTACTTTGTTTCCAATTCATTGCAGCTTCAAAAAGTATTGTTATAAATATGTTGGAGTATATGAGCTCTTTCTTTTTTTTATTGACCACCTTGAGGCATTTTCCTAACAGTGATATGATAGGACAATTATCTACCAAGGTTATCCCTTTCCACTTAATCCTAAATTAGATAGGCTAATTTTTCTATAAAAGGCAATAAAACTGGCCCTTGGAATTTGATAGGTTCAGGAGGCAAGGGATCAAGCTATATCTTTCTTGAAGCAGCTTCTTGATAGCCACAGGAATCTTGGCCACCGAGAAACATAAAACCCCTTCCCCATGGAATCTGGGCTTTTCAGAATTCATAGATTTCCAAAGACCCTATAAGTCATCATATTTACCCTATTGACCTGACATGTTTCTATATGGAGATGAAGGAATCCACTTCTACCCCAGCTAAGTGCTAGAGTATCTTTATTGTATAGTTTTTTCATGTTATGGCTGAATAAATTACTGTTTGTTAAATGTTGAATGACATACAAGTACCTCATTTTGTTCTAATATTGAATCTGAACTAATAGACAAGAAATGTGCTAGAGTTAGTTCAAATGAACAGTTGAAAGCTTATTGTTAAATTTCCTTTTCCTTTTCCTTTGCTTTGCTTTGCTTTGCTTTCCTTTCCTTTCCAAACAAAGCTTGATAAAAGAGCTGGGGCACCTTCATAACTGCTTGCCAACTCTCTCAGAGAAACCCAAATTACATTTGGCTCTAAGCATACAAATGCCATCCAGGTTTCATTAGGTTCTTCTGGAGTTTTCCAGCTCTGAGGGGACCACGAGAAAATCACAGCAAGTTCCTCTGGCTACCTCTGTACCAATGAAGTGAACTGGTCCAGGGAAACCCCACCAAGATTTTATGTTACTTTATTTTTAATGATATTAAATATATGGGAAACTGAGACATAATGGATAGAGGGAAAATGTTAGACTGATAGAATCATATATCTTTTCTGTGGTCAAGTATGGCACCTGTGTATGTGTATATAAACATAATGCATGTATAATAATATCATTTGACATATCTAGCACCTTAAGAGACTTTATACCTTGTTGGATACAGAGCTGATTTTGGAATTGGGAAGATGCTGAGTTCAAGTCCTACCAGTAACATTTAATGACTGTTAGATGCTGGCACAATGCCTGTCACATAGTAAGCACTGAATAAATGTTTATCTGTCTTTGGAAACTGTGATTCTGTCCACTCCAGTCAGCCTCTCAATATCCAGATAACTTTCCCAGACTCCACAGGGGAAAGCCTGTAAATTGCAAAATGGTTGCCTAATTTCATAAATTTTTTAAAACCCATACTTTCTGTCTTAGGAACATCTCTAAGACAGAAGGGTAAAGGCTAGGCAATTGGGTTTAAATGACTTGCCCATGATCACATACCTAGGATATGTCCCAGGTCCTGCTGACTCCAGTTCTGGTGCTCTATCCATTGTGCTGCCCCTCCATTGCTTTTTAAGTCCAAGAGGGCCCAAGGCTAATATTACAGTTCAAGACCCCAAATAAATAATATTAAATAGAAAGAAAGTAAAGTTTGTATTGAAAATGTTACCCAATGAAGCAAAGATGCTTTAAAAATACTCTCTAATTATCTCCATTAGTTCTTCTGCAGAGAAGGCAATGGAAGGAGTGGAAACTTAAAGCTTTGAGTCATACACACTTCATGAACATGGACAGCAGGCAGGAGCTGGGAGGAGGCTGGCTTGTAGGCACACTGGCTCTCAGTGCCTAGCAGCTGTTGTCCTTTTGACTTACAGTCTCTCTCTGGTGATCATATGGTCACTTGGGCTGTTCCCCAGAGAGGCCAGCAGAGCTGTGGTGTGATTTTTATGAGTTTCTCAGGTCTTGGAGTCACTCTGTTTGGGGATCATCATGGTAGGTAGGGAGTTCTCTTTCCTGCCGAGTTTTACGTGTAAATCTCTTGTGTCTCCCTGGTTAGTTTGAGCCATTGGTCTTGTCTCAGCTTCACCAAAGATTATTTTGGATGGATCATTTGGATGGAGGTGGATGTGGAGGATTGGTTAGTATTCACCTGTGGATTAGTAGGAGACTCAGGTGACCAGCTGGTATGGACTATGATAGTTTTGGGGTAGATAGTGATGAAAATCGGCACATACTCTGCTAGTGGATTTGCACAATTACAAATGTAACTATTTGAAGTTCATATCATTCTTACTCTCGTGACCTATTCTTTGAGAAAATTAGCTCAGTTGTCTTCTATTAGAGCAGTGATTCCCAAAGTGGGCGCCACTGCCCCCTGGTGGGTGCTGCAGCGATCCAGGAAGGTGGTGATGGCCACAGGTGCATTTGGGGGTGGTGAATAACTGTAAGGGAGTGGTGATAGTATGTGACAGGGGGCGCTAAGTAATATTTTTTCTGGAAAGGGGGTGTTAGGCCAAAGAAGTTTGGGAACCACTGTATTAGAGGATGGAGAAAAAGTCAGATTTTTTTTCATAGTTCAATGTAGAAAATTTAACTTGCTAGAGATGCTTAAAATCTAATGGGAGCAAACATAATAATTTTTTTAAAAACCCTTACCTTCCATCTTGGCGTCAATACTGTGTATTGGCTCCTTGGTGGAAGAGTGGTAAGGGTAGGCAATGGGGGCCAGTGACAGCTGGGATGTGTCTGAGGTCAGATTTGAACCTAGGATCTCTTGTCTCTAGTCCTGGCTCTCAATCCACTGAGCTACCCAGCTACCCCCAAGCAAACATAATAATAATAGTAATAGTAGCTAACATTCCTATAGTGTTTCACTATTACAAAGTGATTATACATTCTCATTTTAGCTTTACAACTACTATATCGGGATGGTAGGACAACTATTGTTACATGATTTTTGCAAATGGAAGGTCCAATACAGGCCAGATCTCCTTGTGAATAAGTCATTTTTAAGGTCTATGTTAATTTTTTTCCTTAACACTAAAACATACTGCATAGATGATTCAAGGTAGAATAGACCTTAGAGATCAAGTTATTTTATTTTACAAAGGATGGGGAAACTGAGGCACAAATGGTAAAGTGACATCATTTCTCCTTCAAAGCTGTCAACATTAATTTGTATTCCGGTACTTAGTTCGGCCAAGACACAAGGAACATAGGTGTGTTATAAATAATGGGTGCATAGGTATGAACATGTATTATCATATAGCAAAAACTCAGTCTAGTTTGTTATTATACACATCCAGGTCTGGCAAAGATGTCATGCCATGAAGTTAGTCACGTTCCCTATAAAAAGTCAAGTCTGTTATGATAATGCTAATCTAAAATGTTATCATTATATATCCTATGTCTCAGCATCAGCATTATGTAAGTAAGGGCTTCTAACTCATTTGACAGCATCTCTCCTGCTAAGAGATTCTGCCATTATTGCCTTTGTAATGCAGAAGGTAATCATTCTGGTATCCTTCCCCAGAGAGGGCTGCTAGGTTGCTCAGTGGATAGAGCTCTGGACTTGGAATTAGGAAGACATCTAATGAATTCAAATTCAGACTCAGGTATTTATTAGCTGTGTGACCCTGGACCAGTCACACCACCCTGTTTGCCTCAGTTTCCTCATCTGTCAAATGAATTGGAAAAAAAGCATCCTGGCATCTTTGCCAAGAAAGTCACAAATGACATCATAAAGAGTTAGACATGAATAAAAATAACTGAACAATAACAACAGTCCTTTCCCAGAATCCAGAGTTGGAAGAAACCTCAAAAGGAATCTTGTCCAACCTACAACTAATATAAGAATTCCTTGTACACCATGTCCTGCCAGTGATTATCCAGCCTGGAGTAAAAGGAATATAATAACTGCATTCTCCAGGGGCAGTCCATTCCACCTTGAGACATCTCTAATTGTTGGGAAATTTTCCATGGCATTGAGACTAAATGTATCTCTTGTTGTTCAGTTATATTCAGACTTTTCCTGAGTGGTTTGCCATTTCCTTTTTCAGTTCATTTTACAGATGAGGAAATGGAGGCAAATAGAGTTAAGCAACTTGCCTGGGGTCATACAACTAGTACGTGTCTGAAGCTGGATTTGAACTCAGGTCTTCCTTACTATAGGTCTGGTGTTCTACCCCCTGTGCAAGCTAGCTGCCCCCAAATTAATTTACCTCTTACTCATTGTTTCTAGTCCTTCCCTCTGGGGGCAGGCAGATCTTATCTAGTACCTCTCACGTGTCAGTAGTTTAAAGATTTGAAAACAGTAATCATGTTTTCCCTAAGTCTCCTATTCTCTCTAGTCTAAACACAAACCTTTTGTTCAATCCTAGCATGATATCATCTTCTGTCCTTCTAGCATTCTAGTTACCCTCCTCTGAACTTATTACAATCTGTCAAATCTTTCCCAAGTTGAGTGAGGTGCCCAGAAATTCATCAATCAGATGTGGTCTGATCAAGGTATAATATAATATGATATGATATGATATAATATAATATAAATTAGTGATGTGATGTGACGTGATGTGATGTGACATGACATGACATGACATGACATGACATAATATATCAATCAAACAACATCAGTCAGATGTGTTCTGATCAAGATACAATATAGAGGTAGCATTAGCCCTCGTTCTGAATACTCTGCCTCACAATGCCAGTTAAGAATATATTATATTATCTTTTATGACTTCCATATCGCACAGTTGATTGATATTGAGCTTGAAGTCTAACGAGAACCCTAGATCTTTCCCCACAGAAACTCTCATCTAGTCATACTTTTCCATCCTGTCCTTTTGATGTTGATTTTTTAAAACTCCAGTGTAGAACTTCACATCTGTCCTTGTAACATTACATGTTATTAGGGTTTGTTCATTGCTGTAGCCCATCTAAATCTTTTGGATCCTGACTCTTTCCTGCAACTTGTCAGATATTCCTCTAAACGTCAAAAAACCCAACAGATGTCTGGAGACTTGAATCTCAGCCCCCTGACAGGTTTGTGCCCTGTTTCCTGATGCCCCTGTCTAATTCTTCTTCTTTCCACTCAAATGATGAGTCTTTTGTTCCTGATACAAAGAGGCAACTCCCCATGTGAAGATGCTGGGGTGTTTGCCTCAACAAGAGTCATGATGATATGACATGACAATAATCCTTTCACTTCTCTTTGTTGATATTCACTCAAATACCTACTACCATGTTTACTTTCTTAGGTTCCTTAATTTCTTCATGTGTGTATAGTCTCTTAAAAATATACAATGCCAAGGGATATCTAGGTGGCTCAGTTGATAGAGAGCCAGACTTGGAGATGGGAAGTCTTGAGTTCAGATCTGCCCTCTAATACTTCCTAGCTATGTGACCTTGGGAAAACCATGTAATCCCAATGTCCTAACCCAATATCATTCTTATGTTGTAGAACCAATACATAGTATTGATTCTAAGATGGAAAGTAAGAGTTTAAAAAATAGATATACTAGGTTACTCTACCATCTCTTTATCTATTCAATTTATTTTGGGAATCCACCTCCAGAGACATATTTAGTTCATGAGTCCATTCTTAGCAGGATTCTGCAATACTTACAAGGTCAAATTTGCCTTTTTAGAGTAATCCTCTGATTCAGTCTGTTTATTATCCATACTTTGTGAATGTGTATGGAGACATCAGAGACTGTGGGGTTTATTATTGGCTCTGTTCTTGGCTACCATTTATAGTCGATTACTAGTCCTCTTCATTGCTATTATTTTTCTTATATGGAATCTGCTACTCTCTGTGGCAGTGGCTACGGCTTCATTCTCTCCACCCCACCCCTTAACCCTTACCTTCTGACATAGAATTGGCACTAAGTATTGGTTCCAAGGCATGGACCAAGCAAGTCAAACTACTACCACCACCACTATACCACATCACCTACCCTCTCCCCTTAGCTCATGATGGAGAGACTGAACTCAAGAATCTTGTGAATGATAGTGCCATAAGGCTAGCTCTGATGGTATGGAGCAATCTCTCTGAAGAAGGGGCCTACTTTCCTTGTACCCATCAATACCAACTGCTGACCAACTACCACCATCTGTCAGGGAAGCCAAGAGCTCCAGCTTTTTGCCTAGTTTCCATCCATAGCCAGTCCTGGGAAGTAATCCCTGTGGCTATAATAATAGTAAATAACATTTATAAAGCACTTACTATATGGTAGACACTATGTTAAATGCTTTACAAATATTATCTCATTTGATCCTCACAACTACCCCATGAAGAAATGTTTTTATTAATCTCATTTTACATATGAGAGAACTATCTAAGTGACTTGGCTGGGGTCGGTTGCACAACTTGTAAGTGTCCAAGGCTGAATTTGAACTCAGGTCTCCCACACTCTATTCACTGTGCCAGCTAGCTGCCAAGGTGCAACCTACCTCTGCAGAGGCTGTTGCCCCTCACTCCTCAATGGCTTCTGTGTCTGGAGACTCTAAAAATTAAGTTCTTGTCACCAGATTCTTTGGTATGGTTAAATGGTTCAACACTAAAAATTGATGATTTGATCCATGGAAATGACATTAAAGAAGAGCATTACCATTTGTTTTTATATCTATATTCTAAGGACCATGAGACTTTCCCACCTCACTTGCCCTGAAATTTCCTTTTGAGAGAACAATGGGAAGATGAGTTCCTTGAGAGCAAGTACTCTCCTCTTATTCTGTTTGTATCTCCAGCACCACTTAGCATGGTGCTTTGTGTATACAAGCATTTAATAAAGGCTTTTTCATTCATTCATTCATCCATTCATTAATTCCTCCATTCATCTGTCTGTCCATCATCCACTCATTTAACTACGTCCTGTCTGTGTGTTTAAATGTCTGTGCAGCAGAATAGGATGGAGCTATTACAGGGGATGTCTCCACCTAGCAAAGGGTGTTCAAGAATGCTGATGATTGCCTAGCTAAGGCATAAATAGATGTGCATGCAGTATTGCTCTTACTTAAATTTCAACATGGAAGTTTTTCTTCCGTAGCCACCTTTTCCTCTTAGCCTTCTAACTCTTGGCATCCTCTCTTCCTGTCCTAAGGTTCCCACTGGCCCTCATGCTGCTCTCTGATTGCTCCAGGTCCCATCCCTACTGCCCCTTTGCAACTCCAGTCTAGGTCCTATCTCCCCTATAGTGTCCCATACTCCAAATTTATTTCCTTTTTCTCTCCTAATCAAAATACCAGTTGCCTCATTATTGACCTGGAGAGGAAGCAGGAAGAGAAAACAGGAACATGTTGCAAAAGGCGGGCACTAGTGAGGGTCTGTTCTAGGGCGTTGACTTTGGGAATGGCAAGGAGTGGAACAGATGTGGAACTGTGGTGAGAACTGCTGCAGGGGGAGCATTATTAGCATCTGGCTACTGAATGCCCTCCAAAGGGGAGGGAGGGGGGAAGAGTCAGAGGAAGAGGGAAGAGGAGAAGGAAAGGGGAATTTATCTTTAATTACATATTTGGGATCTGAGAGAACATTCTTCATTAAATGATAGCAATGCCAAGGCAGATGATCACATCTGAACCCAAACAACTTGATAGAGCCCCCATGAATATACAAAGGGAAAGTGATTTTAAAATTCTGGCTTTCTGAATGATTGACATTATCAAATATTTATGAGGAGCTTTGAGATGTCTCTTTCAGAATTCAATATCTTCCTTAAGATAGCAGTCATGGTGAAAACTTTATCTCAGAATATTTCTGGATGGGCTATATTTTGGACAGCCCAAAGGTCTGTCTTGCATTTCAGATTTGATAAAGGAGTACCGTAGTGAGTCAGCAGCAAACCAGAAGAATAGTTTCTCATCAGAACTTTATCCCCAAACTAAGGAGGCCATCATTATGATGGCTCTTTATATTTAAAGCATATATATGCTCTTTATATTTAAAACAGAATACAAATGAGTCTATTTGAATGGCTTGGAAGGTGGTGATTAAATATAATTGCAATTAGCTTCATCTTTTCTGCCTAGATATGTGCACCAAAATGGAGTACCAAAGTCATGCTCTGCTTAGCCATGTGTGTTCCCTACATGTGCACCTCATTACTCTTACTCTCTAAATCTGTGCCTATTCTTCACCCTGATGCTATGCATGTTGAGGGAAGAGTGTGTCTCATGGTGGATAGTGGCCAGGGAACAGGTGTATCAATCAGAAGCAGAAACAGAAAGTGGACAAAAGTACAAAACCACTGTCTAACCCAGAGAGTCATGGGAGGGAGTATTTAGAAATGGATGTAATATCCAGCATGACTTGTATACATAAAAGGTCTGTCTGGAACCATGATAACATCGATACAGCAGAGGGAATGGGATTTTGACTATCATACTATTACCATAGAAAAATGCCATTGCAGGCAATCAAGCAATCAACAAGAGTTTAAAAAATACGTGCTACGTGCCAGTGAAGAGAAGTTGATATTTGTCTAACATAAGAGCTTAGAGGACCCAAGATATAATTATGAAATAAAGGCTGGATCACGAGATGTTAAACTAACTGTAAAGATGTAGCCACATCTGATGATCCCTTTATCAAGCATGAACAAGTTCCACTTGGCTGAATTATAAGAGAAGTCTGCCTTTGGTCAGGCTAAAGGTTGGGGGTGTCCTTTGATGGGCCCTTATGAGATAGTTTAAAATTTGAAGGAAAACAGCCCTGCACAGCTTTGTGGAGTATAGTTACAGAAGGAGTAGTAAAAGTAGCTAGCATTAATATTATTGTAGTTTAGTCGTTCAGTTGTGTCTGACTCTTTGTGATCCCATTTGGGGTTTTCTAGGCAAAGAAATTAGAATGGTTTGCCATTTCCTTCTCCAGCTCATTTTACAGATGAGGAACTGAGGCAAACAGAGTTAAGTGACTTGCAAAGGGTCATACAACTTGTAAAAGTCTGAGGTGAGATTTGAACTCAGGAAATTGAGTCTTTCTGACTCTAGGCCTAGTATTCCATCTACTATACCACCTGGCTACCCAGCATTTGTATAATTCCTACTATGTTCCAGACACTGTGCTCAGCCCTTTACAAATGTTATCACATTTGATCCTCATGGCAACCCTTTGAGGTCAGTGCTATTATCATCTCCATTTTATAGTAAAGGGAACAGGCAAGCACAAGTTATAACTTGCCCAAGATCACTTAGTTAGTAAGTTTTTGAGGCTGGATTTTAATTCGGACCCTTCTAAGTCCAGGTGCAGAGTTCTAACCATTGTGCCACTTAGCTGCTTCATCACTTAGCTGTGTGACCTCAGATCTCCTACCTAATGTGGAAATGGAAAGAGGAGGAGATTTCATTTTCTTACTCAACACCATCAGCCATGATATCTAGCAGTGGAGTCACTCCTTTAGTATGAGGCATCTCATTGTGTAGTTAGAATGTTCTGCCCCAGGACTACGTTCCCCAGAGTTCTTTCATATTACCCAGCATCCTTTTCCTTTCATACAAGTTGCATGCTTACGTTGTTTGTATATAGTTGTGAGTAACTCCACCTCTCTCCCTCTTCTCCTGCATGAGCGGTCAGGGAAGTGGCTTTTTCTTTACTGAGGTTTGCTATTTTTTCTTTTTGCTTCAAGTTATTATAAATAAAGTTTATAAAATTATAATACTTGGAGTATTTGGGATATTAATTTTGAAGCTTACACCATCTAGTTTGAGAATTCTCATGATTGGGAGAGAATACTCTTTGATCATGGATACACAAAGGAAGTGACCGGAGAGAGGAAGTATCTTCAAGAAGTAACCCTGGTAGTAGAGAAAAGGGTCACTTGTAGATTTAGAAGAAAGCTAGTCCTGCCATTGGGAAGTATGTCATAGAGAGAGCTTTCCTAAGAGAGGAAGGGCATTGGGAGCCCAGCTCTGAGCACCAAAGTGGAGTTGTCTTAGTTACATGTCTTCCCACCTTGCATGCCGCCATACTGTTGTACTTTAAACTTGTGCCTTCACACTGATGCTGTGCATGTTTATGGGAGAATGTATCTCAAGTTTATGAGGGGAATGTTTTCTAGCAATTATGTCATCTTAGTAAATACCTTTGCTTTAAGCTTATTGTATCTTCTGGCTGTCTGTTATGGAGAAGCACATGAGTTGGGGCTCATTAGATTTATCAATAGGATTCTAGACTCAAAGAATATACCTTAGAATGGCAGAGTACCAGCCACCCTTTGGGGAAGTAAACAAGAGGAGATGTCATGCTAGATATTAGACAGAGAAATCACATGATACAAACTGTCATTTTTCCAGTGTCCATAAATCCCCTTCACAATGTGTTCTCCCTAACTCTATGTGGACTCTTTGGAGTTTGGTTTCCTGATGCAAACTCTTTCTGCTCCTTTCTTTCCTCCTGAGTATTGATTACTCTGTAAACTCTTGCTTGATGTAAACTAGCATCTTATTTAATTTTTCAGTTTTCTTCTTGGGTCTTATTATCTTTTACTAGAAGGAATATTCCCCTCTGGCTCTAGAAATGATCAATTGAACCACTGGCAGGTATCAACTCTATTCTTAAGGGGGAAAGATTAAAAAACCCCACTATTACTTGTTGCATAGTAGAAAGAGCACTGAAATCTTCTTTCTTCTTTTTTTTCCCCAGTAATTTCCCCCAATTACATGTAAAAGCAATTTTAATGTTCATTTTTTCATATTTTGAGTTCTAAATTCTTTGTTTCTCCCTCCTGCTCCCTGAGATAGTAAATTATTTGATATGAGTTATATATATTTGTTATCATAAAATTCATATTTCCATATTCATCATAATGGGGAAGACATATCACTAAAAGAAAAAAAACTCCTGAAGAAAATAAAGTGAAAAATTATATTCTTTGATCTGCATAGAGACTCCTTCAATTCTTTCTCTGGCCACAAATAGCATTTTTTTCATCATGAATCTTTTGGAGTTTTTTTGGATCATCATATTGTTGATAGTAGCTAAGTCATTCACAGTTGATCATCATACAATTTTGCTATTACTGTGTACGTTGTTCTCCTTGTTCTGAAGAGAGGATCTTGAGTCAGAGGACTTGGGTTCAAGCTTGCTCTTCTTTGTACCATCCCTGTGACCTTTGGCATGTTTCTTAACTTCAGCTTCAGTATATCCACAAAATGAGGTGGCTTTAAGCTTTAGGTCTATGATCCTATAAACTCGTTTAGATTAAGACTAGAAATTTCACCCTGGGGTCTTAGATCCTGACATTTACTAGCCTTTTTTCCTTTGTGAGTTGCTTTTTTTTCCAGGCATGTTGTAGTATCTCTGAAAAACATTCAAGGCACAAATGGAGGAGACTCATAAGGTGCCAAATGTGATGCTTAAATAATGTTCAGATTTGGCTTTAATGGAACTGGGGAAAGAAGAGCAATGGTTGGTTTCCCCTCTGTCTTTGAGTCATCCCAGAGGAGCCCATAAACAGTAGGAGATCTTTTAAACCAGATGGGTTGCAGAGCTCAGAAAGCTGAGCCAATTACATAGCAACAGAAAATAAGTTGCAAAAAGTGAAGACGTGGCTGGGTTGCTGAGATGTGGTTTTTATTCTTAGATCAGAATCAGTTTCTATTCACAGGGACAAAACCGATCATACCAAAAAAGAAGTTACCATATGCTGGTGGTCTGTGATGTCATGCACCATAATTTAGGGTCTATTTCTTATTTTGCCCAAGAGATGAGGAAAAATCACCAACAAAGCAGTTTGGGGTGTTACATATAACATGTGAAGTAGGTATGATGTGAAGCAAAATAACGAGGTAAGTGAGATTAGTTTTTGCTGTCCCTTTTCTCTTTTCTTTGAGACTCTACACTCTTATGGCCTCTTGCTATCTAGGAACCTTTCATCATTGTGTTGTAGCTAGGCCTGCCTTCTGTGAAATGTCCTTATGTATGTATGTATGTATGTATGTATTTATTTATTAATTTATTTGTTTGTTTTTAAAACCCTTACCTTCTGTCTTCGTATTAGTTCTAAGACAGAAGAGTGGTAAGGGCTAGGCAATGGGGGTTAAGTGACTTGCCCAGGGTCACCCAGCTAGGAAGTGTCTGAGGCCAAATTTAAACTCGAGTCCTCTTGGCTCCAGGTCTGGGGCTCAATACACTGGGCTCCTGAGGTCCCCCTTATAATATGGACATTTCTGATTTCTTTTTGTCACAATATTCAATCTCTTTCAGCAATTTCTTGTTTCATTTCCAGGTCAGTCATCTCTATACTTAACCATTTATATCCCTCAGTTCTTTCTTGCTAGCCTCCAAATTCTACATTCCAGGTAAAACTGCTCTTTTTGTAGTCAACTAACGCTTGATTGAGTAGTTCCAATTTCCATGGAATCTGCCATATTTCTTCATCTTATAGGGTTGTAGTGAAAAAAACATACTTATGGGGTTGTTGTGAAAAAAACAACAACAACAAGAAACCTAGAATTTCAGGGAGGAGTGTCGAGGTTATATAGTCTAAGCCCAGTATAACATATATCAGACAAGTGGCCATCCAGCCTATGTTTGGAGAACTCAGTCCATTCAACTTTTGGATAGTGTGAATTGCAAGGAAAATTTCCCTCACATTTAATGCAGTCAGAGGCAAAGAGGGGGCATACAGAGGCAGCTAGAAGGACTAATGACTATGATTGAATAAGCTCTTGGCTCTGAAGAAATGCTATCAACTCTTTTGTTTAGGTGTTTCATTTCCAGCTGATAAATATCAAAAGGTACCGGGAGTTTGTTTACCCCAGATTGATGTATTTTGCAAAAAACTCTTGATCTCTCTGTCTATCCATTTCAACTTATGGCTGCACAGTTCCTCACATCTGCGGACCATCCAGTGGCTGGGCTGTGTCTGGATAGAGTCAACTTCCTGGGAGATGTTACAGAGGCGCTTTCATTCTCTGCACCAGAATGGATGGATGGAGATGCCATGGGTGGCAGTGAAGCAGACCACATATGTTTTCTTGTATCCTTCTAGTGGGATTAAATATATCCCCAAAATCATTTTGTATACTATCGGTAACACTCGTGGAGAGGTCAGCTGAATATGAAACCTTGTCTCTCTTCTAGACAACCTGAACCTGAACAGCCCTATCTTATAGTAGATGGTTTTCATGAGTTGTTTTGGGTGCAACAATTCATCACTCTGTGACCAACATGTGTTAATGAGCTTCTCTAAATTTAGCTAGACTGGGCTTTCCAGCTAAGCTGCAGCTTGTTCTCTGCAGGCAGAGTCTTTGAGAACCAAGGGTCACCTTCGCATGAAAGTGAGCCACTGAAGCAGAACTTGAAGGAAGCGAGGAAGATTGTCTGATGACTAAAGAATATGATCTATTTTATAAAAATTAAATTTATGTGCAACTTTTCCAGACCCATCAGTTTTTTTAAAAAAAACCTTTTTTCGCCCCTCTTAGTAACAACTCTAAGATAGAAGGGCTAGGCAAAAAGGGGTTAAGTGACTTGTCCAGGGTCACCCGACTAGGATGTGTCTGAGGTCAAACTTGAACCTGGTCCTCCTGACTCTAGGCCTGGCACTCTATCCATGGAATCAACTAGTTGCTAGGACCAACAATTTTAAAAGTGAGTTTTAAAAGAATTTGGGAATATCTATGTGACTTGTCAATCTCTACACAAGTGGCTTCTAGCATTTTCAAGGATGAGTACTCTTTAACCTAAGTTTTAGGGAATGCCACATGATATCAAGTCCAGTGAATGAGAAATTACATAATGACAGAAATTGCTGTGTTTTTGGGAACACTTTGGAATGAATTTGTATTTTTTAATCATTTTAGCTTCTTTCAAGGATATCGCCTCTTAAGGAAAACCTTTCCTGATCTTTCTCTCAGTGTTACTACTAGGAACAATGAGCAGCAATTTTAAAGCCTGAGAAAAAAGCTCCCATAAGGAAAAACACATTAATTTTTAATCAGAGGCAGCTGGGGGATACAATGAATAGAATGCTGGACTGGGATTAAAGGATACCTGCATTCAAATCCAGCTTCAGTTATTTATTGGCTATGTGACTCTGGGCAAGTCACTTAGCCTCTTTATGCCTTAATTTTCGTATTTGTAAAATGAGGATAATCACAGAACCTATCTCTCAGGGTTTTGGGGAAGATCAAATAAGATTATATTTGTAAATCCTTTGGAAAACTCAAAGCACTATGTGTGTGTGTGTGTGTGTGTGTGTGTGTGTGTGTGTGTGTGTGTGTGTGTGTAATGCAGTATGTTATTATTGGGCTACCTTGTATTATATATATCTTTATATGTTTATGTGCCTCTCCATTTAAATACATACATACATACACACATGTATATATAATCAGAGCTTCCTCAAAGTGAAATGAACTGCTTCAGGAGGTGATAGAATCTCACTCTTTGAAAGTCTTCAAACAAAAGCCTAATGGGATCAATTGTTAGGGATGGTGTCATTCCCAGTTGGACTGGCAGACTACTAAGGTCCCTTCCAACTGTCCAGTTCTTTGAATCTCAGAAAGAAGAGGTACATTCTTTACATTTCTTCTTCTTTTGACATGTTCACTTCAAGTCCTGGCCTCCATTTTTCATTTTCTATCTTCGGATGCATCTTGAAGGAGGGGATGCGCCAAGGAGAGCAGAAAGAGCCTCATAGATTTGTTTCTGCTGTTCAGTCATTCATTTGTGTCTGACTTTTTATGACCCCATGGACTATAGCAGGCTCTTTCATCTTTCTCTAACTCTCGAAATCTGTCCAAGTTCATGTTTGTTGTTTCCATGACACTATCCATCTTGTCCTCCGCTGCCTTCTTTTCCTTTTGCCTTCGGTCTTTCCTAACATCAGAGTTTTTTCCAGTGAATTCTGTCTTCTCATTATATGGCCAAAGTATCTAAGTTTCATCTTCAGTATTTGATCTTCCATTGAATAATCTGAATTTATTTCCTTAAGTGTTCACTAATTTGACCTCCTTGCTGTCTAAGGGACTCTCAAATGCTTTCTCAGAACCATAATTTGAAAGTGTCAGTGCTGTGTTTCTCAGCTTTATTTATAATCTAGTATTTATAGCTATACAATGGAAAAACCATAGCTTTGGTTATATGACCATTTGTCGGCAAGATAATGTATCTGCTTTTTAGTATGCGGTTCAGATTTGTGATAGCTTTCCTCCCAAGGAGAAAGTAGGGAAAACCATCAGACTGTATAGTTATGACCTAAATAACATCCCTTATGAATATGAAGTGGAAGTCATGAATAGAGTTCAAGGATTAGATCTTGTGGATAGAGTGCCTGAAGAACTATGGACAAAGGTTTTTATTATATTACATAGAATACAGGAGGCGGCAACAAAAAAAATTCCAAAGAAAAAGAAAAGCAAGAAAGCAAAATGGCTGTCTGATGATGCTTCATAAAGAGCTGAGGACAAGCTCTTCCAGTTCTCTCCATGATTCTGCACTCCCAGGGCCTTGGCAAGACTTCCCACCTCGATGTCCCATAGGGGCTTCAAATTCAAAATGTTCCAAACTGACTTCATTATCTTTCCACTATCGACCCACTCCTCCTCCTACCTTCCCAATTTCTGTTGTGAGCAGCACATTTTTTCCTGGCATTCAAGTTGGAAACTTGATAGTCATGCCTGATTGTTCATTTTCACTCATCCTCACTTCCCTATATCTGATCAGTTGCTAAGTCTTGTTGATTTTATTGCCATATTACTTCTTACGTCTTTGCCGTTCTCTCTGTTCACATCATGCGCTCTTATCGTCTCTCGCTTGCACTCTTCCAATAACCTTTTAATTGTTTTTTCTGCCTCCAGTCTCTCCCCTCTTTGATCCATTCTTCTTATAGCAACCAAATTAATATTCCCTAAATTACAGACCTGAGCATATGACTGATGTTTCAGAAGCTTAAGTGATTTCCTGTTGTTGTTTGCTCATTTTTTTAGTCACGTCTGACTCTTTGTGACCCCATTTAGAGTTTTCTTGGCAAAGATCCTAGAGCGGTTTGCAGTTTCCTTCTCCAGTTCATTTGATAGATGAAGAAACTAAGGCAAACAGGATTAAGTGACTTTCCTAGGGTCACACTAATAATAAATGTATGAGGCTGGATTTGAACTCATGAAGATGGGTCTTCCTGATTTCAAGTCTAGTGCTCTATCCACTGTGACACCTCACTGCCTTGATTTCCTATTACCTCCAGGATAAAATACAAACTCTTCTGTTCCCTTCTCAGTGATATTTAAAGTCTGGCTCCAGCCTATCTTTCTATGCTAATTCACATCACTGTACCTCCCCTCACACATTCTACATTCCTTCTAAATTGACTTACTTTCCTTTTCTTGCATATACTTTTCCATCTCTCCCTTCAATGCCTTTGCAAATCTGTGCCTCCTGTCTGGAACGCTTTCTCCTCATCTCTCCTTCAAGGCCAACCTCAAGTGCTACTCTTCTAGGTCTTTACTGATTTTTTCAGTACTTAGCTCTTCTTCTCAAATTTTGTACATATTTGTATTTGTCTATATCTCCTTCAAGGCTCACCTCAAGTGCTACCCCTCTAGGTCTTTACTGATTTACTCAGTAGTTCAAGTTTCTACTTCTCAAATGACTTTGTGTTTAAAAAAATGCCTTGCTCAGACACTTCCCAGCTGTGTGACCCTGGGCAAATTGCTTAATCTCTGTTTGCCTCAGTTTCCCCATCTGTAAAATAAGCTGGAGAAGGGAATGGCAAACCACTTCAGTATCTTTGCCAAGAAAACCCCAAATGAGGTCATGAAGAGTTGGAATTGAGTGAAAAAATGACTGAATAACAACACCTACTTATTTGTGAACATGTTGCATTGTTCTGGTAGAATATAAATTCCTTGAGGGCAGGGATTATTTCACTTTAATATTTGTGTTTGCATGAAGTTGGCACTTAATACAATCATATCTATTGATTGCCCCTTTACATTATCCCCACCTCACCTGAAAATATAAGATTCTAATGAGTAGGAAAAGAAGGAATCTTCTAAAAAATACTGAATCTAGGCAGGGAACTTGACAACCCTATGAACATGTATAAACTCAGATGATAAAAAGGTTGTTTACTCAAAATGGTGATGATCAGACAAATGAGGACAACTACAAAATGAATAGCAGACTGAGACTGACATTGAACACCAAAGACAACAAATAGGGCTTTTTTTTTCAGTATGATGGAGGCAAGATGATCAAAGAAGGGACAGGCTACTAGCTCGGAGTGGTTGGGATGTTTATTATGTAAAATGAAGGGAAGGCAAAACCACCAGCTCCCAATTTGCTTCTGTTTTCTCTGCCAAGGAGAATGATTTAGAGATTGAGAAATAAGGATTAAAAAATGACTAACAATTAATTGGAACCCAAGCTAAGTGAAAGCGTGGAAGCACTGGGTTTTAATTCAGAGGCTCTAGGTTCAAATTTAGATTTACTATGTATGTGATAAAAATTTCTTTACCTTTTTGGACCCCAATTTACTTAGCTATAAAAAAATGACAGAATTGAACCAAGTGAGTTTTGAGTGACCCAGGAGTCCCCTAGCTGAGTCCTTGGTCTATGAATTATAACCCAGAGTACCCAAAGCATAACATTTACAGTTCCTTATCTTTAAAAGAAGATTTTGCTGGAGATGCAGGACATAGATACGCATGGAGAAACAATGCAATTGAAGGGAGTAAAAGGGCCAAATGAGTAGTGTAGACAATAATAGGTTTCTAGATATTCAGAGAAGGGAAGGATAATTTGTGCTTAAAGAAAAACTTCATGGAGCAGGTGGGTCTTGATTTGGGCCTTGAAGGAAGGGTAGCATTTAGCTAGAGGTGAAGGAGAAAGTCATGTCTGAGTAGAAACTGAGGTTGAGAAATGAAGTGAATAAGCATACAGGAGCAAGGTGGTTTCAGGCTTGTTTTGGGGAGTGTGAGTAGATCATCCCGACTAAAGCAGAGGTATCAAACAAGGGAATTGTGGGAGACCATGAGAACTCAGATTGAGAACTAGAGAGGACTAGAAAGGCCACCTAGTCCAAATCAATCATTTTTAGCACAACACCCTTCCCTGCCCCTGAACATCCTTCTGGGGTCTCTACATGCCATTACATGCACAGGAGGAGAAGGAGAGATGTAAAAATTGCTTGAGATGACACAGAATGACAAAGGTAGCATTCTGACTCAGGCCCTCTGGTTCCAAATCTCATGCTTGTAGAACTTCATCATGCCGATAATAACAGTAGCTTATTTTTAAATAGATCTTTTGGGAACTATCTGTGGTCACAAGGCTAGTAAGTGGCAAAGCCAGAAGTTGAATCCAATTTTCTGACTCCGATTTCAAGTGCTCATCCCATGGTGCCATAGGAGAAAGATACCCACTAGGAGATCAGATTTTCTCTCCTCTGAATTTCCCAGGATTTCTTGATTCTAGGACTTTCCCTCTGTAATTATTTTCCATTTCTCCTGTCTGGGGCTTGTTTGTACATATATTTGCTTGTTTTTTCCTCCATCTGACTGTGAGCTCCTCAAGCTTAGAGACTGTCTTTTCCTTTTATTGGATCCCCAGTGCTTAGCATAGTGACTGGTACATCATAGGTGCTTAATAAATAAGTGCTTGTTGACTGACTGACTGATGAGACTGTCTACATAACACCCCAAAGACTCAGATAGTTTATGGGGCAAAACCAACCACACTAATTAATAATTAACAGTTACTCAGCTGAAATCTCCCCCTTTTAGCCTGTGGGGTGATCCTTGACTCAGCCCAAGCAGGGCATTCTAAGTAATTATGTGTCCCTTAAACAGTGGCTTAAAGGCTTTCTTCCTAAGTCCATTTGTTTCCTTTTTTTCTGGACTAGTGTTTAAATGATCATTCTGGAGACTTTTCAAGCAAAACATACACCTTTAACAATATATCTCTTATTGTGAAAATAACCATGTAATGAAGACAGACTATTTGGTCTCCCACATACCTGGAAGAGTCCTTAGACTCTGTTTGTAGGAAAAGGCAAAGTTCCAAAATGGGGATCTTAAAAATTGTATGTAATTATAGACAAAGAAGAACAATATATCATCTAACTTGTGAAAATTTGCCCTATCCAAGGCATTTTCTCCTCTCTCCCCAAATCCTTAAGTCTAGCTCCAAGTTAATTTCTACCTTCTCATTCCAATCATTGGGGCAAGCCATTTTGAGACCTCTAAAGCTAGCTTTGGGGCCTTTTCCTGGGAAGCAGAACAACTCTGCAAGAAACCTTTTTAGAAAGGCTAGAGGCATTTATAAGCTTTCTTACCATATGGGATGTTTTCCTTTACCTCTTCCTATTGTCTTTCTCCCCTTAATATTCCTACTATGCTCCATATCTGTTGTGGGCCAGGGCTCCTGGGATCCTTTTAGCCCTTCAACATAGAGTTTTATGGCAAAACCGAAACCTAAATAACAAAGACACAATTTTGTTCAACAAAGATAGCTTTAATGGGAACTACAAAATATGTAGACTGTTGGAGGAAATATTAACCTAGAACTAGACATACAACTATGTTGACTTTTGGAGGAAATATTAACCTAGGATTATACATACAGTGATATGATGGGTGTATAATAAAGGGTGGCTCAGGGGATTGAGAATCAGATCTAGAGATGGGAGGTCATGGGTTCAAATTTGGCCTCAGTTATTTCCTAGCTGTGTGACCCTGGGCAAATCACTTAACCCCCATTGATTAGCCCTTACCACTCTGTTGCCTTAGAACCAATAATCAATGTGGATTTGAAGATAGAAGGTAAGGGGATTTGTAAAAAAAGTATAACTACATAATGAAAATAGAATTCTGAATCTTAAAGAAATAAAACACTCAGTTACTACTAGAAAGAGGCTCATGTCAAGATTAGAATCAATAAATGTCCTAGGCCAAGTAGGGCCTGTCCAGGCAAGGAGCCCTATCAACTTTCTGACTTCTAGCAGAGGGAGAGAAAGAAAGGGAAGAACATGGACCAAGGGCCAAGCTTCTAGTCATCTTTCCTCCATTAAGGAAAGAAAGGGTGAGAGCAGAGCCTTGTGGCCAGGCAGAGAGGAAACTAGTCCATAGGCTTCTTGCTCTCTTATCACCAGCCAAGGCCCAGGTTGGCAACCATATTTCATTTTTCTCCAGGCTGTGCTTCTGACTCTTCCACTTCACTCTGACTCAGCTATACCGCCTTCTTGCACTGGAACACTCTTCTGTCCTAGCAGCTTGTTCCTTTGATGAGTCCCTCCCAGGGGCCTTAGTTTTGGACATAAGACCCAGGCCAGTCATGCTTTATTCCTCTCCTGTCTGTGCTCTTGATTCACCAGATTCCAACCCCATGGCCTTGAGGGGGCACCTTCTTTCCTCCTTCCTCAGCTTTTCACTTTCCTTTTATGCATGGTCTTTCCTTATTAGAATGTAAGCTTCTTGAGGTCAGGGACTGTCTTTTTGCTTGTGTTTGTATCTCAGTCCTTAGTACAGGCATGGCCCACACTTAATAAATAATTGTTTCCTGCCTGCCTCTTTGAGTACATGTTGCTTCTCTCTTGGAAGATCAGGGGATGGGGACTCCTTTGTTTGAACCTTTTCATCTCCAGCATTTAATATAGGGTGGGTGTTGTTACATAGTGCAGATGCTTAGTACCATAGGATTATAATATAGAACTCAAAAGGAGCTCAGAGGCCATCAAGTTCAAACACATAATTTTATAGATAAGGGAACTAAGCCATTGAGGACCACAGGAATTTGCTTATGGCTGCATAGGTAGTGAAGTGTCCTTCAGGATGATGGCAGTCACTTAAGTTGGCCAGAAGCACTTCTTAGACAAGGTTCCCTCTTCAGATGTTATCTCTGCTCTGAGATTTGTGATGATGGGATCAAAGGCTTAAGCTAAGGGGATGAGCTTGAAATTTCAGGCCTGGACTGGCAGGTAGGGTGAGGTAATGTTTTGGGTGATGAGGCTTTCCTAGAGCCAGTTTTGCACCAAAGTGTTATGTTGGGTATGGATGGGAACTCCTGGCTAATGCTAGGGCTAAGCTCCAAGAATGTCCCAGCAGGAATTGTAAACTCCAGGCAAATCTTAGCAAAATGTTGTGGGGGTTTCTCTCCTTGGGACTCTCATCATCTGCCATTAATCACTGCCTTGGGTGCCATGGGCCCCAGGCCCCTCTTTCTTCTTCCCTACTTTTTGTTCTGTGTGGTTCAGGGCTCAGGTACACAACTGATTCCCTTGACCTTTCTCCTTTCCGTAGTGGCAGTGACATTGAGGATGGGAAACCCTTTCTCCTCTCCTCAGCAGTTAGCAAGACTTCTCTTTTTGAAACTGCTTTATATTATTTTACATTTATTTTTATAGCTACTTATCTATGTACAGTCTGTGTTCTTACAATAGAATGCAAATTATTTAAGGGCAGAGTTACTCTCCTCTTTTTCTTTTGGACTTTACATCCCTAGAATCTGGCCTAGTATCTCATTTCGTAAAATGCTTAAAATACGTTCCTTGAATTGAATCAGATTGAGAAGCAGAGTGTCATCAAAAAGAACCTAGTCTTGCTGTGGATTATAAAGTTGTAGATAAGAAACTAAAGATCTTCCCAGCAAAGGGCAAAGGTAGATTTCCTGGACATTGTTGCTGATTGAAGGTCTGGACTTCAGAAAAGAAAAGTAGATTTGGAAACTGAATAACTGCTTTGGTTAAAAAGATATTGTCACAGAATGGGATTTGAATTTCTGGACTGATGTCTACAGATAAAATAAGGAAGAGCTCTTCTTGTCCAGTAATAGAATGCCTTTCATCGGGGAAAGTAACTGTATTCTCTTGGACACTTAGGTACTGACTGAAAAGAACCTCTGCTAAAGAGGAAGAAGGATGGAGAAAATTACTCACAGATTTCATATCAAGCCAGATACCACAGATGGATTGCTACTAATATAACATGGAAGGAAGATATCAATAATTTATGAGAGGTAATACACAAGATGAGGAGCAATACTCAAACTCATGACCTCATCTATCCATATACAAATAAGCATAGGGTGGGTAGTAAAGAGAGATCTTAGTGAAAGGAGGAAAAATCATTTTCTTCTCCTTAAGACTTGGTAGTATAAAACTCATGCCTGGAATATGGCAATAGGAGGGTATGCTTTTATTGAAAAAATATACGTTTGTTTAAAAATACACTGGATATGTTTCCAGGTGTAATTGAAAAACAAATTAATAAAATAAATAGATTTAATAAAAAATACATTAGATAGAGGGGACAATGGAGTGGCATGGCATATTAAAAAGCATTACTCATGTGAAAGAATCTCACTAGCTGAAATAGGGAGTCTGGTGGAGAGAATCTGGGTAGGAATCAGAAGAAGGGAATTGTTTTTCAATCAGTTTTAATCCATTTCTTTTCAGCTGGGTGGGAATATACTAAAACCTCTTCACTAGGAGAAGGAAAAGAATAATGAGTCCTTTTGAACTCAGAGAATAGATCACGAATCAAGGGTCTCTGTTTTAGCAGAAAGTCAAGATCTCCATAGATCTTGGGATGAGTTAAATCTAACAAAATAAAATTTCACAGGGATAAATGCAAAGTGTTATTGAAGGTTATGCTAATGGAATTAAAGTTGTGGAAGGTCTTACCAAGCTGGAAAAGCCTTAAGTGCCGATTAGATTTTTGACTGCAGCTGTTGTATATCAATTTAATCAAACTGGGAGAGGCTTATCATCATGCCAGACAGGGTAATGCCTTTTTGATCTCAGCAATTCTTGAAGAACATAAACTAAGGCCTGGCAGCAATTTGCATTGGTCAAGACAATATTCACATTGGAAAAAATCACAGTAAACTATAACATAGGCAGCTAAGTGGTACCTATCACTGGATCTTAGAGTTGGAAGGAATTTCAGAGGACCATCTTCTAGCCTACCTTTATCTGAACAAGAATTCCCTCTCCAGCTTACCTGAGAAGTGATCATTTGGTCTTTACTTGGAGATCACTGTTGAGGAACAAATTAAGACTTCTCAGTGTAGCCCATTTTGCTTTGGAATAATTTTACTTTGCCTCTTAGAAGACTTTTACCCTAAGAGAAACAGAAACATATAATGTGAAATGAAGAGCAACTGATGATCTTAGAGATGTTTAACCTGGAGAAGATGTGGTAGAGGGGGTAGGAGTCAGATATGACACTTGTTTTCAAGCTTTAGAAGGACTTTCATATAGATAAGGGATTCTACTTGTTCTGCTTGGCTCCAGAGAGCAGAACTACAATGAATAGAACATGTAGAAAGTTATATTTTAGCTTGATGTCAGGAAAAACTTCAAAATAGCCATGTGGTTGCAGTGAATAGAGCGCTAGGCCAGGAGTTAGGAAGATTCATCTGCCTGAGATCAAATCTGGCCTTAAGACACTTGCTGGCGGTGTGACCTATTCTGCCTCAGTTTCCCATCTGTAAAATAAGATGGAGAAGGACATAGTAAATCATTCTTGTATCTTTACCAAGAAAACTCCAAGTTGGATCCCAAAGAATTGAACACTGAAAGTTGGAGAAAAAACAGCTGAAACAACTGAACAACGACAACAAAAAGTAAAATGGGTTATTTTAGGAGGTAGAGTTTCTTGACATTGAAAGTCTTCAAGCTAAGACTGAATGACCACTCCTGAGGGAGTTTCAGAGAAAAGATTCGTCTTCAGGCATCAGTTAGATTTTTCTTTTGAGGTTGCTTTCAACTCTGAGATTCTGATTTTTTCCCCCCTATTTTCTGGAAATATTCCCTTTCCTTAATTTTATACATTTTATACTTTGTAGCACATAATCTGTCCCTTAATTAGATACTGCCTTGTATTTTTTCCCCACTAATTGGAATTCTTGAATTTTGAAGCTGGCTCATATCTAATCTTTTTTATTTCTATTGCTACTGTCTTTTAGCCCCTTATCTTCTCACCTATGCTATTGCAATAGTCTCCTAGGGGATTTTTCCATTTCCTATGTCTTCTCCCTCCATCTAATGCTCTTTATCCATCTTCCTAAACATGATACCTAACATATCACTTCCCTACTCAGAAATCTTTAATAGCTTCTTATTGTTTAAAGAATAAAGTCCACATTTTTATTTTTTATTTTTATTTTTAATATATTTTAATTTTAATTTTGAGTATTTTCTTTTTTAAATTTTTTAAATTTAAATTTTATTTATTTATTTATTTTTTAAAACCCTTACCTTCCATCAATATTGTGTATTGGCTCCAAGGCAGAAGAGTGGTAAGGGTAGGCAATGGGGGTTAAGTGACTTGCCCAGGGTCACACAGTTGGGAAGTGGCTGAGGCCAGATTTGAACCTAGGACCTCCCATCTCTAGGCCTGACTCTCATTCCACTGAATTCCCCAGCTGCCCCCTTGAGTATTTTCCCATAGTTACATGTTTCCTGTTCCTCTCCCCAAACCTTCTTATCCCCCCTTAGCCAACGCACAATTCCACTGGGTTACATGTATCATTGATTAAGATCTAATTTCATATTATTGATAGTTGGAAAGTCCACATTTTTAACCAAATCTACCATTTCAACCTTCTCTTTCATTAATTCCTCACTCTCCAGCCAAACTAGATGACCCTATATTTACCAGACACAGAAGGCACTCTATTACCTTTGTATGCTGGATGTTCCTGCTTGTCCTGATTTTATGTATAATACACAACTCATATCTTATTAGTTTTTTTATATCTTTATTATTTTCTTAGATGTCCCTTGAGAGTGTGGGCCATACCTTATTTATATCCCTGGTTCATCTGTGAGTGAGATAAAAACTGAGGAATCTGATCAACTCTGAATTAATGTATTGGTGATACTGGAATGACTTAACTAGGGATTATCAGGTACATGAATATTTCATAGAATTAAAGAATCACAGGATCCAGTTGGAGGATATTTTGATGTCGGATATTGCCATTTAGTCATTTTCAGTTGTGTTCAATTCTTCACAATCTCTTTTGGGCTTTATTAGAAAAGATATTAGAGTTGTTTGCCATTTCCTTCTCCAGCTCATCTTATAGATGAGGAATTTAGGCAAACAGAGTTAAATGACTTACCCAGGGTCACGTTATTAAGGACCTGAGGCTGAATTTGAACTCATGAAGATGAATCTCCTCGCTTCCAAACTCAGTGCTCTATCCTCTGTACTACCCGATGTCAGATGACTTAACTTCAAATCTCTTACTCTGTTATTTACTTCCCTTGATGTCCTCTGGCTTATCAATATCCTTTACCTATGGTGCTCCCAAACTGAATGGAATACTCTAGATTTTATCCAGTCAGGACACAGTGCAGGTGTGGAGATTAAAATTAACATACAAAATACTAAATATATTTTTTATTAATAATAAACTAACAAAGAAAACTAACTAAAAGATACTAACCAGCCCACTCGCCAGAGCAAAAGAGGAAGAGGAAGGAGCTACAAAACTTACAAAACAATAATGTGACCATGTAAATGTGGAGGTGCAGAAGAGATTAAAGGGAATTTTGGGAAATACTAAGGGACTTATGGGGGATGCAGTCCAAGGTTCAAAATCTCCATTTATACACAGGGGAACTATCAATGACTTCCTTTTAAATAGATATTATGCATCTATGAAAGCCATCAGGTCAGATTCTTTTTTTCTCTGTCATATATACATTATACATATTATATTTTGAACTTTAAATACACTATGAAGGGACCAGGTTTTTGGATCTGCAGTCAACACAGTCTCAGGCTCATTTTATGGATGGGGTTAGTCCATATTTCTCTTTTATGATGAGTTAGTGGGGAGATCAGTTAGGAAGCTGTGTATCTCCCAATATCCAGGGGACCCAATTTCCAATTCCTTTCCTGCTCCTTGCCACCTATGTGACCTCAGAGAGGTTATATTATTCCTCTGAGACTCGATTTTCTTAGTGTAAAATGAGGAGGTTGAACTAGGTGACCTCTAAAGTCCCTTCCACATCTATGCAGCCAAAGCTCTCCTACACTCTATTAGTCAGCCTTCTGTGTTGAAGCTGGTCTCCCAGAGAACAGAGCTCTGTTTAGTATCCTATGACACCATTCTCATTCTAAAAGCGAAGCACCTGCATAAATATTTAGAGAGCACATTTACATATTTACAGTGCGAAAATGACATTAAGCTCGAGTCATCCTGCCCTAAGCTCATCCGTAGCTGTGTATGTTCCAATGTGTGGAAGCAGAACTCCATGGCCACCACAAACAATGGGAGGAAAGGCGGTGCAGTGTTTGTTGGCCGGCTACGCTGATCAAAAGACAGCCTTCGGGTTTTTCCTTTCTTTTTTTTTTTCCTTGCAGAATTAGATGGTGTTTTTCATGGTCAATAACACCCATAGCGATTATCGGGTGCTGTTTACAGCACTCAGTTGGCTTCGAATCAATGGGAAGGATGATTCCACCGCTTGGCCGGTTTTGGTCATGGTTGTCACTCTGCTGTGGGCTGAGGGCGAGGGGCATTGCCAGCATCCTTGGTCGTTTGTCAGTGAGTCAATCAGCATATATTAAGCATCTGCTCTGTGCTAGGGACTGTTCTAAGCACTATGGGTGCAATAAAAGGCAGAATCACAGACCTTGTCCTCAAGGAGTTCACAGTCTAATGAAAGAACCGACATGCAGACAAGTATCTACGTACAGCCTAGATGGAAGGTAAATTCAGAGGGAATGAGCACACTCATTGTGTGTGTGTGTGTGTGTGTGTGCATCATCAGTAGTCATGGATTACTTAGGGAGAATTGTTTGTACAGCACAGTAGCTAATGTGCTGACTTGAGGTCAGGAAAGACTTGGGTGTTCAAATCTTTGGCTTATGGCAAATAATGAACTTCTCTGAGACTCAGTTTCTTTGTCTGTAGAATGGGGTTAATGACATCTACCAATCTCATCTTCTCCTGCTCTTCACATTCATTCAGTTACATAGTGTAATGATGAAGCTCAAAGGAGTGATCTCTTTCTTTTTTTCTCAAAGGAGAAAAATCTCTTTCCTGGCTCTGCTTCTGACTCTCCACAGTTCTTCACTGTTCCTCAACTGCCCTATTATCCTTTAATTTCTGTGATCTTCTTACTTTGGGATATTTTTCCCCCTTATGATGAGACTTGTGGATTTTAAAATTAATATTCAATATCTCCTAAGTATAATATTAATAAAGATTTATTAATATTTAACTAGAGAGCTAGAGAACATTCCCCACTTGCTTCACATGGAAGAGAGAGGGTGTGGCAGAGGGAACCCAAACTATATACAGATCATGTAACAAGGCACGTATGGGAAAGGCAAAAGGAATTGTGGGTAATACTGAAAGGAATTTTGGGCAATGCAGTTCCAGGGGTTCAGGATTTTCCAACTATACAGATTCTCCCATGGTGAGTTCCTTCTGGGTGTCTAGATCTTGGGGAAGAACCCAGGCCCACCATCTTTTATCCCTGTCCCAGATCCTATACTGATGCTGAACTTTCCCACTATGACCTTTGCAGGTACCTTCACCACTTCACTCCTTCCTCCCTTCTTTCTCTGATCCTTTTCTGTGTTGTCTTCTTCTATTGGAATGGAAACATCTTGAGGGCAGGGACTGCTTTTCATTTTGCTTGTATTTGCATCCCCATTGCATAGTGCTTGGCACATAGTAAGCATTTTAATAAATGTTTGTTAACTGACTGAATGACTGAAACATTATTTAAGTGTTTACCATCATTACTGGCATTTCTAGCATTGATAGTATCATTTAGGGAGTACTCTTGGTCTTATTTGGAGGAGGCAGTTAGGTGTTGAGCATTGCAGTCAGGAAGACCTGACTTGAAGCCCTTTCCTAGATAGTTGCTGGTTGTGTGACTCTGGGCAAGCCACTTAATCTCTCTCTGTCTCAGTTTCTTCTATTAAATAAAGGGATTGTGCTCGACCTCTAAGATCTCTTCCGTCTCTAATCTGGCGATTTCATGAATGCTAGACTTGGAGTTGAGAGCCCTGAGTTCTTTTTCCTAGTTGACACTAGGTTCTGACCCAGAGAAAATCTTTCAATTCCCTGAATCTCAGTTTTCTCAACTGTAAAATGGGCAGTAATCTTACTTGCACTACCTACCTCAGAGAGATTGTGAGGAAGCCACTTTGTATGTTCTAAACTGTTAGACGGGTTCAAGTTAAGCACCCCAAACCATTTATTTGTTCTTTGTGTCTGTCTTAATGACACTAGTTGATAGTGCTTCCTCATGCTTCAAATTTTCCTAAATCTCTTTTTCTGGAAATCTCCTTTGCTCCTAAGATTTTCTACCTTGTATTATATAACTTTGTGTAATGATAATAATAACAACAGCTAACTTTCCTATAACATTTAAAGGTGAGCAAAACACTTTACAGATGTTATCTCATTTGACCCTCACAACTACCTTTTGAGGTAGATACTGTTATTATTATTTACATATGAATAATGAAGAAACTGAGGCCAAGAGGAGTTTGATGACTTACCCAATGTCTCACAGCTAGTAAACGCACAAATTGAATAGTGAGTATAAAATAGGTTTCTTGAAACCAAGGTTGCATCCTTCCTTAAAAATTTCTGAAGTCACAGTGCTTAGTACATTTTATTGCATAGAACAGTGATGGTGAACCTTTTAAAGACTGAGTGCCCAAACTGCACACCATTTGGGGGCCCTTGCCCCATATAGGGGAGGGAAGAAGAGTACCCATTGGGCTGTTGGATAGAGGGATGGGAGATGGGAAATAGGAGATGATGGGAGAAATGTCCTCAGGAACATGTGGAAAGGGTGAAAGGAGTAGCCCCCTCTGGCAGGCATGCCACAGCTTCACCAATACAGGTATAGAGTGTCTGCTTAATACATGATTGGTGAATTGAATTGAATTTTTTTCCCTAATAGGATGTAAGCTCTTTGAAGGCAGAGACTTGCACAGAATCACAAAATTTGATAGTGGGAAATACCATCCATTAGTGGTCAAATGATGCTATCCATATATTAAAGGAATCTCTTAAATGATACAATTGGCAAGTGACAAGCGGGGTATCATTTTTGTCTTTGTTCCATCAGAACATTGGTAAAGACCCTTAATAAATGTCTTTTGAATTATTTGGAATTAGTGTCCATGAGTTATACCATGGATTAGTGCATGGCTATAGCACAGAAATGTCCATGGATGTCTATTTCTTTAATATTTTATATCATAGCCTCTAGCCTCAGTTAAGATACACTGAGCCAGTTCATGGCAGAAAGAATGGTGCCTCAGTTTAACTGGGTACTGTATCTCCCCTTTAGGGAGCTTATGGACCAGGGCACAGTGACTGAAGAGGAAAGGCCCTCCTCCTGTTCACCCAATGACTTTGGATAATTTGAGATCAGTCTGTCCTGATTTCTGCATATAGGTTCTGTGGCTTGTCTCAGGCTTTGTGATACGATGGTGGAGCTAGAGGGGGGCAGATCTTTTTGCTCTGATGGTCCTTATGGATACCTAAGTGTATCCTCACAGCCTTAAGATGCCTTGCCCTCACTATAAGAGGAGAAGAAGTGGGCTCATTATGTAATTAGACATAATCATTCTGAAGATGGAGAGAAAGGCTGAGTCGGGCAGGTTTCCCGAACCACTTAGAAACTATGAGGTGGGTAAGATTAGTACTTAATTCTTCATGTCAGGCGGCCAATTGGTTTATGTCATATGTTTAAAGTATAATCCTCCCTCCCACTTCAAAACATAATTCCATGCTATCATGAGATCAAAATTTAGGCAAAGTCCCGGGACCCTGCAAAATTTCAAGTCAGAATGTCTTATAATTTATGGCAGAACAGCTGTTGTGCTTCTGGCCAAAAAAGAATTAAAGGATCATTTTACCCTAAATTGAAATGACTAAAACATGATCTCTTTCCTTTTAGTTCCCCACCCCCACTGGAAATTTACATAGGGTGAAGACATAATCAATTCCACTTTTGCCAAAACTGGCCAGGATACCTCCATTTTTATTGTCATTTCAATGGCAAGGAAAGGTGAACTTAACTATTTCTATGCAGGACAATAGAGATTTTAGAGAATTGTATACGTTTAGAGCTCTAAATAATTTTTAGAACTTTTCTAATTTTCTGGGGTTCTTAAACCCTATAGGGTCAGTGACTTTAAAAAATGTATTTTGAAAACTATTTCAATATATCAGAGACAGCGAGATGGTACAATGGATATTGGAACCTGGAATCAGGAAGACTTGAATTCAAATTCAGCCTCAGACACTAATTGTGTGACTGGTCAAATATCTTAATATCTGTCTGTCTCAGTTTCTTCAAATAGTGTTTTTTTAAACCCTTACTTTCTATCTTAGAATCAATAATGCGTATTACTTCCAAGGCAGAAGAGTGGTATGGGCTATGTACTAGGGGTTAAGTAACTTACTCAGGGTCACACAATTAGGAATTGTCTGAGGCCAGATTGGAACCCAGGACCTCTTGACTCAAGGCGTGTTTTTAAATGTGTAAAATATTTTTTAGTGTGTTTTTTATGTGTTTATGTGTTTTTTAATGTGTTTTTAAATGTATAAAATAAAATACATAGGTTTACAATGGAAACCAATCAGATAGTGGGGGAAGGAGTAAGCTTTTAGTAATGTGCTAGACACTGTGCAAAAATATTATCTTATTTACTATTATCATATTAAATTAATATCATCTCTTTTATAAATATGATCTCATTTGATCCTCATGACAACTTTGTGAAGTAGGTGCTATAATTATACGGTGGAGGAAAAAGAGGCAGAGACAGGTTAAATGATTTGCCCAGGGTCACACAGCTCCTGTCTTCAGGCACTCATATCTCCTGCCTCCACTCTGCAGGCATAACAATATATTTTCCAATGTGCATGAAGCTGATACTATTTCTCTACTCCCAGAGAACCCTTTCTGGATCAGCAAGGATTTGCATTTTGCTTTTTGTCCCATTGAAGGGACAATTTGATGAAAAGTTAACTAAATCTGCTTCTCCTCTTCACTTACCCCTTTTTGTCAGTGGTATTCATTGCCCCCTAGCCTGCTACTCTCAGTCATTTTTGGCTCTTTCTTTACTCTTCACATCTAAAAATGGTTGCCAGATCGTCAGTTTTCCCTTCACAGTATCTTTTCCACCATCCATGCAGCTTTGTTTCTACCGTAATTATTCTTAATTCAGGCTGCACCTACTTAGATTATAAATAATGGGCTCCTCACTGTTCTTTCCCCCCTAGTTCCTTAGACTAATACATCTCATAGGTAGCTGCCAAACTGATCTTTCTGTGTACATATCAGACATCAATTGCGTGACTGGTCAAATCACATAACCTCTGTCTGCCTCAGTTTCCTCAAATAGTGTTTTTTTAAAACCCTTACTTTCCATTTTAGAACCCATAATGCATATTATAATTCCAAAGGCAGAAGAGCAGTATAGGCTAAGCACCTAGTCATTCTTACTAAAAAAAAACCAACAAACCAACAAACTAAACGAAATTAATCTGTTACCGGTTCCCCATTCACTTAATAAAATTAAAATTCTCACTTTATTTCTGCCATGAATTTTTTTTCTAATGTAAGTGATAGGTGTCTTCTTTCACAACATGATGAACATGGAAATATGTACAACCTACATCATATTACCTGCATCTTGGGGAGCGGGGAAGGGAGGGGAGAGAACATGGATAGAAAAATGTCAGAAAATGATTATTAAAAATGTATCAACATATAATCTGGGAAAAATATTAAATAAAATAAAAGAAAAAGCTTCTCAGCCTGGAATTTAGGAATTTCCATAATTGGTCTCCAACCTATCTTTTAAATTTGGTTTCATGCTACTTCCATTTACTTGGCCCTATGATCCAAAGGAATTATTTTATTTACCATTTACTTTCTGAATATATTCTACCTCTTTACATCTCTGCATCTTGATTGGTGCTATCCCTAAACCTCAAAATCCCTCTCCTCCTTTCTGTCTTGGATCTATCTAACCCTTCTTTCTCTGTCCACTATCCACTAGACATTCATTCATTCATAATTGCAAGAGTAGTAACAATGACTGATGATTATAGAGTTTTGGGGTTTACAAAATACTTTTCATATATTATCTCATTTGATGCTTACAACAACTTTGAGATGTGGTTACTACAGTTGATGTTATCTCTATTTTATAAAAAAGGAAGCCAATTTAATATCTCTTTACAAATATTATCTCATTTGATCCTCATGACATCCTTGTGTGGTAGGTGCTAGTATTATACGTTTGAGGAAACAGAGGGAGGGAGAGATTGAGTGATTTGCCCAGGATCACACAGCCCATGCCTACAGGCACTCCCCTCTCCCATCTCCACTCTGTAGTCATAACAAAGCATTTTTCATCGTGCATGAAGCTAATGCGATTTCTCTACTACTAGAGGACCCTTTTGGGATCAGCAAGGATTTTCGCTTTGCTTTTTGTCCCATCGTGGAGATTGTTTTATGAAAAATGGAGCCAGGTTACACAATTAGTTGGTGGCCTTCTACTCTCTTCCATGGAGGCAGGCCAGCATCACCATAGCATGTGCTTATAACCATGAGTTTGCTCCCATTTTCACCTGGTGAATTTCAGGTTCTCTCTGGAAGATCTCAAAGCATGACTGCTTAGGAAAGTTGGGGAAATTGGTTAGTGGAAAGAAATATCCAGACCTCAAAGGAGATGTGCCATGGCCTATGCAGGAGAATTTTACTGTCTTCAGAAAATAGGTCCCTAGAAGAAAGCAGCCACATCTGTTGCCCTCTAACCTTAGTGCCTATCATGGATACTAATGTATTCATTAGAAACCTTGAACCTTTGGATTCCATCTCCCAGAATTCTTTTTCATCTCCCAGCATTTCTTTCCCTGCGTGCCCATGTTTGCGTTTTCACGTGTTGTTTATAAGTTCGATTTAAGCTGGCCCTCTTTCCTCTTTTTCCCCCATGTGTGTGCCTGGGAAAGGTGACTTTCGACTTAGGCTTTTGATTTTTTTTCCTTCAAGTTATTAGTAATAAATCTTGTTAAATATAATTCTTGGGGTATTTGAATATTAATTTTAATTCTCACATTAGGTGCTCTGGGGCCATGCAAAGCTCCCTCAAGGAGCTTACAATCTAGTATTAGAGAAGTACACAAATAGCAAAAGTAATTCATATGTGAATAGTTGTAATATGAATTAAAAGAGAGAAAATGCACTATTGACCACAAGTATTGGGAGGGAGTGTGGAAAGTTAATAATGAATAGGAATCCCTTTTTGGCCCCCCAAAACAATCTTTTGGTTTTAAAGCAAAAAAAAAAAAATCTTAGGTTGGAAACTCAGGACTGTATCTCCCTGAGGTCATGGATGGATTCCTCCCTTCTCTTGTCTACTATGCTAGACTGTACGTGTGCTGTGCAGCCATTCTAAAAGCAGCATGGTTACTCTTGGTGTCCAGAGGACCCATCTTTTGTCCAGACTGAGATCTGAGTCCATTAATCAGGGAGGCTTGGGAAAGGGACATCAGGAAGAGCATAAATTGGCAACGAGGACCAGAAATTGCTCTCTTCCCTTGGAACCATGGACTAGAGAGGGTGTGCAGTCTGTCTCAAGGTTGGCTCTGAAGAGTTAGTCATGTGGCTCGTGCTTCTATCTTTCTCTGACCCATTTTTTCTATTTAATAAATAGTAATTATAAAATTAAGATATGGTCTTCAGAGAATTTTAATCATGACAAGGGAGAAGTTTAATAATAAATCACTTTACATCCTTGGCTTAATTTTCACCTTTGCTATTATTGTTATTATTCCTATTTTGTAACCTATTATTATTCCCATTTTGTAGATGAGTAGATTGAGAAACAGATTAGGTGAGCTTTTGAGGATCATATACAGGTAATAAGGTGGTATAGAGTGGATTAGAACTCATGTCTTCCTGATCCAAGATCCTGTGTTCTATTCATAAGAAGTGAGCATAGGGATAGAGGAGAACATCCAGTACCTGACTTCTCTGACATCAAATTTCCCATTGCTAACACTCTACCTTAGACTTTTAAAAACCCTTACCTTCCATCTTAGAATCCATACTAAGTATTAGTTCTAAGGCAGAAGAATACTAAGGGCTATGCAGTTGAGGTTAAGGGACTTTCAAAGGGTCACACAGCCAGGAAATGTCTGAGGTCGGATTTGAACCCAGGACCTCCTGTTTCTAGGTGTGGCTCTCCATCCACTGAGCCATTAGCTGCCCTGAGGCTCATTCTTTCACCTAGCTATTTATATCTTTTCTAAATGATCTTCCCACCTGCTATCTCTCTCTTCTCCAACCCAACCTCCACATTGCTGACAGAATAATCTCCCTAATGTACTGGTGTGACCATATGATTCTCAGTCTTGTTTCCAGCCCAATCTCCTTCCATTGGAACAGCTAAATGGTGCAATGAATGGATAGAATGCCAGACTTGCAGTCAGGAAGATCTGAGTTCAAATCCAGTTTCAGACAATGTGACCCTGGGCAAGTCACTTAACCCTGCTTCCCTAAATTTTCTCATCTGTAAAATGAGCTGGAGAAGGAAATGGCACACTAGAAGGAAATGGCATATTCTAGTAACTTTGCCAAGAAAACACCAAATGGAGTCATGAAGAGTCAGACACAACTGAAATGACTGAATGATATCTCTTTCCATTCCTGAACTGAGGGGAAATAATGGCCTGTATCCCCATGGAAGTTGTGAGGGAAAGGCAGGCCATGGGAATGGGGCATTATGGTGATTGTACCTTAGGGGTGGAGGTCTAAGAAGTGATGAGAGTAGTCATTGGACTGCCTTTAGAAGGAAGTATAGTCCTCCTGTTTAGAAGTAGTGTGGGGTAAATTCTGCCTGTCCTGCCTTTGGGAGGCCAGTCAGAAAAAGTTATACAGACACTAGAATCACCCCTCCACTGTTACCCCGCATGCCACCAGGATTATTTGTCCATCTTTCTGCCCATCGTGGAGCTCCATTCTTCCACTCTTATTCGTCATCTGCATTGCCAAGTCAGGGATAGAGCTGGAAATGGCCCAGACATACTTACAAGATACTTTACAAACAGCCAGAGAAGCCCAAAGTTTTTACTAGTAGAACCCCAAACGACTTTGGACCCAATCTCCACAGAGACCTTTAAAGGAGAAAGCAGCAACCCCCCCCTCCCCCTTTAGGGAGTGAGCCCAGTGATGAGCCCTGATGGCCACATCTCCCTCCAGCCAACCATATCCACTAATTGTCACCCTGCCAGGCACACAATGGCATGGGCCCATGACTATGGTACCTACATGAGCCCCACAGTACTGATAGAACAGGAAGCAAATATATTCCCCCTGTAACTCTAGGGGAGCACCTGGGAGCAAATACATTGCTTTCACACCTCAGAGGTCTCTCTTCAATGGCATTGGGCTGAGGCTCTTTCTCATGGCCTTGGGATTATGAAAAGGGAATTGGTTTTTTGATTTAATCATTTAAGGAGTTGGACTTCACCTCCATTTGTTTTAAATTTGAGTCCATCAGCAAGCACAAAATTGATCCCACAGGCACTGTCTCCCCTGGATGGTGCCAGGCTAATTGAGGAGCTGTGATTGGTTCCTGGGGGGTGATGTAGGAGAGCTAGTGGGTGTAGTAAGGATTTATAAGATGAGACCCAGCAAGAAGCTGGAGTGGGGGTTGTTTCTGAGGCTGAGATTCGGAGACAGACACTGAGTTGTTAGGCTCTAGATTATTAGGCTAGGAAATTCTTCACCTCCTTTTTATATTTCTCTCTTATTTTCTTTTTCTTATTAATAAATCTTGCTATTAAGTCTTGTGACTTAAGGGTTAATTACAATTTTGGTGACCACCCATCCTAACCATTACAGGATACTACTTGGGGGTGATGTCCATCTCCACTTACACACCATGTGAATAACTTGAATGGCCATACCAATGGGAGGTCAGCAGTTGAGGAGAATTTAGGGGTAGCTAGAGGCTGGAGGTCTGGCTCTTTTTTGGATCAAGTGAGATAACTGCTTTTGTCTAGCTTGAATCCTGGCTTGGTATTGAATGCTTATAGCCTGAATACTAGACCATGTATAGGTTTATCAAGGTCTTGAACCTATGTATAATTCCTGGCTTCAATTCTCTTTCTCCTTCAGGTATGATATCCTGCCTTTGGCCCTCCAACTTCCAACCTTCACTTGCCCCAAAGCTTCTCAGTCTTCCATCAGTCTTGCTTCCATAGTGGAATGGGTTCCGTTGGCCCCATTAGGCTCACACTTTACATTTAGTCTTTAGCCTGGCAGGATATTGAGGCAGTTAGGTGGCCCAGTGGAGAGAGGGCTGCATCTGGAGACAGGAAACCCGAGTTCAAATTCTGTCTCAAACACGTGACTAGTGGTATAACACTGGGCAAATCCCTTAACCTCTGTTTGTCTTGATTTCCTCAAGCGCAAAATGGAGATGATAATAGCATCTAATTTCCATGGTTGTTATAAGGATCAAATGAAATAATATTTGTAAAGACCTAGCACACTAAATATATATATTTACATTTACAAATCTACATAAATTTAAATATATATTTATATATAAATCTATATAAATTTAAATCTATATTTGCTTAAAAATATTTCCTTAAATTTATATAGATTTGTGTAAATCTATATAAATTTAAATATATATAAGTCTAAATATATGTGTATATATATATATATATATGTATTTGCTTAATAAATGTTTCCTTCCTTTTTCCCTTCACTCTAAACTCTCTTGGATGTGGAGTTAGAGCGGATGGCATTCTATTTCTATTGATTCAACCCGAGATTGCATCCTGTTTTTTTGAGGGTCTGTTACACCCTACCAGGGACTTCCATTAGGTTCATGATCTATTAGGATTTTTAGATCTTTTTCATATTCCTTTTCTCTTTCTCCATCAGGTTTTTAGCACAGGTCTTTAGTCACCTCCTCTGTAGATAGCCAGGGGGGCACAGTGGGTGGAGGGCCAGTCAGAGTCAGTAAGACTCATTTTCCTGAGATCAAACACTTGTTTAGTGGTGTGTCCTTGGGCAAATCGCTTAACCTTGTTTGCCTCAGTGTCCTCATCTATAAAATGAGCTGGAGAAAGTTATGGCAAACCACTCCAGTATCCTTTTTTGAAAACCCTTACCTTCTGTCTTAGAATCGATTTGAAGTGTTAGTTCTAAGGCAGAAGAACAGTAAGGGCTAGGCAATGGAAGTTAAGTGACTTGCCCAGGGTCACACAGCTAAGAAGTGCCTGAGGCCAGACTGGAGCTCAGGACCTCTCATCTCTAGGCCCATTCCAGTATCTTTGCCAAGAAAACCCCAGATGGGGTCATGAAGTGTCAGACATAACTGAAAAACTGAAGCCTTCTCTGATCCTCCCAATTGTTGTGCTTTTTGCCTCCTCAAATTACCTCCATCCATTTGACTATTGTGTGTGTGGCATCTCTCACTTCTTGCTCTCAATACCTTAAGGGCAGGGATGGTTTTGGTTTTGTCTTTGTATTTCCAGCACCCTAGGACAGATTAATAGATGCATGAATGAATAAGTGAATGAATAAAGCATTTATTAAGTACTTAGTGTGTGCAGAGCACTGTGCTAAGCATAAAGGGAAAAGAACCTAAGCCAGCTTCTGCTCTCAGGGAAGTCATATTCTTTTGTGTGTGTGTGTGTGTGTGTGTGTGTGTGTGTATGAGACATTATTTTATTTATTTATTTATTTAGAATATTTTCCCATGGTTACATGATTCATGTTCTCTTCCTCCCTTCTTCTTTCCCCCCTCCCAGAGCTGATGAGCAATCCCACTGGTTTATATATGTCTTATTACTCAAGACCTATTTTCATATTCATTTTTGTAATAGAGTAATATTAAAAACCCCAAACCACAAATCCTATGCCCATATAACCAAGTGATGAATCACATGTTTTTCTTCTGCATTTCTGCTCCCACAGTTCTTTCTCTAAATGTGAATAGCATTCTTTCTCATAAGTCCCTTGGGATTGTCCTTGATCATTGCATTGCTATTAGTAGCAACGTGTGTTGCATTTGATCATTCCACAGTGTTTCATTTTCTGTGTACAATGTTCTCCTGGTTCTGCTCATTTCACTCTGCATCAGCTCATGGAGGCTGTGGGAACTCACATTCTAATGGGGGAGGCAAACACGGATGAAAGGTTTCAGCTGCAGCTCTGATGGAGAAGTCCCAAGGTGCTTTCCCTGTGGCAGGTGCTTAATGGTTTTATTTTATTTTTCTAAACTCTTGAGTTCTGCTTTAGTATCAAGTCCAAGACAGAAGGGCAAGGGCTAGGGAAATGAGTTAAATGCCTCTAGGGTCACACAGCTAGAAAGATTTTGAGGTCAGATTTGAACCCAGGTCCTTCCAGCTCCAGGTAGAGTGCTCTACCTGCTGTGCCACCTAGCTGGCTTAGTGCTTAATGTTTACTACACAGAATTGAATTTCTCGTCATGTCTCTTCTGTCCTTTATTTGTGCGATTGTTTCTTTGAACTAAATGGATTTCATGTTTCTCCCTGTTACATTTCATTATCCTAATTTTGCCTCATGATTCCAGGATGTTGAAACCATTCTGGCTGTTGACTGTCACCCAGGCTAGGGACCATTCTTTCCATCTTCATGTCATCAGCAAGCCTTCGATTCAAAGCAGTTATGAAGCTGGAGGACAGAGCCCTGTGGCTCTCCTCTAGGGATATCCCTCGAAGGTGATGGCAGCTGGTTGGAAGCTTCAAGATTCAAATCATTCAGAAGCTCACGTGCTCTACTATCAGCTAGCACCATAGGTCTTTTGTCTTCCTCACAAGGATTATTAGGAAAAATGTTGTCAGAATTTTTGCCACAATTCAGATACAATATTTGGATTTATCCATTGAATAGAGGTCCAGATATAGTCAGGAAGACCTGAGGTCAGATATGGTCTCAAATACTTGCCAACTGTGTAACCCTGATCAAATCACTTAACTGCTTCCTGCCTCAGTTTACTTATCTGAAAATGGAGATATTCATTCCCAGGGTTGTCATGAAGATAAAACAAGACGAAATGTTTTTGTTTGTAAACTGTTTTTTCAATTGTTAACATATTATGTGAATGCTGGCTGCTATTATTACATTTCTTATTGTTTTCTAATGTGCTAGTCAGTATTTCTATCAAAAAAGGAAACAGGTAAGTTTGATACGACTTGTTCCTAATGGACTTGTATTGGTTCAGAGTTCATAAAAAGGGATCACCTCATTCCTTTCTAAATGTTCATAAACCATACTATTAATATTCTGCTTTAGAATTTTTTTAGAATTGAGGTCACTCTCACTGATCTATATTCTAAAATCATTTAGCTGGTAAAACTATCTGGGACAGAATTTGAACCCAAGTTTTCATTAGATTGTTATATTAGTCTGAGGGATCTATGGAAAAGAATGCTACCCACATTCAGAGGAAGAACTACAGGAGTGGAAACAGAAGAAAAACAACTGCTTGAACACATGGGTTGAGGCGGACATGATTGGGGATGTAGACTGGAAATGACCACACCAATGCAACTATCAATAATATGGAAATAGGTTTTGATCAATGACACATGTTAAAACCAGTGGAAAGTAAGAACATGAATCATGAAACCATGGAAATTTTTTCTAAAAAATAAAAAAAATCAAGTAAAAAAAAAGATTGTTATATTAGATTTCCAAGTTAGAGAATGCAAATATGACCATTTCCCCCCTCATTTTACTCTGATAGAAACTGAACCATTATATCACTCTCTGAGAGTCATACAATGGAAAGAAAGAATAATATTTACATAGCACCTACTATGTGCCATGGGCAGCTAGGTGGTGGAGGGGATGGAATGCTGGCCTTAGAGTCAGGAAGACTCGACTTCCTAACTTCAAATCCAGATCAGACATTTCCTAGCTGTGTGATCCTGAGCAAGTCACTTAACCCTCTTTGCCTCAGTTTCCTCATTTGTAAAATGGCCAACTATTCCAATATCTGGAAGAAAACCCTAGAGGGGGGGGTCACAAAGAATTGGATATGACTGAAAAATGACTGATAAAATGTGCCAGGCTAATTAAAAATGTCTCATTTAATCCTATAGCCCCATTTTACAGGTTTAGTGAGTTGTTCAAGGTCCTACAACTAGCAAATTTATGAGGATAGATTTGAACTCACATCTTTTCTGACTCCAGCCCAGTTGTGTCACATCTCTGGGCATAGTCAGGAGACTCGTTCTTAGTTCTAGACTTGCTGACTCTGTGACTTTGGAGGAGTCACATAGTCTCTCTGGGCCTCAGTTTCTTCCCCTGTAAAATGAGGTTGCATTTGATCATCCCACTGTGTCTTCTCATGATTCCATAGCCTCTCTAAGGCATGGAGCTGATAAGTGACAGCAAGGGCTGATTTTTGGCCCTGACTTTATTCTAATCCAGAATTCTGTTGCTGCTTGGATTTGTTGTGAATCAGGAAAGAGCTAGAACATCTCCGAATTGGTAGAGGAGGGAACATTTTCCCATTCATTGATGTCAGGGAGAATCTTTAAATGGCAACATGGGAAATGCAGTTGTCTGGATCCTTTGCCTCTTCTCTTAGGGTCTTCCTGCTTCTGGCAGACCCTGGTTTTCATTTCTTTTAAAATTTTGCCTTTGGGGCAGCTGGGGAGCACAGTGAATAGAGTGCCAAGTCTGGGGTTGGGAAGACCTGAGTTCAAATCTGACTTCAGACACTTCCTAGCTGCATGACTCTGGGCAAATCACTTAACCCTCATTGCCTAGCCCTGGCTACTCTTCTGCTTAAGAACTGACACTAAGACAGAAAATAAGGGATTTAAAAAAAATACAAAACTCCCCTTTATTTCAAATCAGCCCTAGGCAACTCTAAGACATAAGTACAGCTTATAGTCTTATTCCTGTCCTTCTTGGCTGTTCCCTTTGGGATGAAATTCAAAACCTGGAGTTTGTTGTTTGAAACCCTTTGCCATCTGTCCCCAGCCTAGTTTTTTGGACATTTCTTCCCTCAGGCCATCTAAATTACAGACAAACACATTTATTTGCTGTTTCCTGTGCACAACGTTGCCTTTCCTTCCTTTTTTCCTTTTCTTTGCACCTGTTCTCTCTTTTGTCTTAAATGGGCTCTCTTTCCACTTCTTCATCTGAAAATCTCTGGTTTTCTCTAAGGTTCATCTTGGTTCTTCAAGGTTCATGGGCCATCCATTACAGGATATAATTCTAGATCCACCCCCTCAAATTATTATGTATATAATTACCTGCTAAAATGTGGTATTTTCCTAATAGAATGTAAACTCTTTGAAGGCCAGGACAACTTAAATCTGCTTTTCTCTTTCTATTTCCAGGACGTTGTCTTGCATATACTTGGCACTGAGCAGATATCTGTATAATAATAATAATAATAATAATAATAATAATAATAAATAGCTAACATTTATATGATGCTTATTTTGTGCCAGGCAGTGTGCTAAAATGCTTTATAATTATTATCTCATTTGATCCTCACAACTCTGGGAGGTAGGTGCTATTATGATCCCAATTTTACAAACAGGGAAAAGGAGGCAAACTGAGGTTAAGAGGCTTGTCTAGTGTCACAACCATAATAATAATAATAATAACTCACATTTATATAATGCTAACTATGTGCCAGGCACTGTACTTAACACTTTTGAATTATTATTATTTCACTTGATCATTACCACAACCCTGGGAGGTGCTGTTATAATTCTCATTTTATAGATAAGGAAATGGAGGTTAAGTGACTTGCCCAGGGCCACAGAGTTATTTTGAGACTGGATTTGAACTTCGCTGTTCCTGACTCTATCACCTACCTAGACTAAATTCAAATGAATATTAATTGGCTTGAATTTTATCCAAGGGGGAACAGCAAGAAGGATAGGGATAAAATTATAAGTTATTTCTTAAGAGTTGCTGAGGTTTAATTTGCAATAAAAGGGAGTTTTGTATTTTTAAAAATCCCTTATCTTCTTTCTCAGTGTCAATTCTTAAGCAGAAAAGTAGCCAGGGATAAGCAATGGGAGTTAAGTGATTAAATTTGCTTTTTTCTTATTATTGGTCTGATTTTGTACAACTATGATAGGGAGTATTTCTTCTTCTGAAAGCTATTTATATCTTTTGGTCCTATATCTGTTGGAAAATGATCACTGGCAAACTTTGATCTTCATGCATGTTAATTCCTTATAAATTTTAGGTAATAGATTATTACTAGATGTTTGATGCAAAGGTTCCCCTCATCTTCAAACTTGACAATTTCTCTCTTCTTATTCTAGTTGCATTGATTTTGTTTATGCAAATGCTTTAAAATTTTCTGTAGTCAAATTACCTATTTTGGTTTTTGTGATTTCATATATGCCTTGTTTGGTTATGAAATCTCTATGAACTATAGATTTGAAATATTTCCTTCTAATGTCCGTTAATGATTTCTCCTGATGTGACCTCTTATACTTATTTTGGTTGCTTATCCATTTGGAATTTATTGTGGCATGTAATGTAAGATGCTGGTCTAATTGTATTTTGTGCCAAACTTCCCATCTAGTTTCCCCAGTAGTTTCTCCCCCCTCCCTCCAGTAGTTTTTGCTGGATAAGGAGTTAGACCTCCAGTGGTCTTTGTACTTTTTTTTGAACAATGGACTATTTTGTGTTCACTTCTCTCATCAGTCCCAATGATCTACTTTTCTTTTCTTTTTTTTTTTTTTAAATCAGTATCAAATAGCCTTAATAATTGCTGCTTTCTAATAAAGTTTGAGATCTTGTCATAGTGCAGTCTCAATGAAGAGTCTGGCTCCTATTTCCTATGCTCTTTCCAAGCTCCCCCTCCTTGAATCTTTAATGAGCTTTTGGACTGCAGTTACAAAAAAACTAATGATTTGGGTTCCAGGAATGGAAACCAACTAATATGACTGCCCTCTGGGAGACAAGTAGGGACCTGGCTTTGGCACTATTTGGAACATGCATGGGACTGAAAGGGCTCAATTGAGAAAGAGGTCATTAAATACTAGCATCAAATTCGCCAATTGGAAGGGACCCGAGGGATCACAGAGTCCAAAATTATTCTTTTTATAGAAAGGGAAATTGAGGCTATGAAAGTGAAGCCTTATCCAAGGACACACATAACAAGTTAGTTTTGGAACTCTATTTAGCAGAAGCAGGTTTGCCCTAAGCAATGAATAACTAACATCTATATAGTGCTTGAAAACTTTCTCTATATTGCTTCCCTTGATCCTTCTGGTACCTCTACAAGGTAGGCACTACAGGTATTATTCATTGCTATATTGTGGCTTCAAGCCATTTAGTAACTTGCTCATAATCACAGACATGGGAGTCAGAATTGGAATCTTGGGTCTTTTGATGCCAGATCCAATGCTCTTGACCAGCCGTCTCCAAAGTGGGGTTGCTAGCCTCCTCAGGGGCAAGGGCGTGATCCTAAGAGGTACATAATCAAGAATTTGAAATATGGAAAGATGAATCACATTAAACTTTCCCTGTGTTAGCCAGTTTGGGGGCTAGTGGGCCATCTGGCCATGCTCCTTTACTCTCCCACCTCTCATGGCTGTGCAAGGTCCCAACTTTTCCCTTTCTGGCTCATGGGGACTACTTAGGGCATTTATAATTTTACCTAGACTTGGGTTCCTGTACCAGTAGCTGCACAGATGGCATAGGGAAAATTCTATCCCTCTCCAACTATGTATATACATGCCTCACTCTTCCTACCCTGCCCTATAAATATAATTGTAACTGTGGAGGTGTCCCTTGGCAAGTGCTGTGCCCTTTGGGCAGCTCTGGTCATGGAGAAAAAAAGCCCCTCTCCACCATTGTTGTTTTTAGCCAGACAGAATGAGCAACGCCAGAAACACCATCATGTAGGGTATTATTTATTCTACACAGATTATTGCTTTGATTGTCTTTTTTTCACTGAATCCATCTCTTTTGAATTTCTCTAGGGTTCCGTAGTCCAAGGCATCCCCATTCTTCCAGCATCCCATGCCTCGGTGTCATCTTGAGTCCTCTCCCTCATTCCATATCCAATTAGTTGCCAAATCTCTTTCACCCATCCCCTTGCTTCTTTACTCACACAACAATTACCCTCATTTCAGCCCTCATCATCTTACGTTTAGACGAATACAGTAGCCTTCTAATTGGTCTCCCTGTCTTCAGACTCTCTCCTTCCCCATTTGTTCTCTGAACAGCCACCAAACTGATAAACATGAAACACAGATCTCATCACTTTCTACTACTCATAAATTCCAGTAACTCTTTATTGACCAAGTGGTACAGTAGACACAGTGCTGGACCTGGAGTTAGGAAGACTTGTCTTTCTTAATTCAAATCTGGTTTTAAACACTAGCTGTGTGACCTTGGGCAAATTGCTTAATCCTGTTTGCCTCAGTTTCCTCATCTGTAAAATGAGCTGGAGAAGGAGATGGCGAGCCACTCCTAGATCATGAAGAGTCAAACATTACTGAAATGATGGAACAGTAACAGCATTTCATCTTTATCTAACAGTGTAAAATTTTTTATTTTGTATAGTTACATAATATGCACAATTATTTGTGAAACAGGCATATACAAATTATAGATGTGCAAATCCTGTATTGGAGGTGCATGCTTAGACATTTTTTTGCTGATAGGAGTCAAAAAATTTGAAGGTCATTCAACTGAAGAGAAGCATAGAGGATTATCTTCTCTTTTCCTTACCTCCTTCTACCACCCAACAATTAAAACTCACTTTACTCTCCTTTCTATTCTTTCTTTTTTAAAGCCCTAACCTTCCATGTTAGAGTCAATACTGTGTATTGGTTCAGCAGAATTGTGGTAAGGGCTAGGCAATGGGAGTTAAGTGACTTACCCAGGGTCACACAGTGAGGAAGTGTCTGAGGCCATATTTGAACCCAGGACCTCTGGTCTCTATGCCTGACTCTCAATCCACTGAGCCACCTAGTTGCCTCCTATCTCCTGTTTCAATGGGAATCAAAAGTCCCAGCAGATTCCCAGTGGAAGTATAATTTTGTTACCATGCCAAAGCAGACTTTGATTTTCTTTTTTTTTTTAGAAAAATTTTCCAAGGTTACAAGACTCACGTTCTTATTTTCCCCTTCACCCCTCAAAGCCTCCTCCCATAGCTGACGCGCATTTCCGCTGGTTTTAACATGTGTCGTCAATCAAGACCTATTTCCATATTATTGTTAGTTGCATTGGTGTGGTAGTTTCGAGTCTACATCTCCAATCATGTCTGCATCAACCCATGAGTTCAAGCAGTTGTTTTTCTTCTGTGTTTCCACTTCTGTAGTTCTTCCTCTGAATGTGGGTAGCATCAAAGTATACTTTGAGATGAAGGAAAGAAACAAATATTAAACATCTACTATGTACCAGACACTGTGTCAAGCGCTTTACATTTGATCCCCATAAGAGCTGTGGGAGGTGGAAGGTAGGTGCTATTATTATCATCCCCATTTTTACAGTGGAGAAAAGAAAACTGAGGCAGACAGAGGTTCAGTAACTTGTGCAGGGACACAGAACTACTAAGTGTATGAAGCTCCATTTGAATTCACAACTTCTTGACTTCACTGTGCCACCAGCTGGCTTCAGAGAAAGAGGAAATTTCAAAACTGTCTCCTAATGCAGAGAAGCAGTGAAAAACGGAGTGGATATAGGATTGAGGTTGTGAACTGGGGGGACTTGGGTAAGTCAAGGTGGGATCAGGAGATAAATCTAGGGAGGAAAGTGCACAGTGTCTAAAATTCCAAGGTATCAAGCTTCAATTCTGTTTATTTTTATTTTCTTCCTGGCAGAACTTTCTCTCCTTGTCTCAAGAACTCCAGGGACCATCAGCATCCATAATGGAAGAACCAGTTAGCCTGAAATCCTGAGCTGAGCTCAGCCTTCCTGGACTAAACATTGAGAAGATTTCGTGTTTCCTCTCCCATGCGCCCAAAGCTTTGGACTTTCCATTTGAAAGAGCACAGTGCTAGGATTAGTGAAAGCTGGCCAGTCTGTCTGCTGAACTAAGGGCAATCGAGGCTCTGTCTGCCCAGGGGAAGACAGAATCTAGGAAGGGAAATTATGTTGACTTACATGGAAATAAAAGCTGTTCCATCTACTGGGAGCACAAAGGAAGAACAGGCTGAACTCTGTTTATTTCTGTTGTGGGACTGATTGATTGATTTAATTGAAAAGAAGCCAGTTCATCTCCAGGCCCTGCTCCCCCTATTTTTGGAGCATGCGTGGTTTGGAGTCTATTATGAGATCTTTCCCAAGCTGTCGGTGTAAATGTCTGACAGCCAAGTGGAGGGGGTGTTGGGCAGGGCTGGGTCCTTTTGGGTCTCCCATCCTTCAAATGCATCCTGAAAGGGAAGGGATCCACAGAGTCATTGATTTAGAGCTGGAAGGGACCTTAGGCATAATAGAAACTAAACCCTTCATTTTTTTGGTGAGGAATAGAGATCCAGAGAGAAGCAACTTGTCTAAGGTCACAATAGCTAATGAGTAGGGGAAGAACAGGAAACAGGCATCATATATACTTAGGCCAACATTGTGTTAAGCACGATTTTAAAAGTGATTATGACATTTGATCCTGACAGCTCTGGAAAGAAGATGCTATGATTATCCCCATTTTATAGATGAAGAAAATTGGGCAAATAGGTCAGTAATGTGCCCAGTCACCTAGCTATCAAGTGTTTGAGACTGGATTTTAAAAAAGATTTCTTATTTTCCCAATTTTCTGAAGTTATAAGATCCAAATTGTCTCCTTCCTACCCCTTCCCTCCCCTCTCTGGTAATCTGGGATTTGGGGCTGAATTTGAATCCAACTTTCCTTGACTCCTGGGTCTGACTAGCTCTACCCCCTGACACCAGCTATCCCAGTATAGCTTGATCGAAAAGAGTAATAGCTCACAACTAGCACTTTGAGACTTACAAAGTCCCTCCCTCACAATTTCCCTGTAATACAAATGTTACTCTGCCCATGTTATAGATCAGTGATTCCCAAAGTGGGTGCTACTGTCCCCCGGTGGGTGCTGCAGCAATCCGGAGCGGGGCAGTGATGGCCACAGGTGCATTTATCTTTCCTATTAATTGCTATTAAAATTTAAAAATTTAATTTCCAGGGGGCCAAGTAATATTTTTTCTGGAAAGGGGGCGGTAGGCCAAAAAAGTTTGGGAACCACTGTTATAGATGAAGAAATAATGACTTAATAGGGCCAGACATGGAAAACTGGATTTAGCTCCTGAAGTAATTTCTTTCAGGGCTTCTTGACCTGGGTCCCTCATGAGTTTTTTTAAAACAATTTTTTGGTGACTTTTCCATATAATTTTTATAATTTAATTTGTCCTTTATGAACATATGTATTTTTTTATTCACTTAAAAACCTCATTCTCAGAAGGGGTTTCCCCTTAGGCTTCACCAGTCTGCGGAGGAGTCCACAACATAAAAGAACTTAAGAACCTCTCTGGTCTAGTCTAACCTCATTTTACAAGTTGGGGAAACTGAAGACCAAGGAAGTTGAGTGATTGACCAAGTCAGGCTGGTAGGTTTCAGAAGCAGGATTTGAACCCAGGTTCTCTAAATCCAAAGCTCTTTTTACCAAACCAGTTTTCCTCTTGGCCCAAGATCACATATCTAGTGGAAACCAAAACCTTGAATGTGCATCTTTTGGCAGCAGAGTTTATGAATTTTTTTACTCTATCATCTGAATATAAGAATCAGAGCTAGAAGGATCTTAGAGCTCATCTAATCCAAAAAATGTGAACGGTTGTATAAGCTCCACTTGTGGACCTCTAGGGACAGAGGACTCATTTCCTCCCCAAAAAGCCCATTCCAGTTTTAGACAGTTCTAATTGTTAGGAAGCTTTTCATATATATGTATATTTTTAAACCCTTACTTTCTGTCTTGAAATCAATTGTGTATTGATTCCAAGGCAGAAGAGTGGTGAGGGCTGGGCAATAGAGGGTAAGTGACTTGTCCAGGGTCACACAACTAGGAAGTATCTGAGGCCAGATTTGAACCTAGGACGTCCTGTCTCTAGGCCTGGCTCTCAATCTACTGAGCTACCCAGATGCCCCACATTTTTCTTATAGTAAGACAAAATCTATATTCCTTGGAATTTCTACATAGAAGCCTCATTGTATACTCTGGGGCCAGGCAGATCTGGTTTGATGCTGTATCTAGGAAACCACTTTTAAATACTTGAAGATGTGCAACAGTGTCCCCTCCATCTCCCTATCCCAAACCTTCTTGTCTCTAAATTTTTTTTTATTTTTTTTTAAATTTTTTTTTTATTTTAAACCCTTAACTTCTGTGTATTGACTTATAGGTGGAAGAGTGGTAAGGGTAGGCAATGGGGGTCAAGTGACTTGCCCAGGGTCACACAGCTGGTTGTCTCTAAATTTTATTCATTCTTTTGATTGCAATGTGTGTGGTGGAACAATTCTTGGGCCAGAGGTAACATCTTAGGTACTTATCTGTGATCTTTGGGAGGGGGTTTTATGGGAATCAATTCCATCCCATCAATAGTGTATATGAAAAACCTTGTTAAGGTTCCACCTTTTTTGGGGTACAACTTGTTAGGACTCGGGCAATCCTTCTTTTGACTTTACTCCCTTTGGGGGAAATCAAGGAAGAGCTGCCAACGAATCACACTCTAAAGAAAGTAGAGCACTTTTTAAAAAGCTCTTCTTAGGGGGCAGCTGGGTAGCTCAGTGGATTGAGAGCCAGGCCTAGAGACGGGAGGTCCTAGGTTCAAATCCGGCCTCAGCCACTTCCCAGCTGTGTGACCCTGGGCAAGTCACTTGACCCCCATTGCCCACCCTTACCACTCTTCCACCTATAAGTCAATACACAGAAGTTAAGGGTTTAAAAAAAAAGCTTTTCTTATAATTTACTGAAGGGGGGATTTCTTCCTGACTCTGACCAATCATTTTCAACCCCAAAGACCCAATTATATATGCTAAGTCAGTGATGTACAATTATTATTTTATTTGATCCTCACAACAAGCCTGAGAGGTAGAGGCTATTATTATTATTATTTCCATTTTACAGATGAAGAAACTGAGGCAGATAGCAATTAAGTGACTTGTCCAGGGTCACACAGCTCAAAAATGTTGATTTGAGCTCATCTTTCTGACTCCAGGTCCTGTGTTCTATCCAAAGGGCCACCTTAGAGAGTTAGAGCTGGAGGGGAATTTAAAAGTCAAGTCCAGTCCCCTCATTTTATAGATGAGGGAGTTTAAACCCATAGAGGTAAAATCACTTGCCTAAAGTCCCACAGGTAGGAAGTGGTAGAGCTAAGATTTGAACTGAAGTCCTCTGACACCACATCTGACCATCTTTCCATTGAACCATCGATGCCTTATTTCCCTTCTCATTTTACAGATTGAGAAACTGGGACTCAGGAGGCAGAGTGATTATGGGGTGAATCTGGGACTTGATCAAAGGTCTCCTGTCTGACAGGTGCCACTCCTGTGCTTTTTTTATACTGACAAGTATAAGAAAAGTGAGTGGGGTTTGGGGTGGCCTCAGATCCTGCTTTTGCTGTCCAGGAAGGCTACAGTTCATGTTGGAGAAAACATCTGCTTTTCAGCCAGCCCTTTGCAGCTCCAGTTTTGCTCTGATGCCTCCTGGCTCTTTCTTGCTGAGGACTCATCTACCCCATGATGTCATCCTTTGAGTGGGGGGTGAGGACTTGGCTATTCAGTTCCCAGGGGAGAGCTGGTCTGCCATTTCTGATGAATTGCCTGACTTCCTGGCTGGATGCTTTGTGCTTTTAGCCTGGCTGTGGGTCTTTTTGCTGAAATACTACAAGTACACAGACCCTTTTGTGGATTTCGAATGCATTTTCATCACCACCCTTTATGGTTTGGTGTAGAGCTAGGATGCATCTGCAGCAATGGAAGTAAGGGTCCAGGGACATTCACTTCTCTCTCGCTTAGCTCTATATCCACTCATACACGAAAAGAGAGAAATGCTTTAGGAAAAACAAACAAACAAATAAACAAAGAAGCCCCCCCCCCTCACTGGGCTTGGCAGTCAAGAGACCTTGATTATAGTAACAAATCTGTTATTATTATTATATATTTATATTATATATTGTTATAGGTTATATTTTATTGCTACATATAGTTATGTTACATGTTATTATGTTATATATTATTGCTATATATAGTGGTAGAGTATATATTATTATAGGTTATATGTTATTGCTATATATAGTTATAGATTATGTTACATATTGCTATAGATTATATATTACTATTATATATAGTTATAGATTATATGTTATTGCTATGTATAATTATAGGTTGTGTTATATAGTTTTATAGATTATATATTACTGTTATATATAGTTATAGATTATATATTAATATGTATTATATTTAATATATAGCTATGGATTATGTTATATAGTGTTATAGATTATATATTACTGTTATATATAGTTATAGATTATATATTATTATATTTTATATGTTATTCTACAGTATATATTATTATATGTAGTTATATATTATATATTATTGTAGGTTATATATTATTATATATTGTTACATATAGTTATAGATTATATGCATTATTATATTATTGTTATTATTAAGCTATTATTATCATCCTCATTTTATTTGTAACCGAGGAAAGTGAGGCTAGCAGAGATTTAGACTTATCCAAGGACACAGAGCTATAACCAAATCTATGACAAAAATGTTACATTGCATAGGGTCAAGGACAGACTTCTGGGGCCCAACACTAGAGACCTCCCTCTGGGATGACATTGATCTATTAACAATTAATTGGTTCTCACCATTCAACTAGTTCCCAAATCTGTGTAATTATATTACAATGTTCTATAACTCATGTGTAATGTTATATAACTTCTCTATGACGATAGCAAGTTTATCAAATGTCTGGCTGAAATTCAGGCATGCTCTATCTATAGCATTCTCAGAAGGCTAGTAACTCTATCTAAAAGGAAATGAGGTTATTCTGATTCTACCTGTTGTGGATAAATTTGAACCGGCTTGTCCCTGCTTCCTGCCTAAATCTTTTAATAAATATTGGTCACAAACATTTAGTAATGTCCTTTAGAATTGTGCCAGGAGAAGTCAAACCCATGAGCCTGGTTTGAAGAATCCAGCCTCTTCTCCTATGAAAAAAAATGGGACTCCATTTCTGGCTTCTTTCACCTTTTGAATAATAAGATTATCAATGAGCAAAATTTAAAATTTTTCATCCATTCTGCTTTGAGTAGATAGAGAATGCCAGCAGATGTCTTGATTATCAAAGCTCTCGTTGCTTCTCTATGCTCGCTGCCCATGTGCCAGTTCTGTGATCTACTTCTGGGATTCATTATCTAGTTCCTTCCCCTGTCTAGCCTGCATGTACAGTACTTCTACCACAATCTCATTTCTCCTTATTTCTCCACTCATCTTCACCTAGATGATGGCCATTTTTAATTCTTGAATTTCTTTCATGGACACTTAAAAAAATAATGTTGACCAAGTAACCCCTTAATTTAATATGATCCCTCTGAAAAAGATACCCCCTTCAAATGGGATACTCTAGTCCTGAGTCTCTTCTTATCAAGTTTTAGTGATAACTATAAGAATAATTCTACTTCCATGCACTGAAAGCTTTCATTTTCTATACATAGAAATATATGATGTTACAAGCAATATCACTACTCCCCTTCCTAGGGCTGTAATAATACCTGTGTTTTTTATGTCTCAGGTACTACATTAAATCCTGGAGATGAAAATAAAAGCAAAATGAGTTCCTATTCTTCAACTTCCCCATCACTACTGTCCTGGCCAACTATTCATTTCCCACATCTTCCTTTTTCTTTGAAAGCACCTTCCTTCATTTGGTAGCAGTGATGAAAACATTCCAGGTAGATGTATAGATACCCCTGCATAATTTTTGTTCCCAATTTAACCATTATACCCCCAAACTACTCCTCAGTAAGAAATGGCTAATGATTAGGACTCATTACAAATATGTCCAAAAATCACTTATTCTCATACTGAATTTTGAGATTTACAAGGTGCTTTCATCATAGCATTTCATTATGAGGTGATGGTATAAATGTTTAAAATGGAAAACAGAGGCTCAGGTTTGACAACTTTTGCAGGTTCACATAGCTGGTAGATGACAGAGTTGAGATGGAACTCAGGTCTTTTCTATTTCCTATTACACTGCGCTTTTATTGTTTAGGCATTTCAGTCATGCCCAACCCATGATACCTCATTTAGGGTTTCCTTGGCAAAGAGTGGTTCATGATTTCCTTCTCCAACTCCATTTTATGGATGAGGAAGCCGAAGCAAACAGGATTAATTGATATGCCAAAGGTCTCAGAGCTAGTGTTTGAGTTTGCATTGGAATTCAGTTCTTGCTGATTCCGTGATATCTGCCTCATTGTACTGTGCTATTTACCACCCATATGTCTATGCTATATAGTCTACATTATACTACCCCAAATTCTGACTTCTAGGAGGCTTGACCACTAAGTGGATGCTGCCCCTGATGCTGAAAAGGCATCAACGACATTGAGGTCTGGGTCAAATGGATAGCATTGCTACTAGAAAGGGAGTGACAAGTTGCTGCCCTCTGACGGCGCTCAAAAGCTGATATATATATATATATATATATATATATATATATATATTTCTTTATTTTTGAAAATTTAATTTAATTAATTAATTTAGGATATTTTTCCATGGTTACAAGATTCATGTTCTTTCCCTCCCCTCCCTCTCCCCCACTCCTGTAGCTGATGCGCAGTTCTACTGAGTTTTACATGTGTAATTGATCAAGACTTTTTTCCATATTATTGATATTTGCACTAGGGTGGTCATTTAGAGTCTACATCCCCAATCATGTCCCCATAGGCCTATGTGATCAAGCAGTTGTTTTTCTTCTGTGTTTCTGCTCCCACAGTTCTTTCTCTACATGTGGCTAGTTTTCTTTCTCATAAGTCCCTCAGAATTGTCCTGGGTCATTGCATTGCTGCTAGTAGAGAAGTCCTTTACATTCGATTATATCGCAGTGTATCAGTCTCTGTGTACACTGGTCTTCTGTATCTCCTCCTTTTGCTCTGCATCAATTCCTGGAGGTTGTTCCAGTTCACATGGAATTCCTCCAGTTCTTTATACCTTTGAGCACAATAGTATTCCATGACCAACAGATACCACAATTTGTTCAGCCATTCCCCAATCAAAGGACACTCCCTCATTTCCCAATTTTTTGCCACCACAAAGAGCACAGCTATAAATATTTTTGTACAAGTCTTTTCCCCTATGATCTCTTTGGGGTACAAACCCAGCAGTGGTATGGCTGACAGTCTTTTAGAGTCCTTTAAGCATAGTTCCAAAGCATAGATCCATCCAGAATGGTTGGATCAGTTCACAACTCTGCCAGCAATGCATTAAATCTCAAGTTTGCCACATTCCCCTTCAACATTTATTACTTTCCTTTGCTGTCATTTTAGCCAATATGCTAGGTGTGAGGTGATACCTCAGAGTTGTTTTGATTTGCATTTCTCTAATTATTAGAGATGTAGAACACTTTCTCATGTGTTTATTGATAGTTTTGATTTCTTTATTTTCTTTATTTCTTTATCTGAAAATTGCTTATTCATGTTCCTTGCCCATTTGTCAGTTGGAGAATGGCTTGTCAATAGCTGATATGTCCCAGACCAAGCTTTGTTCTTTAATCCCCACCACTTCCCTCTGTATGTTGTCCCTCACAGTCCTTGGGTTCTGGTGCAATTAGCCTGTCTGTTGGTCAGTGACTAGCTATTTAATACTAGATATTCTCACAAAAATGAACAATATAGAAATATGTTTTGCAAGATAATACAAGCATAACCCAGATCGAATTGCTTGCCACCTCTGGGAGTGGGGAGGGAAGGGAGGAAGGGAGACAATTTAAACCATGTAACTTCAGAAAACTTAAATGGGAATTTGGTATTACCTGTAATTGGTAAAAAATAAAAGTAATATTGGATAGTCTCTGTCTACTAACATCTGTGAATTCTTATCATCACTATATGGAACACTTCTGACCTCTGTTTTCCATTTGGCAATTAAGCAACTCACCTTTCCTATTGTTTTATTGGACTACCACTCATCTCTTTGTGTGTGGCCACTGAACTTTCCACAGGTTTATATTTAACCTCCTCAAGCAGCTTATTCTAAGATCCTTGAAGACATGGACCGTGTTCTTACACATACTTGTATGGTACCCCTCACCGTGCCCAAAGCAGGGACTCAGTAAGTATTTGTTAATTAGTTGAAGTCTTATTTTCCCATTCCACTTCTTGTATCTCTTCATTTCCCTTGAAATATTGTTTTAAGATGGGCCCATGCCAATTTAAATCTCACTGGTATGTGTCCATGTGTTTTAGATGCCTGGAAAACTATTGACCATATTGTACTATATGTTAGTGTGAATTTCTCCATGTGTGCACACCAAAATAAAAGCAAACCAGAAGAAACCCAGTAATTTAAAAATCAAACTTGAGATCTGCCTATTTGCCTTCTTGTGGCAACTTTATAATGAAGACAAGAATTTTTGTGATCTCTCCCTTCTTGCCCTTTTCCCACCACCTCGTTCATGCTTCTTCCACATATTTCACATTATTATTATTTATATATTTGTCTTATTTATTCTATCAGAAGGTCAATGGTGGAGTAGTAGATTGAATAGAGGCAGCTAGCTGGCAGAGTGGATAAAATGTCAAGTCTGAAGTCAGGAAGATTCATGTCAGACACTTACAGGCTGTGTGACCTTGGGCAAGTCACTTAACTTTGTTTGCTTCAGATCCTCATCATCAAAATGATCTGGAGAAGTAAAAGGCAAACCACTTCAGTATTTCTGCCAAGAAAACTCCAAAGAGTTGAACATGACTCAAATGGCTCAATAAAAGTGGATAGAATGTTGTACTTGAACTCAAGAATCCTTGGATTTCAATTCTGCCTTTGAAATTTATAAGCTGTGTGACCTGGGGAAAGTCACTTAACCAATATAAGCCTCAGTTTGCTTCTAGCATCTGTTTCAAAGGTCACTATAAGACTGAATGGATATAATATAAGTGTATGTAAACATCTTTCCAAATCTTAAAACATTGTATAAATGTTAAAAGTATTATTAGTAGCTCCTTGAGGTCAGGGGGCTCTTTTCATTTATCTTCCTACTTTCTCTCTCTTTCCTGCCCCACTCCCCCCCTCTACCCCACCTTCAAACATAGCATATGGTGCATAGATTTTTTTGCTGTTTATCGAATGTTTAAATCTCTTTTTAGGGATCAAGGACCCACTTCTGCATAGTGGGATAGAATATAAAAAATAATCAAAGATATGCAACCTTTGCCAGGTAAAAATGAAGCTAATGAGAGGGAGAACAGAGAAACCAAAGAGAGGGCAATCTTATAATATACCTCATGATTTCAAGTCCACCCAAATCCAGTCCTAATTTCATACAAATTCTATTGCTATAGCTTCATATGGCTTACAGAATATTTCTTTCCCAACAACTCTGTGAGCTGAGTACAGGTATTATTATGCTTATTTTACAGATGGGGAAAAGGAGGCTTAGAGAAGGTCAGGGTAACTGGTCAGTCAGGATGTAGACTCAGCCTTTGTGGCTATAGTTCTAGCACATATTCCAGTGTTCCATATTGCCTTTCCCCCATCACTCGGCTCCTTGTAATATGGGCAAGAGAGTGAGTGCCAGCTTGCATTTTAATGACAAGAACCTGGACGCTGGATTTGGCCCGGGCATCTGAGCTGGGTTCTGGGCTGCTACAGAGTTAGTTATGTGTTGGCAACTGGAATAGAGTTTGATGCCAACAACTTAATTAACATTTGCTTGGAGTCCAGATGAAGGAAACTTGGGTCATAAATTCCTATCCATTGCCATATTTCCTGCAAAACTGGCCCTTTCTGGACTTGCCTATTGGCTTTCAGAGACTTGGAGCAATTTCCCTGGAATTATATCCATAGGATTCACCTTGGCCTCATTCATTGACCTTCTTTAGGTATCATGAATTTCTACTGTTTGGGAATTCCATGGAGGGCAAAGACATTCCTTAGGATCCAGGAACCCCTTCTCAGTCTTGATGAACTGCAGATCTCATGGCTGCATTAAGAACATTAAGTCTTTTTGGGACTAGGTGTTACTGTTTAGTCATTTTTCCGTTGGGTCTGACTGTTCGTGACCCCATTTGGGATTTTCTTTGCAAAGATATTGGAGTGATTTGCTATTTCCTTCTTCAGCTCATTTTACAGATGAGGAAATGGAAGTCAACAGGGTTAGGTGACTTGCCCAGGGTCACATAGCTTGTGAATGAGGGTGGAATTAGTTACCCCTGTTACTTTGGTATATGGCCACTTCCACGACCCTTGGCAGGGATTAGTTGACTGTCACCAATAGGGAAACAGAGAATAATGACAGATGTTTTTGAATCTTGTTGACATATTATACAACCTTTGATTTTACAACAAATATGAGATTGGGGGCAGGGAGGGTTCGTGAATCATGGCATAGATTTAGGTCTGGAAAAAAGACTTGGGAGGTTAATCTAGTTCAGTTCCCTTGTTTTGTAGATGAGGAAACGGAGGTCTTAAGAGGGTAAGTGACCTGCCCAAAGTCATACAGATGAAAGAGCTTGGATCTGAACTGAAGTTCTTTGCAAATTCAATACACTTTCGATTGTACCATACTACCCTCTGTTTCTTCTTCCTTACATGGTCTAGACTATGGGTTCTTAACCTTTTTTAGTCATGGATCCCTGTGGTACTCAGTGAAGCGTAGGGACCTGTTTCAGAATAATTTTTTAAAAAATGCATAAAAAGGATTCCAAAATAAACTGCTTATATTGAAATACAATTATCAAAATCTTAAACATCCAATTTTCTGGACACCAGATTCGGAACTACTATTCTGGATTCATTGACTTCAAATGAACCCAAATCATTTTTTCCTGAGAAGTTTGGATAGGGTGGTTATAGGATTTTTGGAACAGATTTTCACCGAAAGGGGAAAAGGGCTCAGAAAAAAGAATCAGAGATTCTAGAAACAATCTTCATTCCCTTTACAAACTTTGTGGAGGGATGAGGAGGGTTTTGCATATGAATTCAGATAAAAGAAACCTCCCCTTCCCCACTCTCCACAAGAATGCTCAAAAGTGAGTTCTGGAAAATTAGAAATCATTTGTGTGTAACTCTTGGGACTCTCTGCCATGTAGTAGCATAGAAGTGATACAGTTGGAAAGAGTATTAGACTTGGAGTCAGGAAGACCTGTGTTCCTCAGACACTTTCTAGATATGTGATCCTGGACCAGGTATTTAACTTTTCTTTGCCTCAGTTTCCTCATCTGTAAAATGAGGGAATTGGATTGAAACACTTCTAAGGTCACTTCTAGCTCTAAGCCTATGACCCAATTTTCCTGGGACCCCAGGGAGTGCAAAATTGTAAACATTTAGAATGAAGCTGTCCCAGTTTGTCTCAGGTACTTCTCTGCCCTGTGGGTGAGAGATGAGAGAGGAAAGTCAGTTAGCCTCTTGGCATCCCGATTTCCTCATCTTCAAAATTGGGATAAGCATGCTTATAGCATCTTTTCCATAGAATTAAATGCAAATTGGACAAAAATATAGAGCTTTGTGGGTCTTAAGAAGATTTAGTAAGAGCTGAATGAATGAATGAATGAATATGTATGGAATAAAGGATGCAATCCCTTTATATCTTTGTTGCAGGGCTGAAAGCAAAGGACAGTGATGGGAAATGAATTTGTCACTTTCCTAGAGATGGAGACTATAGTTTTAATCAGGAGGAAGGTTGGAGGACAGAACCTAGAGGTAGCTCTATTTACTATCTATATATCAACATGAAGGAAATAAAGATGAATTCAAAGAGCAATGAAGTGAATTAAAATAAAGAAATACTACTCTGGAAAAATATTCCAAGAGATAGTCTGAAGTAGTAAAAGAGATAACCAAGGCCAGAGAAGTAAAATGCAGAAAATGTGGAAATAGGAAGGAAACTGAGACATGTAGATGTTTGTGTATTAATATATACATTTATCATTTTGGCCAATGCATCCCAGGGCTCTGATATGGATATTCCTGTGAGGATAGGCAATGATTCAAGAGGGATGTTTGCTAACCTTATGAGAGTTATACCTTCCAAATCCTTCTGTGTTCTCAATGCCCAAGACTGAGCAGTTTGAAGCACAAAGTTGCCCTAAGATCCCATATATCATACAGGGAAGGTAGTCCTGGAATAATCTCACTTCTCTGCCACAAAGAGATCTTTTGTGGTTTATTCTGACTGTCTTCTTCCCAAGATATAGCCCTGCAATATCAGTCGGATGGGAAATATCAGCCCCCAATAATTTTAGTAAAGTAGAAGAATGTAAAATAAGTCCACATAAATCAATAGCATCTCTGGATATCAGCAACAAAGTCCCTCAAGAAGAGATAGTAAGAGATAACTCATTGAAAATAATTATAGATAGAATAAAATACCTAGATGTATGCCTATCAAAATAAATTCAGGAATGACATGAACACAATTATAAAACACTTTTTATATAAATAAAGTTGGATTTAAATAATTAGAAAAATATTAATTATTCCTGGGTGGGCAGAGCCAATATTATTAAAATGACAATCCTACCTATACTAATCTATGCCGTCCCAATTAAACTGGCAAAAAAGTATTTATTGAACTAGAAAAAAATAATAACAAAATTAATTTGGAAGAACAGAAGATCAAGAATATAAAAAGAATTACTGAAAAAAATGTAGAGGAAGGAGTTCTAGCAGTACCAGATTTTAAACTGTATTATAAAGCAGTAATTATCAAAACTATTTAGTATGGGCTAAGAAATGGTAGTAAAATATTATAGTAATCTTATGTTTGACAAAAGTGTAAATCTAAGCTTTTGAGATAAGAATTCACTATTTGAAAAAGTTAAGAAAACTGGAAAGTAGTCTGACAGAAACTAGATATAGACCAATATTTTACATCATTTACCAAGATAAGATCAAAATGGATACATGACCTAGGTATTAAGGGAGATATTATAAGCAAATTAGAAGAAAAGGGAACATATTACCTATCAGATTTATGGATAGCAGAAGAATTTATGAATAAACAAGAAACAGAATTATGAGATATAAAATGAATAAATCTGAATACATTAAATTAAAAAGGTTTTGTACAAATAAAACCATTGTAACCAAGATTAAGAAGGAAAGCAGTAAATTGAGAAAAAAAATTTATAGAGTTTTTCAGATAGAGGTCTCATATCTAAAATATATAGAAAATGTTGTCAGATTTATAAGACTAAGAGTCATTCCCAGACTGATAAATGGTCCGAATATATGAACAGACAGTTTTTGGATAAAGAAATCAAAGATATATATATAACTATATGAAAAAATGCTCTAAATTATTATTGATTAGAGAAATGCAAATCAAAATAATTCTTAGATATCATCGCACACCTATTATATTGACTAAAATGATAAAAAGGCAAAATGACAAATGTTGGAGGGGATGTGAAAAAATGGGGAAACTAATACATTATTGGTGGTGAATTGATCCAACCATTTTGGAGAACAATCTGGAATTATGCCTAAAAAGTTATATAACTGTGAATACTTTTTGACCCAGCAATACCATTAGGTTTATTTCCTAAAGTGAATGGGGAAAAAGGAAAAGAACCTCTATATTCTATAATATTTATAGCTGCTCTCTTTGTGGTGGCAAAGAACTAGAAACTGAGTGGATGCCCTTCCTTTGGGGAATGGCTAAAAAAAATTGTGGTGTATGATTGTGATGGAATACTACTGTGCCATGAGAAATGATGAACCAGTTAATTAAAAAAATATGGAAAGACCTAAAGGAAATTATGAAGAATGAAATGAGGAGAACCAAGAAAACATTATATACAGCAACAGAAATATTGCTTGAAGAATGATTTGCGTATGTCCACCTTCAGAAAAAGAACTGATAAATAGAAACAAGCAAGACATAGTTATTTTTGTATCTCTATCTTTTTGTCAAATGATGTTTTCTCTAATTCAGGAAGTGGAAAGAGGGAAGAAGTTATCAAGGAATTTTAATGTAACAAACAAACAAATTATCAATTTTAAAAAATCAACCCCCAAACTCTGCATGTTTAATTCTCACTTAGGATCAGGAAGAAGTCAGTGCAGTCACAGTTCATCTGCCTTGGCTTCACTACTTGTTCAACTGTCATGGTGCATTTTCTCTTCCAGACTCCTTACCTTTAATCAGAAATAGGTGGTTGATAGTGTCAGAAACTGAAGAGAAGTCAAGAATGATGAAGACTGAGGAAAACCTAGAGAACTGATTATTTAAGAGATCGTAGGCCATTTGGGGGATGCATTTTCAGTTGAGTGGTGGGATCATTCTAAAGAGTGAATGAGAAGGGGAAATTAGGGCAAATGTTTGTGAAAGAAAATAGAAGTAGAGGATGAGAAATATTTATTTTGACTAATTCTTGTCACTCTTTGTGCTCTGGAGGTTATACAGATCCAGGATGGTGGGAGAGGGAAAACCCTTCTTTACCACCTTCTTCCCTACCTTTCAACATGTAGGTCCAACCCCAACACCCATATGTCTCTTGGTGTTGATGGTGCATGAAATCCAGTTCCAGGAATGGGATAATGGGGTGATGTCCTGAAGGTATGGCATAATGATCAGAAGATGTGGGGAGAGATCTAAAAGAAATTTGCTTTATGCTATAGCTGACATAGGACAAGTGAGATGCCAAGGGAGAGAGTATAAAAAGAGAAGGGAAAGGGACCAAAGTAAGACCCTTGGGGAACCTCCATATGAATGAACATGATAAAGAACCAGAAAAAAAACAGGGAAGAATCAATTAGAGAGGTAGGAAGAGGACCAGAGGAGTCTGGTATTGCTGGAACAGAGGGAGGAGAGGGCATCCAGTAGGAACAGGATGGGGAAATAGAATAAAAAGATTCAGAGAGCTCAAGAAGAACAAGGATTGACAAAAGGCCATTGGATTTAATGACTATGATGTCGTTGGTATAATTAAAGCCTTGAGGAATTTGTAACTTTTAATGATACTATTGGTTCCCAACACATGAACAAAAGCATCCTAAGTAAATTCACCTAAGGAAGGACACCTGGCCAGAGAGAGAAATGGAGATCATCCCATATGAAGTTCTGCCAAAGGAAGTAGGAAGGTTTAGCTTAGGGAAGACAACATTCAGAAGGCACATGATAGACTGTTAGCTTTGATTTTTCGATGGGCCACCACAAGAAAAATGGGTGGGACTCGTTATATAAATCTGGAAGTAATTTAAAAAGAGATAGAGTTCTGTTCAAAACTGGATTTAGCTTGTAACAAGCAGAGATGTCTGACAGTGGAACAGAACACTTCCTGATTTAGTGGGTTCTCAGTCACTGGAGGCATTTAAGCAAAGGTTGGTTTATCACCTGTCTAGTAATGTTGCTAGAGAGGATTCATGCTTCTAATAGGGCTTGTGCTAAATGACCTTTAACAGCCTTTCCATCTCTGGGATTCTGGTATTTTAGTTCTCCTTAATTGTGTAGAACTTGGCATTTGGAATTCATTCATTAATTCACTTATTTATTCATTTAATAATTCAAAAGAGGTTTGCTGCCTCCTTGTTTTATTCAAGGGCCTGTGCTCGTTGCGGTTGTTTTATTTTTCCCTTTATTCTTTTTATTCTGACCTTGTGATTTCATCAGGGTAGTGAACTCCTGGTGTGAAAACTTCCTCTCCCAACACAGATCATCCACGTTGTAATTTAGAGTGGTGGAGAGTTGTCTGAGTTAACTAAGATGTTAATTGATTTGCTCAGGGTCACTGGGCTGTTCAGTCTTGAAACTAGGTCTTCTTGCTCCAAGACTAGCCTTCTTTGCACTCACACCAAGCTGCCTTTTTTGCTGTTTTTCCTTAGAGGGGAAAAGGAGAAAAGGACAGGGATGACCAAGCAAAGCCATGTGAGTGTTCCTCCTGGGACTTATATAACGGATGCAGTCATCCTTTGTATTAAAAATCTGTCCCTGGTTTGCTGGGAAGGCTCCAGCTGATAATATAAAACTCAGTTTGCTGGAGTGAGCAAAATGCAAATCAGCTTCCATGGTGGGTTAAGCGGCAAAGGAGAGGAGAGGCTCTCCGGGAAAGGGAGGAGTCAGAGCATCTCCAGTCACTCAGGCAGAAAAGGCGCTGACACAGCAGAGACCTTGTGATTGCCTGACAACCTCTCTTCTGACTGCAGAGCAAGGAGTGACTTGGAACCAAGTGTAAAAGGCCACCCCAACCTTGTTCTTTTATTAGGAAGGACTGATGAGCAGAGGGGGGTCAACCGAGGGGAAAAAAAGGGAAATGTTTGGTTGTAAGGGGTGATCCTGATTGATGTTGGTAAACTGCCCATCTGTAGAAACATTGAGTGTCAGAGCTGGAAGGAACCTTATATCCAGTGAGACCAATGTCCTCCTTTTACAGAGTAGGAAACTGAGGCCCAAAGAAATTCTGTAGAGGACTCCTCAGATAATAGGTGAGTTAAATGATGGCTGCTGAGTTCCTTTCCAGCGGCAGGATTCTATGATTGTATGTAAACTGCCCAAGATTATACAACCAGTTAGAGGAGGGTCAAGACCAGAAGCAGAACTGGGAGGAGACATTTATCTTAGGAGCTTTTATTTAGTCTGTACATTCTGCATTATTTACTCCAGGCATTTGGGAATGTGCCCTATCCCAATATACTTGCTGCTCATGCACACTTTTCTATGTCTCCCCATCAAACCTGCTCCCAGATCCTTCATTTTCACTATTAGAGAATCATAGACTATTATTAGAGCTGGAAGTAATCTTAGCACTCAATTAACCCAACTCTTTCATTTTTGTTGTTGTTGTGAAACTAGGTGGTGCAGTGGATAGAGTGCCAGGCCTAGAGTCAGGAAGACTCTTCTTTCTGAGTTCAAATCTGGCTTTAGACACTTACTAGCTGTATGATCCTGGGAAAGTCACTTGTCCCTGTTTGCCTCAGTTTCCTCATCTGTCAAATGAGTTGGAGGTGGAATTTGCAAATCACTTCAGTGTCTTTGCCAAGAAAACCTCAAATTGAGTTATGAAAAGATGAATATGACTGAACAGCAACAACAGCTACCTCCTTTATTTTGCATATGGCTAAACCGAGGTCTAAAGAAGATAAATGATTTGGAGGAGGTCATAGAACTAATTAATGAGAAAGCATAAGATTGAACTTGGGTTTCTTACCTTAAAATCCTGTATTCTATCACTTCCTCCTCACTATCTGTTTTCTTTTTACAACTATTGGAACACACATTTCCACATATCTGATCCTACATGTTAATGATGAGCATGATCTTATTCTTTTAAGGTGTTTCTGTCCATGCAAGAGGTGTATATACGAGTGGGAGGTCTAAATACTGAGCCAGGTGGTCCTGGGGAGGCATAGTTGTTGCTTGTTTTTCAAGGGATATTCTGAGTCTTGGCTTGAGGAGAGCAGGAGTAGCGGCTGGGAGGCGAGCTTCGCCATTCTCCTCAGAGAGTGGCTCTGAACTAAAATTATTTCTATTTGTCCCCTAAAGATTACTGGTCTAGGGGCATGATGTTTTCAGGTTCAAGAGCATCAAAGCCTCTGACATTCTTTAAATAAGGAGAGTAACTCAAGCTTTCATCTGAAGATTTGATGGCCACCAGCCTGGCTCTCCCCCTCATCGCCTCATGACTATTGTGATAGTTCACTGCTTAGTTTCTTTGCCACACCTCTCCAGTCTACCCTCTACTTAGCAAACAAGAGATTATAAATTATAAATTTATGAATAAATTTATAAATTCAAATTATAGATCTGACCATGTTGCCTCTTTAATCATTAAACTCCAGGGGCTCTCTATTACCTCCAGCATCCAATATAAAACCCCCTATTTGATGTTGAAATCCCTTCATAATCTGGCCCCTTCCTTTCCAGTTAGCTTACATCTTATATAATGGCTTCTACTTATTTTGTGATATATTGATAGTGTCCTCCTTGCTGTTTCTTGAGCTATTTTCTGACTCTAAGCATTTTGACTGACTGTCGCCAATGTTCTCCCTCCTTCTCTGCTTCCTGGCTTCCCTGACTTCCTTCAAATCCCAACCCAATTGACATCTTCTATGGGAAGCTTTTTCTACTCAATCTCTCTTATTTCTAGTGCCTTCCTGATGTTAATTATTACCAATTTATCCAATTAGTAGCTTATTTGTACTGAATTATATGCATATTGTCCCCTCCATTAGACTGTAATTTCCTTGAGAGCTGGGATTGTCTTTTTACCTCTCTTTGAATCCCCAGGGCTTTGCACAGTACCTGCCTATAGTTGGCACTTAATAAATGTTTATTGGCTGACTGATTCTTTCCAACCAAATGCTAATTACACAGAAGACCTTCATAAGTAGTGAATAGTAGTAACGCTATTCATCCAAACTGATAGCAAACAGAAACTGGAAAAGTCCAACAAATTAAAACACTCCAGAAAACACACGAGAGGAAATGAGCTCTTCTGATGAGAGTAAGGTACAATTTCAATCAACCAAAAAAGAAGTCCCAATATCATCCAAAAGGAAAATTTCAAAAGTCTAAATCAGTGGTTCCCAAACGTTTTTGGCCTACTGCCCCCTTTCCAGAAAAAATATTACTTAGTGCCCCTGGAAATTAATTTTAAAAAAAATTTAATACCAAATTAATGGGAAAGATAAATGCACCTGTGGCCATCACTGCCCTACCCTGGATTGCTGCAGCACCCACCAGGGGGCGGTGGCACCCACTTTGGGAATCACTGGTCTAAAGAGTCAATTGAGAAAGAAGAGATGTGTGGAAGATCTGGTTTTATCCTACATGTCTGCCTTCCAAAGTCCGTCTCATGTCTGAAGTTGGTTACCAAGAGAGTCTGGAATGGCAATGCCCTTTCTCAAAACAAGATTGAAAAATGCTTCTCCCTAAAGTTCTTGCCCTTCTTGCAAGCATGCAGGGTGGTGTCACTGAATCAGTCTGCAATCATATTCCACAAAATATAGCCTCAACAACAAAGGTAAGTGTTTAGAAAAAAAAAGAAAAACAAAAAATCCATGCCTTTCGTTTTGTACACTATAAACAAGCTCAATATTCTTCTTCCTTAACCCACATTCGTTTATCAAAAGCAGAAAACGGTTCCAAAATGGGTCCAAGACTTTGTGACTACATGGCCCACAGCTATCCAAGGAGTTTTTGTGGCAGGGATATTGGACTTATTTGCTATTTCTTTCTTTCGTGGCTCCTTTCCCCAGGTAATCAGAGGTTAAGTGACTTGCCCAGGGTCACACAATTAGAGAGTATCTGAGGCAGGATTTGAACTCAGGTCTTCCTAACTCCTGGCCCAATGCTCTATCCACTGATCCACCTAGCTACCTTCTAGGCATACAAAAGTTAAGTGACTTGATAAGGGTCTAACAGCTAGGAAATGTCTGAGGCTGGATTTGAGTTTAGGTCTTCCTCATTCCAGGGTAGTGCTCTTAACCACAGAGTTACATTAAAAAAGGTTGAGCCAAACCAAATGTCACAGTGTCTTTGCCCAACACTTTGCAACATTTAACACTCTTGGGGTCCCCTCCCCTACTTCTCTGCCTGGAGAAGGGAGTTATGTTAAATCTTCTTTCTATCATACCTCAAAGAGAGTAACATCTAATAAGACAGGAAAGGCAAATTATGAAGGATGCTAATTGCTACATGCAATTACTAATTGATTGGAGGCAGAGAGACCAATCAGGAGGTCATTGCAATAGTCCAGGTGAGAGGTGATGTGAGCCTGAACTGTGCTGGCTGTTTGGGAAGATGAAGATTGGAGGATAATTTTAGAAAATTCAAATGGAGCCCTGCCCTCTTTCAGGTAGGAAGATCGGAACATACTTCCTAGCTATTTTGTAAAAATTGCCTGGTTGAAAGTTGCTATGATACCGCCTTGCAAAGAGCTATCTACTCATTAGCAGAGGGCAAGAAATGAAGCGTGCTGATATGTGGATTGCGTTTATTTAACTGCCTGGGGGAAGGGTGGCTTGATAGCATCTTTTTTTTTTTCTTAATATGGAAAAACTTCCAACAATGATTCCCTGATGCTTTTGAAGTGGTCACAACTGATCCTTGTTTTATCTTAAAACCCTCCCTTACTCCATGATGCCTTATAACATACAGAGATACAAGTGGGACACAGGAGACCTGATCATATCACTTCACAATGACATCATTCAGCCGTGATAACAGCAGCTCCCTTAAAATGACAAAATAGTGGCCAATGACTTTGTGCAACTCTGCCTCACTTAGATCCAAGTCATCCTGGAGTTAAGACATTACCCTGTGATGTCTTTGGTCCCTTTTGGGGAAAGTCTTTTATTTTTTCCAGATTACAGGTTGATACAATTTTTAATATCTTCTAATGTTCTAAAATAATATTTTAATATCTTCCAATATTCATTTTCTGACATTTTGTAACCCATGTTCTTTCCTTTTCTCCAGCCTTCATGAATAAGCAGGTAATATGACATAGATTGTACATATAATAAATATTTCCATGTTCAGTGTATTGTGAAATAAGACACATATTGCTTACCCTAGAGAAAAATTCACAGAGGAAATGAAGTGAAGAATGGTGTGTTTCAATTTGCATGTAGACTTTGTCTGCTCTTTCTGTGGTAGTGGGTACACTTTTTTTTAAACCCTTACCTTTCATCTTAGAATCAATACTGTGTATTGGCTCCAAGGCAGAAGAGTGGTAAGGGCTAGGCAATGGGGGTCAAGTGACTTGCCCAGGATCATACAGTGTCTGAAGTCAGATTTGAACCCAGGACCTCCCATCTCTGGGTCTGACTCTTAATCCACTGAACTATCTAGCTGCCTCCTTCTTCCCCTTTTCCCCCCAGATATTCTTTTTCATCATGAGCCCCGTGGAGTTGTTTAGGATCCTTGCCTTGTTGATAGTAGACAAGTCATTCACAACTGATCATCATGTGTTATTGTTGTTTCTGTATACTCTTTCCTGGTTCTCCACACTTCACTTTGCATTACTTGGTATAAGCCTTTCTAAGTTTTTTTTGATGATCACCTTGTCTGTTATTTCTTCTGGCACAATGGCACATTGCAGTCATATACCACAACTTGTCCAGCCATTCCCCCATTGGACCTCTTTGAAAACAAAGGGGGAGCAACATTGTTCCCATGGAGTTAAGAATAGCTGACATGTGTATGATGTTATCTGTTAATCCTATGAGGCAGATACTCCATGAATTATTATCCCTGTTTTTAGAGGAGAGGAAACTGGAGAGGAGAAATGTCACAGTCAGGGCAGTGTCGCCAGTAAATGTGTTATACGATGCTTGACTCTCAGAATAAGACACGGAGGCGAGCTTAGTGCTAAGCCACATAAATTGTACTCTGGAACAGAGGAGGCAGCAGTGTTGTGTGCAGAGGCAAAGCATGGAATCCTTGCAAAGGTACAGGGAGAGCCCTTTGCAAGGATTCCATGCTTTGCCTCTGCACACAACAACAGCTTCCTGCCTGAGATCAAACCAGATAAAAATACAAGTAGGAAATATTTAATAAAATAAATAAATAAAAATTCAATAGAACATAATGTGAATATATAGTTTTCTAAGTCCATATGCAGTCACTGAGGATTCTTATGTATGGTTTTGTGGCTTTCATTTCTATTTGAATCTGACGCCAATGCTCTACAATCGGAACTTAGAAGCTTTCAGCATAGTGTACCACAGTGGAATGAACAAGCAACTGAGGCATATAAATCTGACTGGGAAAACACCTGGAATACATTTTCCTTGCCTCCTTACTCCAACCATGATTGCGAACCAGAGGAAGAAGGTCCAAGGCATTCATTCACTTAATAGGCATTTAAAGATTAATTAACATGTTTGTGTGTTATATTGAAGTTCCTCCCTTTCTTCTCCACACTAGAGGATGTATAATTTGACTATATATATAACTATGTCTTGCTTGTTTCTGTTTATCAGTTCTTTCTCTGGAAGTGGACATACACAAGTTATTTTTCAAACAATATTTCTGTTGCTGTATATAATGTGCTCTTGGTCCTGCTCATTTCACTCTTCATAATTGTATGTAGGTATTTATTAAGCACTATGGGCATTGTGGCTAGGTGCTGGGGACTCTCTCTCCTCTCTCTGTCTCTCTGTCTGTCTCACTCTGTCTTCCCCTTCCACATGTGTATGAACACACACACACACGCATGCACAAAATATGCACATAATCCTTGCCTTCAAGAAGATTATTTTCCATGAGAGAATAATGGCATATATCCTAAAATTTAATACTAAGTGCTCATAAAATAGATACCAAATAATTTCAAGGGGGTTAGGATGTTTGCAATTGGGTCTTGTATAGCGAGAAGAATTTGAGTTGAACCTTGATGGAAGGTTGGGATTCTTAGAGATTGAGATGAGAGGGGATGTGCTCCAGACATGAGGAGGGGGCCTGTGCTGAGGTAGAGACATGAGACAGAGTGCTCTATATAGAGAACAGTGAGTGGACCACTTTGGTGGGCAGGTAGAGTATATGAAGGGAAATAATGTCAAATAAAACTGGAAAAGTAGGTGGGCTGGAGCCAGATGTGTGAAGGGCTTTAAATGGGAAACAGAAGAGTATTTGGGGGCTGCTGGGTAGCTCAGTGGATTGAGAGCCAAGGCCAGGGATGGGAGATCCTAGGTTCAAATCTGGCCTCAGATATTTCTTATCTATGTGACCCTGGGCAAGTCACTTAACCACCATTGCCTAGATCTTGCCATTCTTCTGCCTTAGAACCAATACAAAATGTTGATTCTAAGGTGGAAGGTGAGGGTTTGAAAAAAAGAAGAGATTGTATTTGATCCTTGAGAAAAAAGAGAGCCATAGAAGCTTTTTGAGCATGGCTTTGAGTGGTCAGATCAAAGCTTTAGGGATTTCACTTTGGCAAATGAGTGGAGAAAAGATTTCAGAAGGGAAACCAATTCAGAGATTATTGTAATAGTGCAGGTACTGGACATCACCAGAGAGGTGATGAAGGCCTGAAATAGGATAGCTGCATGAGAAGAAGAAGAACTCAAAGGTCGCTGTGCAGGTACAATCAACCAGACTTAGCACCTGAGTCAATGTTGAGAGTAAGGGAGAGAGAAAAGTGGAAGATGACTCCGTCTGTGGACCAGAGTGTCTGAAAGTATAATGGGACACATCAGAAAAAGGCAAGTGAGAAAGTGAGGTATGTTGGAAGTGCATGTGTGTGCATGTGTATGTGAAGATGAATACTGATTTGGATATTTCAAGTTTGAGAGGCCTATGGAACATTTGGTTTGAAATGTCCAATAGGTAGTTGGTAGTGTAAGACTGAAGTTTGGAGGAGAGATTATGGCTGGATGTGTGGTCCTGAGAATGTCATTTTGGTACAGTGGGAAGAATACTGTTTCTGGAGTTAGGGGACCTGAGTTCCAATTCAATATATGACATTTATTACCTTGTGGAACTTGGAGCCTTCTGGTGGCCTCAGTTCTCTCATTTGGAAAATGAAGGAGTTGTGTTGGATGGCCTTTGAGGTCCCTTCAAGCATGATCTTGTGCTCTACATTAAGATAATAATTGAATGCATGGGAACTAATGAGATTATCAAGAAAGAGGGTAGAGAAGGGGGTCCAGGAGGGAGAGCCCTTTTGGACCCTCACAAAATTGGTTAGGAGATAAGGCACTCAGCTCATAGAGTCTAAGAAGGAATGGCCAGATTGGTAGGAATACTGTGACATAGTGCCATGCTTTCTTATCTCTCTGCTCTCTGTCATGTTCTCTCTGCCTGCCCTCCGAAATGCACAACTCTCACAAATCCTAGCTTTCCTATGATGTTTGTGATGGGATATAAAGAGTGGGATGCATTGAAAAGAGTTCTGGACTTGAAGTCAGGTAAGATCTTGGTTTCACTCTCAGCTTCAACAATTAATAACTGTGTGACCTTGGGAAAACCACTGAACTAAGGATTTAAATCCTTCATCTGTAAAACGAGGATGAGAAAACTTGGATTCCCTACCTCCCATTGTGGTGAGGAGGAAAGTGATTTGGGAACCTTCCACAACCGTAGAAAGGGAAGAGGTTGTCAGCAGAGCTCTAAGAACCTAGGCAGCTATCTCATCCACCTCCTCTGGCTACAAACAAGTCACCTGCATGTTTTCTTCTTCCCCTCAGCAATAGGAACTGGAAATTTCCTTGGCAAAGGACAACATCTGTGCTTCTCCCTCTCCTGACAGCGTGAATGGGTATTATGGAAACTGAAGCCAACTCAGATAAATCTGTTTTAGGAAACTGTGGGGAAGGGATTTGGTTGATATCTCTTGAGATCACTTTGAGATGCCCACTGGGGTGTTCAATAGCCAGGGATGGGAATGAATGTTTTAAATTCTTGCTACAAGGCTTTTGTGTCTCTCTAAAAAGCAATTCTGTTCAGTTTATTATTATTATTGTTTTTAAAGTAAATGAATTCCTCTGAGATCCTCTTTCAAAAAGCATGCATAAAATAATGACCATCTAGAGCTTTTAATGGTGAAAGCAGAAATGATACCAGCAACTCTCCAAAGGCAGAGAGAAGGTTGCAGGTCTGATTTTCTCTTTTATTGGAGGGACTCATTCCTAAGACCAATTGGGTTGCAGCAGTGGCAAGAAGTACTGGACCCATAGGGATGGAAGGTCAGAAAACAGGCTTAAGTACCAGGTGTGCTACCTACTAGTTATATGACCTTGGTTGGGCAAGTAACTCATCTCTCTGAGTCTAGTATCTGTATCTATAATGGGATTAATGATATCTTTCTGCTTACTTTACAGAACTCTTGTGAATCTCCAATGACATTATGAAGTCATTCACTTCAAAAGTGAAAGGGCTTTATCAACTGAAAGGTATAAAATAATTTTCTTTGATTTAGTTTTGTGATTTCCTTACAGGATCTCAGCTTTAGAATTAGAAGGGATCTTAGAGGCTATTGAATCCATGTTCCCTCCATTTTACAGATGAATAAATCGAGGCTCTGGGAGATGAAATGATATGCCCAAAATCCCATAGTCAATGAGTGTCATTTGAATTCAGATTTTCTGATTTTGAAACTAATGCCTTTTTCTACTTGGGAGGAACTTCTGATCAGATATGGAACTACTCTGACTTACAGTCTTGGGGAATTGCTAATAAGTTAAATGACTTACTCATGGTCACATGTCTAAAATGTATTAAATGAAGGACTTGAACCCAGGTCTCCCTGCTTACAACATCTGGCTCTCTTATCTCTTACACTAATAGTCTCCCATTCAAGATTTCTAAAGGAGTATGTAATAAATCAATTTCAAGGTGGGAAGATGGGTTGCATAAGAGCCAATGCTGGTGTTTGTTTCTAACACAAACATACTCTTATTCTTCAACACTTACCCAGTCCATCCACTTCCTCCATGGTGAAAACTCAGCTTTACCATTCTGAGCCATGACTTCAGGCCAGTCATATCTTATTTGTACAACCAGAACTGCAGTTGCTTGGGTATCAGTGGAAAAAATCCCCTCCCTCTCTTTCCCTCCTATTCCTTTCCCCACCTCTCTGCTGCCCCAGATTGTCTCATGGCAGCAGTAGGTGACACTTGGAGAGTGAACTCTGTGCTCTGGAAGCAGTGACTAGGAGTAAGAGCCCAACCACCCTTTTCTGTTTAGGTTTGAACAGAGTGAGTCATACAGCATGAACTGGCATAGATGGATTGCAGTCTGAACCACAAATTTCATTAAATTATCTTTCCCTCAGAGCCACTTATCTTCCAAACTTCTCTATTACTTTTAGAGCACCACCATTTTTCCATTCACTCTGGTACACAGGTTCAATGTTTTTGATTTCTCTCTCTCTCTCTCTCTCTCTCTCTCTCTCTCTCTCTCTCTCTCTCTCTCAGCCAATTAGTTGACCAATATAGTCAGTTCTGCTATAATGCAACATACATGTTTCTAAAAATCACTGCACTATGCAAAACTGCTAAAAATGCCACAGTTTATGGAAAAAATGAGATTAAGGGCACAACACTAAAATATTTTGTTAGTGACATACACACAAAAAGATAGGAACCTAATGAAAATGGTAGCATAGTTTTGTATGGCCTAAAGGTTAAAAATACACAAATACTATCCTAACCCAAGTTCCAAAGCCAACTTGAATGGGATTCTCTCCTCACTGATGGAAGTTGGTACTCTGTACCTATATGGGGGACAGGGCAGAGACAGAGTGGGAGGGAGAACTTCTGGCTCTTCACTTTTCAGCAGTCTCTTTATACTCTCTTGAGTCTCCTCACCTCTGCAGTTGCTTTGAGTATTTCTGGTTTTCAGCTTTGAGTGAGAAGATGAACTCCACTTCAGATTACTGAAGGGAAATAAAACTTGTGAAAGAAGCCAACATGAGAGAATCTAATATTCTCTATCATGTTATTTTCCCCAGCTAGCTACACAAGATACTTAGAGGAATTTTCCCCTTAGGTGATGTCTAGAACTCTCTCTCTCTCTCTCTCTCTCTCTCTCTCTCTCTCTCTCTCTCTCGTTTAAGTTGTGCTACTTTGCTCCAAATAGCAGAGCTCTTTCATTCTTTATTGTTTTGTTTATGTTCTCTTATGTATACTTTCTCTGATTTCTGTTTTACCTAGATAAATAGATTTCTTTGCTAATTGTTATAAGTGTTTGTTATAGAACTGGTATTTTGAGGGAAGGGAGTCAAGTCTTGAATATGAAGCTTGGGTCCTCCTTTCCTGATAAATAAGCAGAAATCAGAAGTTTAGCTTGGATCTTGAAAACTATGCCCCCCAGACTAATGATATTTAAGGAACTAGATAGATATATTTCTAGCTTGGTGGTCCCATTCTCTGAGAATAACAAAGTGGCCAAGCTTCTCGCCCAACTTCCTACTTTCCCTCCTGTCAGCAAATAAAGTCTTCCTTGGAGAAGGATAGAGAGAGAATTGTCTAGAGATATCTATTCTGCTTCTCTTTGAGCCACAGAGAGACATCTCCATGCTACATGTGAGGGGCAACCTTGCTATAAAACAACAAATAGTAGTAGTGTCTATAGTTTCTAGCTGCTGATAAGCCTTCAACCCAACTCCTGGGGCTAAGTCTATAGTTTAAACTGTGGCAATGGCAGAAGATGGCTATGGTGAAGTGCTTGAGTCTAGATCATCTTTCTTCCACTTACAGCTCCCATGGCACTGGAAGATATACAATCAGCATGGTACTTTTAAAAGATGGATAATCCTGGCTCACCCTTTCATTTTATAGATGAGCAAACTAAGGCCTAGAGGGTTTAAATGACATGGTTCTAAGGTCACACCAAACCAGCTAATATCAAAGTTAGAACACAATTTCCTAACTAATGGTACACTATTCTGTCTACTATGCAGTATTATCTTTCCTTTTTTTCTATAAAGGGAAAGTAAATTGCTAAAAGTTACACTGAGAGCAGTTAAGTGGCATAGTGGATAGAGCCATGCCTGGGTTCAAATTTGGCCTCAGACACTTCCTAGCCATGTAACGCTGGGCAAGTCATGAGCCCCATTGCCTAACCCTTATTGCTCTTCAGTTTTAGAACTGATACTAAGACAGAAAGTAAAGATTTAAAAAGGAAAAAGTCACACTGGTAGTAGCAGAGTTGAGATTTGAACTCACCTACTCTGACTCCAAATTCAATGCCCTTCACCCTAAAGGACATTGCTTTGATCCAATCATCCTTTACTGAGTAATCATGAAATGCAAAGCACTGTCCTAGGTCCTGAATAAGGCCAAATAGGGTAGCATATCAAAGGGGAAATTTCTCTCTATGATGTACCATCAGCCAGTAGGCACTGGAGCCAGAGCTCCTTCTTAATCCTCAGGGTTGTAGAATAGAAAGTGTTTTGAGATGCTAGGAGGGGATTGGGTATGGGTACCACTTTATGGCTTCCCTCTGACTTAGGGGTATACTTATCTAGATCAGGGAATTAAAGTACTTGTCATGGTTTCCAGAGTGCTTTGTTGTTGTTGAGTCATATTTTAGTTGTGCCAGACTCTTTGTGTTTTCATTTAGGGTTTTCTTAGCAAAGATATGGGAATGGTTTGCCATTTCCTTCTCCAGATCATTTTACAGATGAGGAAACTGAGGCAAATAAGGTTAAGTTACTTGTCCAAAGTCACACAGCTAATAAGTAGATACCTGAGGTCACATTTGAACTCAGAAATATGAGTCTTCCTGAATCCAGGCCCAGAACTTTATCCACTGTACCATCTCACTGCCTCAACTGGAAACTTGTCAGGGCTTCCAGAGTGCATTATTTTCTGCTGTCTCTCAGTACCATAGTAGCAATTGTTGAGTCTGACTAGTAGCTAGGAAGCTTTCCTTTTATCCTAGAGCAGTGATGGTGAACCTATGGCACAGGTGCCAAAGATGGTATGCATAGTGCTCTTTGTGGGTACAAGCACCCCCCGCCTGCCCCCCAACCCAGAAGAGTTAATTACTAGAAAGGCAGAGGGACTCATGTGTTGCTACTCCCTTCCCTCTCTTCACTGAGCCTGATGACATTTTTTTCACATCATCCACAGCCCAACAGGAGCACACAGTGGATAAGATGGGCAGCCCATAGGTGGCAGAGCTGAAGCACTCACTGAGGACATTCCTCACTTCACCCACCCTTCTTCCCAGCAACCCAATGAGAGTGTGTTCTACCTCCTCTTTGTGGGGTAAAGGGGTGGGGCTGGGCATGCCTAGCACTCAGTGGAGGGTGGGAGGGGCACAGCACTTGGTCTAGGGGTGGGGTGAGATTAGGGCAGGGCCTGGTAGTCTATCTCTTAAAGGTTTGCCATCACTGTCCTAGAGGTATGGAATTTTAGAGCTGGAAAATAATTTATGCATGATCTAGTCCATCCCCTATAATTTTATAGATGAGTAAACAGAGGTGAAGTGACTTGTCTAAGGTCCCTCAGCTAGTTAATGGTACAGCTAGGACTTAGATTACCAAGGGACTGTGGGAAATAATAATTTTGATATTAATAACAACTGGCATTTATATAGCACTTTTTAGAGGATTATAAAGTACTTGACATATATTATCTCATTTAGACTTCACAATGATCCTGTGAAGGATGTTCTAACAGTTTCCTTAGGTTGTAGAGTAAGAAATTTGTGCTTCATATTAGTTTATGTGTCACAAATTAATTATGCTTAAACATATTTAAACATGTGAAACATGTTTAAATATGTTTCTTACCTTAATTTATCCCCCAAAGGGCTTTTTAAGTAAGATGTTCCCCTCTAAGGAATGCTCTACATAATGTCACCTTCTTTAGGGCAGGGACCATATTTTGCCTTTCTTTGTGTCTTTAATACTTAGTAAAGTTCCTGGTGGGGCAGTTAGGTGGCACAATTGATAGAGTACCAGACCTAGAGATGGGAGGTCCTGGATTCAAATATGACCTCAGGCACTGCCTAGCTGTGACCCTGGGGCAAGTCACATAACACCAATTGTGCTCTTTTTCCTTGGAACTCTTACTTAATATTCAATTCTAAGACAGAAGGTAAGGGTTTAAAAAATTCCCAGAATGTAGCAGACACTTAATAAATGTTTATTGACTGATTGCCTATGTGTTTTTTTGAAATCGAATTTTATTTTTTTTCAATGAATAGAAATTGGTTTCTCCTTCCCATTTTTCCTTTCCCGACTGGAAAAAAAATGATAGAGAAATCCCTGGTAACAAACAAACATGGTTAAGTAAAATGAATCCCATCATTGATTGGCCATGTCTAAAAAGTATGCCTTGAATTGCACCTTGATCTCCTCTCCATCAGGAGGTGGGCAGAATAGTTCATGGCTGGTCATTGGACTGATCAGAGTTGTTTGTCTTTATGGATTTGTCATTATAGTAATGGTTCTCCTGGTTCTCCTTCCTTCACTGCATCACTTCATAAAAATCTTTCCAGTTTCTCTGAGCATGTGCTTTCATCCTAGAAAATCTCATTTCCTTTGGCCTCAAATGTTCTATTCAGTTGTGGAATCTCAGAATCAGGGAAGACCTCAGAGTTCACCTAGTCTAGCACTGGAGAAACTTTTAGAGATCGAGTGCCCAAACTGGACCTTTGAGCTGCTTGTGAGTTCACCCTCTATCCTTCCCCTCCCTCCCCCAGAGTGGAGAAAGGAAGGGCTTACACTGGGCTGCTGGACAGAGAGATGTAACAAGCAAAAAATGTACTTGGGCTTGGTGGAGAGGAGGAACAGAGCAGTCCTCAGGCAAGCCATGCCATACCAACACAGAATCCTAGTCCAACCTATATCTGAACAAGAATCCCTTCTTCAGCATTTCCTATGTAAGTAGTCAACTACTGGCTGCAGACGGGAAGCTGATTATCTCATAAAGCAGGCCATTTTATTTGTGGATAACATGAATTGTTAGAAAGGGCAGCTAGGTGGCACAGAGGATAGAGTGTCAGGCCTGGATTCAGGACGACCTGAGTTCCAATATGTCCTCAGAGCTTGCTAGCTATGTGATCTTGGGCTGTTTCCTCATCTGTAAAATGATCTGGAGAAGGGAATGGCAAACACTCCAGTATCTTTGCCAAGAAAACCCCAAATGCAGTCACAAAGAGTCAGATCTGACTGAAATGCTTGAACAAACAACCAATTTCTGGAAAAGAAGGAAGAAAACAAACATTTATCAAGCACTTCCTATGTGCCAGGCTCTGTGCTAAGAACTTTACAAATATTATCTCATTTAATCCTCACAACAATCCTAGGAAGCAGGTACTATGGTTATCCTCATTTTATAGTTGAGGAAAATGAGGCATACGATGAGAGGTTAAATGGTTTGCCCAGAGTCACACAGCTAGTAAGTCTCTGAAGCCTGGGTCTTCTTGACTCCACCATGTGGATAGGTGTAACCATTGCAAAGTTCTCCTTCATACTGAACTAAAATTTGTTTTCCTGTACCTTACATGTTTTGTGCTGGTTATGCTTTCTGAGACCAAGAAGAACAAACTTAATTTCTCTTTCACGTGGAATCCCTCTAAATATGTGAAGACAATTGTCATGTTCTGCCCTCTAAGTCTTCTACTGACTGAACACCCCTAGTTCTTTCCACTGTGTGATATGGTATCGTTAGCTCAGCAGTCCTACCACTGTCTAGGAAATGTGAATGGAAAGTTCCCCACACTCCAGGATAATGAAAGGATCATTATTAGTCTTTTATCTTGGTCCCTTATCATTGAGAAGATTAATTCATGGAATCCCCAAAATAAACTCTCTGCTACCTTATTAATTGCCCTTAGCATCATTTGAGAAAGAATTCATTGATTCATTTAGCCCTTCATTATTCAACAAATGTTTCTAAATACACTTTTTTTCTTTCTTGCCTTCATTCCTTCCCTTCCTCTTTCCATTCCTTCCTTCCCTCCATACTTCCATTCCATTCCTTCCTCCCTTTTTTTTTAAATTTTAAACCCTTAACTTCTGTGTATTGATTTATAGGTGGAAGATTGGTAAGGGTAGGCAATGGGGGTCAAGTGACTTGCCCAGGGTCACACAGCTGGGAAGCATCTGAGGCCGGATTTGAACCTAGGACCTCCTGTCTCTAGGCCTGGCTCTCAATCCACTGAGCTACCCAGCTGCCCCATTTCCTCCCTTTTTTTTACACAACATGCTAGAAATTGAAAAACAGCAACCCTCCTTTCCCCATAAGGCTCTTGTCCTCTAGGACCTTATAGTTTACTAGGAGAGCAATATATGTAAAGCTATAAGTAAACATAAAATACATGGAAAATAGCACTGGGGATGGGGGAAGGAATAACAATTGGGGAAACCAGGAATAGTCTTGTTTAAGAGATGATACTTGAGCTGTGCTTGATGGAAGTCATCAATTCTAAGGTAGAAGTGAGAAAGGAGTCTTCCCTAAGGCTTGGAACTGCTTTCAGAACTCCCTCACTCAACTTTTCCTCCCTGTGCCAGCACTGACAACAGCCCACACAAACCTCATTTTCTCATGTCTCTGGGTCTGGATTACGGACGCTTAACAACTTTGGTTTCCTTGTGACAGGGCCCCTGGGGTGGGATGGATGCTGCATTGTTTTTACTGACATGTCATCTAAATTCCCTTCTGCTTAATTCAGAGTTGAGTGGTGCCAATTCCTAATCTTGTCATCCAGTCAAGGGCATTACAGTATCTGTGCAACAATTGCAACTTTCCTCTGGCATTTTATAGCTGAGCCTGTGCCAGCACTCCCTGTGAATCACTAGGAAACCATTCCCAGTGCCCAGAACATTAAGTTAAGAAGGAGAGCTATCTCCATGGTAACCACATAGGGTCGGTCAGACTGGTGACATTCCAGATTGACTACCAGTGGTTCTCAGCCTGAATTATCGAGATAGTGAATTTTATTGCTCCTGTTGTTTTTGGCTCCCTGCCCTTATACTGTCTGGATCCTGGGGTTGGGAGGGAGGAGAAGGGTGAGTTAATTCTGAAAAGAGAGCACTCACGGGGTGACTCAAATGCGTATTCTCCCTGGTTCAATAAAGAGCTTGAAAATGGCCTATGGAGCTCTCCAAGGTGGCTACAGATTGGCGATAGGAGAATGCATTATTTCTAAGAAAGGCATCAGAGCTGGGAAGTCATATTGAACATTTGTAGATCCATCTGAAAATGCTCTTTTATGCCTAAAATTTTAGGCTGAAGTTAAAAATTCATAGTGTCCTAGACTGATAAAATAGCTTCCCTGTCCCCTCCCCATTGCCCCCTTCCAACCCCCCCACCCCCACCCTAGGTCAGGTCTTTGTGCCTTCCCTCTTTCCCTCTCACATTCAGCTGTTAGAATAATCTTCCTTAATGCATAGACTTGGCTTTGTCACTCTTCTGCTCAAGAATCTTTAGGGACTTCCTATTGCCTACCAGGCAAAGATCAATTGCTTCATCTAGCATTCCAAGGCCTTCTGCAGTTTAGCACCATATTTCTTCTCTACTCCAGTGTCATATTGTCTCCATGCACTCTGCTCTCCAGCCAAACTGGTTTCCTCTCTGTTTCCTAAAACTTACTCTGTGCTTTCTTGCCTCTATATACACTGTGCTCACATTGTGCCACCTGCTTGGATTTTTGTTTCTACTTTTCTTCCTGATTTTCTAGCTTTCCTTTCAAGCCCATCTCAAGTCAAATCAATCAGCATCATTAGGGGATATACCTACTGGGGAGGAGCTATCTCCTCCATAAAACCTTTCCTTGTTCTCTCAGTCTCAAGACCATAAAGAGTATAGAGATGGGACTGGAAGAGATAGCAAAAGCCATTTAGTCCAGTCCTCTCATTTTATGGGTAAACAGAGGTTCAGGATAGGTCAATGATTTGTTCATGATGGTCCAGTTAGGCAGCATCAGAATTGAGATTTGAATCTGGGTCTTTTTATTCCAGAGCTAGTGCTCACTCTGTTATCATACTGACCAACAACTTTAGCCCTAGGACCTCACAAAACACTGTTTTTATAAACCTCTAATACACTTATCAGGTAATATGGCTGCCTGTACATTTGTCTCATTATTCTTCTATCCTATAAATTCCATGAAAGTGGAGACTATGTCCTACCTAACATGATATCACCCCCAGCATCTAGCACAATTCTCTACATACAAGGATGGTGAAGGACCTCAAGTCCTTGTCTTATAAGGATTATTTGAAAGAACTGGGCATGTTTAACCTGGAGAAGAGAAGACCTGGGGGAGGACAACTTGCTGGCTGTCTTCAAATATTTGAAAAGTTATAGTTCAGAGGAATGAAAGGACGAGAATAAGCATTTTATGGTGCCTACTATGTGCCAGACACTATGCTAAGTGCTTTATAATTATTATTTCATTTGATTCTCCCTCTCTTGGGATAGCTCAGTAGTATAGCAGATACAATACTGGGCTTGGAATCAGGAAAAATCATCTTCATGAGTTCAGATACAACACTTACTAGCTGGGTGATCCTAAGCAAGTCACTTAACCCTTTTTGCCTCAGTTCCTCATCTACAAAATGAACTGGAGAAGGAAATGGCAAACCACTCTAGTATCTTTGCCAAGATAACCCCAAATAGAATCACAAAGAATCAGACACAACTGAAAAACAGCAACCACCTGGGAGGTAGGTGCTATTATCCCCATTTTACAATGGTAAATGAAGCAGATAGAGTGACTTGCCCAGGGTCACATAGCTAGTAAATGTCTGAGGTCAGATTTGAATTCAGGTCTTCCTGACTCAAAGTCCAGCACTTCGTCCATTGTGCCACACATTAAGGCTTGTTCTATTTAACTCAATAAAACAGAACCAGGAGAAATGGGTGGAAGTTCTAAGGAGACAAATTTAGACTTAATGCCAGGAAAAGCTTCTGAACAAATAGAGGAATAATAAATTATTAACTAAGGCAAGAGTGCCAGGCTTAGAAATAGGAAGACCTGAGTTTGAATCCTACCTTAAAGATTCATTAGCTGTTTGAATCTAAGTCAGTGATAGTTTCTCAGTCAGTTTCCTTATTTAAGAAAAAGGGGGGATGCTATACTACATGGTTTCTAGGGTTCCTCAAGCTTTGATTCTATCATATGACTATCAAAATGTCCCAAAGAATGCTACCCACCTTCAGTGAAAGAACTGTTGAAGTCAGATGCAGATCAAAAGCTTACTATCTTTCACATTATTTTATTTACTGTTTTATTTTGGGGTTTTGGTTTTATATGCGTATTCTCTTACAACAATGGTGAATTCAAAAGTATGTTTTGTACAACAATACATGTATAATCTAGATCAAATTGCTTACCATCTCCAAGAGGGAGGAGGGAAGGGAGAATGGGAGAAAATTTGGATCTTATAATTTTGGAAAATGTATGTTAAAATTGTTATTACATGTAATTGGGAAAATAAAATATCTTTGAATTAAAATAAAGGACTGTCTAAAAGTCCAATAGACTGCTTCAATATTTGATGGATTCCTACTCTTTGGAGAAGTTCAAGTAGAGACTGAATGGTCCCTTGCCATGTATGCTGTAGTGGGGATTCTTTTCATGGATGGTTTAGATAAGCTGGCCAATGAGACTCCTTTCAAATGTTGTGCTTCTGTTTTTGCTGCATTTTTTCTTTTTCATTTTCCTAAGCACAAGACTGAGGTAAAAGACATGATTGGACTTTGGTTCTTAGGGTTCCTGCATATTGGTAAAGACTTCTAGGTCTTTAATTAGTCATCCTCATCCCTTCTCCCCTGTGCCCCAGCACAAGACAGGATTATGATGAATACCTGAAGCCAGTCTTAGAAAGTCAGTGATAGAGGTATACATATTCTTAACCATTTGGTAACCGTGGAAAGGATATGACTTGTCCAAGACCATAAGAGTTCTTGAGTCCAACCTTATTGGATAAAGTAAGAGAAATTTCTTGGATAGTGTGAGACCAAGACACAGCCTCATAGCAAATAAAAAAAGGTTTTTTGAGCAGCTTGAGTCTCAGGGGTTGTCTTTTTATAAATTCCATATTTGAGTGTTATAGAATCTAGAATCATTTGAGAGAAAGAGGAGATCCTGAGCAGATTGTGCACATGGTTTTGAAACTAGAAGAATGACAAGGGACAAAAGTCATTAAATGGAAGAGGAAGGGACTTAGATTCTGTATACCATTGTTATCATGAATTAATCATGTGGTGATGGTTCAGTGGAATGGAAAAGGGTTGCCTATCTAGTTGTCCCAAATATATTTTCCTTCTAGGGTGCTGCAAGTCTTCAGGATTATATCATTAAATCTGCCTGCCTGTTTAAATCTTTGGTGGGAGAGGTAACCAGCATGTTGAGGTCCCGCCAGTCTAGTAATCTTAAATTCATTTATCATCTGAAGGAAACTCAAACCATAGGGAGCATTATGAACCTGAAGGACAAGCAAAAGCAAAAATAGCCTAATTGAAAGAGATAATCAGGGAAACTACATTTTGTTAAGAGGTTGTTGTTCTTCCTTCCTTTATTGTTTAAAACTCTTACCTTCTGTCTTAGAATCAAAACTGTGTGTTGGTTCCATGGCAGAAAAGTGATAAGGGTAGGCAATGAAGGCTAAGTGACTTGTTCAGGGTCACACAGCTAGGAAGTGTCTGAGGCCAGATTTGAACCCAAGACTAATCCTTTATTTTTGAAGAGCACCAATGACATCTAAGGGCGATGTCATGACTTGTACATGAATTAGATCTAAGTGAGGCAGAGTTGCACAAAGTTATCAGTTTCACTTTCTCTTCTACGGTTATCAAATTTCAGGGGCAATACATAAGTTCAGTCAACTGGCAATGGCTTGGGATGTAGTGGATGACCTTGGAATCTTCCATGTCTGAGCAAACTCTTAGAATTCTACAGAGTCTACTTCAGCTGTCCTTGGGTTCACTGGAACAGATTTTTCTCATATGTCTGTTCAGCTGGGAGAAGTGATAACATTCTTGGGTTCACTGATGGATTTGAGGTATGTCAGTTATCCTCAATCTAATTTAGTCTGTCTGCTCATATGGGTCTTGCCAAGGTGCTGCTGCACAGCTTCTTGGAGCCACAAGTGCGAATTAGATGAGAGGTGGAGACCAAAGGTGGATGAGCAGCACAAAAGGACTCAGCAAGCCCTCACACCAGAAGCACTTGTTCTTCCTGAAAACCCTATACATCACCCTTATTAAAGGTATCACAGACTATGAAATAACATACAAACTTTTTTACAGAACGTTTCTTTGATAAAGATCTCATTTCTCAAATTTAAAAATCAAATTTATGAAAGTAAAATAAGAGCCATTCTTCTATTGATATCAAAGGATATGAACATCAAGGTTTTAGAAGAAGAAATGAAAGCTTTCTACAATCTTGAAAAAATGCTCTAAATCATTATTGATTAGAGAAAAGACAATTCAAACAACTCTGAGGTACCAGTTTACACTTACCAGAAATGACAAATTTTGGAGAGGATGAGGGAAAATTGTGATACTAATGTATGTTGATGGAACTGTGAACTGATATAACTATTCTGAATAAAAATCTGTAACTATGTCCAAAGGGTTATAAAATCTTGCATACCCTTTGACTCAGTAATACTACTACTAGGTCTGTACCCCAAAGAGATGAAAAAAGGAAAAAGACCTAATGTACAAAAATATTTATAATAGCTCTTTTGTGGTGTCAAAGAAATGTTCATTAATTGGGGAAAGGCTGAACAAGTTGTGGCATATGCTTGTGAAAGGAATATTATTGTTCCATAAGGAATGACAAGGAAGTGGTTTCAGAAAAACATGGCAAGAACTATATGAACTGATGCAAAGTGAAATGAGAACAACTGGGAGATCATTGTGCACAGTAATAACAATGCTGCACTGATGATAGACTGTGAAAGATCAATACTCTGATCAACACAATGATCCAAGACAATTCCTAAGGACTCATGATAAAAAAGGACTTTCCTCCTCCAAAGAGAGAACTGATGAACTGAGTGCAAATTGAAATGCAATTTTCTTTTTTTCTTTCTTTGTTTCTTTCTCTTTGTTTCTGTTTGTTTCTTTATTTCTTATTTGATTCTTTATTTGTTTCCCTCTTTCTTTTTTCTTTCTCTTTCATCCTTCCTTTTTATCTCTCTCTCTCTCTCTTTCCCCAGGTTCAAACTCATCCTCAGACACTTACTATTTCTGTGACCTTAAGCAAGTTGTTTTACCTCAGCCATAGTTTCCTCGGCTGTAAAATGAGAACAATAATTCCTACATATGATAGTTGTTGTGAGGATCAAAAGAGATAATAATTATAAATCATTTACCATATATTTTGTGCTTAATTAATTAATTCACTTTCTACATAGAATTATAGTTTTCATAGCACTTTGTCCAGTTTTTTTTCATTTATCACAGTCCACATTTTGCATCTTCCCAATAGACTATAAGCTAGTAATTGTCAGACTGATAATAATCATAATAACAAGCATTTATAGATTGGTTTAAAGTTTGCAAAAATAATTTCTACATAATTATCTCACTTGATCCTATAAACAATCCTATGGTGTAGATGCTACCATCAATCAACCACATTTTCAGCTGAGGAAACTCATCACCAAGAAAATTAAACAACTTTTCCAGGGTCATCCAGCTGGTAAGGATCTGAACTCATGCCCTCTTGATTTCAAGTTCAGCTGTATCTACTCTGCCATTCTAGTTTCCTAGGATTATATCATTTACTCCTCTTCAGTGGCTCCATGTCAACTTCAGGATCAAATATAAAGTCCTCTGGTGTTGAATGCCCCTCACTCTGTGTCCCTCTCTTATTTTTCTAGTCTTTTTACTCCTTGCTTTCTCCACATAATCATGATGCAATGACATTGGCCTCCTTCCTATTCCTGGTACAATATATTCCATCACTACACTCTGGGCATCTTCAACTAGTGCCCTCCTTGACTGGGATTCTCTCCCTCCCTGGTGCCACCTCCTGGCTTTCTCCTAAAACCTGACCTTCTACAAGAAACCTATCTCACTTAATATTAGTGCCATTACTCTGAGATTACTCCCAGTTTTTCCTGTATATGTCTTGTTTGTACATAGTTGTTTGTTTACTTTCTCTTCTCTTAGACTGTGTATTCCTTGAGGGCAGGACCGATTTAAAAAATTAAATAATTAATTAAGTAGTTTGTTACATTAAAATTCCCAGGTAACTCCCTTCTTCCTTCCTTCTCTTCCCCACACTAGAAAAGCTAAAAAAATCTGTATATATAAATCATTATTGATTAGAGAAATGGAAATCAACATAACTCTTGAGATATCATTTCACACCTATCAGATTGACTAGGTGATAAAAGAGCAAAATGACAAATATTGGAAAAATGAAGACACTAATACTGTGTTATTGTGTTAATACATAATACAACAATGGTTGGCGGAATTTGTGAATTGATTCAACCATTTTGGAGAGCAATCTGGAATTATGCCCAAAGAGTTATAGAACTGTGTCTACCTTTTGATCCAGGGGCTGTTTTTGGCCTTTATTTGTATTGCCAACGCTTAGCATAGTAGATGCTTAATAAATACTTGTAGATTTTCTTCATTTTTGTATCCTCACTCCCTAGCATAGTGCCTTGGAAGTTGTAGGTACCTAATAAATCGTGGCTGAGTTTAGTTGAATTAATTTGAAGAGGCTTCATGGATAAATTCATGTATATTTTTATTTTTAAGTTAAATTTTTTTCTTTTATCATTTTTGACCAGACTGTCATTTCATTGGTATAGGGAGCTCCTAGTGAGAAACATCTGTTATTGTCATATTCTCTGCAATTTATAGTCTTTGAGAGTTGCCTGGAGGCACTGTGAGGTATAGTGATTTTCCCAGGGTCAATTCTTGAATATTGTTAGCACTCCATTTCCCTTACCTACACATATGAATACACAGGGCAGTTATTCTCTGCTTGCTCCAGATTTGTTACAAAGAAATCCTTTTTGGGTGTGGTTGCCTTTACTTCTGGGAACTGTGACTAACAGAAAATGGTAATGAGACTGAGTTTACCATGGAATTCACACATGTCTCCAGAAGACTTCTGTGAACCTTGAGAGAGATATACCCTGTAAGTAGAAAAGGGTTCATTATATTCTTTAGTACTTAGAGCTTGATAAATGAAATTAGACTTGAACAACTAATTGGGACACTGTGTGGGATGGTTTTCTCTGAAATAGCCTGCTTCATGCTGGCTTACTTTGCTTTCAGGAAAAAAGAAACATCTCTCAATCTCTAGCTCTATCTGGCTATGCTACTCATTACCTGTCTGATCTTGAGCAGTTCCTTTAATCTCTCTGGGCCTCAGTTTTTGTTTTTGTAAAATGAGAGGAGAAGACAAGACAATCTGTGAGGACCCATCGAACTCGGAATCTATATTCTAGGTATAGTTTAGATTTCTATCTTTATCTGTGTAAACTTGGATAAGTGACAATTTCTAAATCTAAGATACTAGAAATCTTTCTCTCTCTTCTCCCCTCCCTCCCTTCTCCGTTCTCCCCCCTTTCCCTCCCTCCCTGTCTCTATCTGTCTCTCTCTCTCTGTCTTTGTCTCTGTCTATCTCTTTTTCTCCTTCTCTTTCTCCTCCTCCCTCTCCCTTCCTTCCCTTCTCTCTTTCCTTTTCTGCCTCCTCTACTTCTCACTCCTTCCCCTTTGTCTTCACCTTCTCATTTCTTCTCCTCCTCTCCCCCATGCTCTGTCCTGTCCTATCCTGTCCTGTCCCCCCCTCCTCTCCTGTCTTGTTCAGTCCTCCCCTCCTGCCCTGTCCAGTCCTCCCCTTTCATCTCCTTCCCTCCCCTCCCCTCCCGTCTCCTCCCCATTCAGTCAGCCTAGGTCCTTGTAGTAAAGGATGTTTATTAATCAGAGGAGGAGTGGAATGATCTTATTCAGAGCCTTCCCATTTCTCCTTTTTTTTAAAATTTAGTGTAATTCTTTTTCTTTTTCTTTTGTTTTTTAATTTTTATTTTGAATCTTTTCCCATAGTTATATTTCATGCTTTTTCCCTCTCCCCCAAATCCCTCTATCCCCCCTTAGCAGATGCGCAATTCCACTGGGTTTTACACGTATCATTGATCAAGACCTAATTCTATATTATTGATAGTTGGACTAGAGTTATTGTTTAGTGTCTTCATCCCCAATAATCCCCATCAGCCCATGTGTTCAAGCAGTTGTTTTTCTTCTGTGTTTCTCCTCCCACAGTTCTTCCTCTGAGTGTGGCTAGTTTTCTTTCTCATAAGTCCCTCAGCCTTGCTCTGGATCCTTGCATTGCTGCTAATAGAGAAGTCCGTTATGTTCAATTGTACCACAGTGTATCAGTCTCTGTGTATAATGTTCTCCAGGATCTGCTCCTTTCACTCTGCATCAATTCCTGGAGGTTGTTCCAGTTCACATGGAATTCCTCCAGTTCATTATTCCTTTCAGCACAATAATATTCCATCACCAGCAGATACCACAATTTGTTCAGCCATTCCCAAATTGAAGGACATTCTCTCATTTTCCAATTTTTTGCCACCACAAAGAGTATGGCTCATTTCTCCTTTTAAAAAGGAGAATAGAGAAGTGGTGGTGATGAGTGGTTTTCAGTTTGTCTTTCTGGTTCTGTGCATTTATGCATCTGACTCTGGGAAGAACTATAGACATTTCCAACTTTGTCTTTGGTGCCTAGAGCACCCTTTCTTTATACTCTTTCCCTCTTCCCCCATCCCTTCAGCCATCACTCACTGTCCTTGTTCCTTTATAAACCTATTCTTATTCATTTACATATCTGTGTGAATTTAGTTCATCTTCATCCTGTCCATTTTTGGCCTGTTGTGGCCACTCTCCAAACTAGGCCTCCAGAAACTATGCTCAAGAAGTGTATGTCCCTGGGAAGTGTATGTCTGGTTTGTTCATTCCCTGTCACTAGTGCTTGGTACAGTGCCTGGATATAGCCCGAGTTTTTATTAATTAGACACTTAATAAACATTGAATGAGTACCTCTGTGCCTAAGAGGTTATTTTTAAGGTTCCCTTGGTATATGCTATGGAAATTTCATAACTTTCTCCCTTCCCCTCTCCTCCATTCACCTCTTCTCCTTTCCTCTTTTATTCTGACTCTCTCTGGAAGAACAATTCTAAGCTTTGTGAGAGAGCAGGAAATTATACAAAAAAGTAGAAAACATAGCTGTGGAACTCAATGAATCAGAAGGACACAGTGGATAGGGTACTAGACTTGAAGTCAGAAGGATCTGAGTTCAAATTGTGCCTCAGAAATTTACTAACTCTTTCACCCTAGGCAAATCACTTAATCTCTTTCTGTCTCCAGTTCCTCATCTACTAATAAAGGAGTTGCACTTAATGACCTCTGAGTTCCTTTTCAACTCTGACTAGTTGGGATGAGTAATAAAGACACAGGAAGCAATTTAAAAATTGTATGCAAGGTTGGATATAATTTTAAAAATTTAATTTTTGTTTACTTTTTAGTTTACATTTTTTCAATTACATGTAGAAACAGTTTAAAACAACTGTATTCTGACATTTCCTAATTCAGATTCCTTCCCTTCCTTTCCTCTCTCCTAACCAAGGAGATAAATAGTCTGATATGGATTATACCAGTGCTGTCACGCAATACGTATTTCCATATTCTTCATGCTGTGAAAGAAGATATATATTGCATTATAAGAAAAAAAAACTCATGAAGGAAATAAAGTGAAAAAATGGAATGCTTTGATCTGCAATTAGACTCTAACAGTTCCTTCTTTGGCTATGAATAGCATTTTCCCTCATGGGTCTTTTGTGGATTCTTGAGAATTTACTTTACTGATTATAGTTTAGTCCTACACAGGTGATCATCCTACACCATTTCTATTACTGTATAGAGTGTTCTTCTGGTTCTGCTCACTTCATTTTGCATCAGTTGATATAAGTTATTCCCGATTTTCTGCACTTATCCTGTTGATCATTTCTTACGGCAAAATAGTAGTTCATTAAAACTATATATTACAACTTGTTCAGCCATTCCCCAATTGATGAAAATCTTCTCAGTTTCCAGTTCTTTGCCAGTATAAAAAAAAGAGCTGCTATGAATACTTTTTTAGTACAAGTAGGTCCTTTCCTCTATCTTTGATTTCTTTGGTTATAGATCCAGTAGTAGTATTACTGGTCAATGGGTATATATAGTTTTATGGCCCTTTGGGCATTGTTACAGATTACTTTCCAAAATGGTTGCATCAGTGTCTACATTTTCCCAAATCCCCTCCAACATTTTTATCATTTTCCATTTTGATATTAGCCAATCTGATAAGGATGAGTACCTCAGAGTTGTTTTAATATGCATTTCCCTAATCAATAGTGGTTTGGAACATTTTTTTCATATGACTATAAATAGTTTTAACTTCATCTGAGAACTGCTTGTTCATATCCTTTGACCATTTATCAATTGGGGAATCCTTTGTATTTTTATAAATTTGAATCAGTAAGATAGGAAATAATTTAAAAATGAAATCATGTGGTCAGGCATAAGTGATCTAGGAAATTAGGGAAGAGAATACAATGCAAACCAGAATATCTGAGCCTTAATGGAGGAAGTAACCTTATGCTGCAGCAGATTTTTAGGCCACAGTAACATTAAATGATGTAAATTTGGAATCACAGAGTTTGAAGATACCTAAAAGGTCATTTCATCCATCATCTTTGTTTCAGGTAGCTATAACACTCATTGCAAAGAAATCCTGTATTTCTCCTTTCTTAAATTCTCCCTCTACATTTTTTGACTAAAATCATCTCGACTTAACAAACTTAAATCAATGTATTTTCAATTGCCTAAGAGCTGTGAGGTATTGTGCTAGGTATTGTGGGGAGTATAGTAAACTATATTCTATCTGAATATTCAACTAGGATGATGAACTCCCTTAAGTCCATGCCATATAAGGAAGAAGGAAACAAGGATTTATTAAGCTTATACTATGTGCCAAGCACTGTGACAAGCACTTTACTAATGCTGTCTCATTTGATCCTCACAACAATAATGGGAGGTAGGTGCTATTCTAATCTCCATTTTATGGTTGAAGAAACTTAGGCAGACAGGTCAAATGACTTGCCTAGGCTTACAAAGCTAGTAAGTAGTTGGATATTCCCATGTGATAAGTAGAAATTAGATAACAAAAGTTAGGAAATGACTAAAAAACAAAATCACATCTTCAGTCTACAAGCGATCTAAGAAGTTTGGGAAGGGAATCAGGTTTTCCTGATTCCAAGTCTAGCACTCTATCCACTGTGACCCTCAGTTGCCAAATGAGGAGTGGCTGAGGCATTTGGGGATGTGTATACTGAAGTATAGAACTAGGGAATACAGTCCCTAGGACTAGAGAATTATAATGTTTTCACATATTTGAATAACATCATGTAGAAGAGGTATTAGGCTTTTTCTATTTAGCCCTGAAGGATAAGACTGGGAGTACTGAGTAGAAGTTACAGAGAAGTAGATTCAGGATTAGTGTATGAAAAACTTCCCTAGTTAGATTTTATTTAAATATGATTTCAAAAAGGAGTAAATTGTGCACAAAACCTCAAATGTCTATAGTGGAGAGATTGGTTTCCCTTTTAAGGATATAATAAATTCAACATGTCATTTTCAAAGTTGTCCTATTTGTCTGTGATTCCTTCTGTTCTTTCTGGTTTGTTTTTTGGTGGGAACTGATTCTAGCCCTAGTCACCCTCTCTATCCCAACCATTATCAACTGATAAAAAAAGAGGAAAAAAAAGATCCTCGTAACAAACACCTACAGTGAAACGTAACAAATCCCCCCATTTATCATATTAAAAATATGTGACATTTTACATTGAGTCTATCACATTTCTATCAGGATATAGATAACATTCTTCATTGGCAGTCTTCTGGAATTATGGTTAGTTACTGTATTAATTAGAGTCCTTAAGTTTTCCAAATATGTTTGTCTTTAGAGTATTACTATTATTATGTAAATTGTTTTTCTGGTTCTGCTCACTTCACTGAATCAGCTCATATAACGCTTCTCAGGTTTACCTTCGTCAATTCTTATGATAGAATAATATTCCACATTCATATGCCATAATTTGTCTAGACATTTTGTTAGAGATCTCATAAATGCTATGTGCCTACTTATTGGCATTGTTGTGGAGGGGACTTTTGGTCAAGTATGGATTGAACTCTATGCTTCCAAGGTCCCTTCTAAACCTCTATAATTCTTTTAGATATCTTTGGACCTTTGGTGAATCCTTAATCTCATCAGTGTGTTCTTCACTAATGCACATTATATTTACTTTGATGCACATTATACATTACGCCAAAATACATTGCCAAATCCCCTTTTTGTATCTTCCTCCTCCTCTTTTCCTCCTTTTCTCTCCTCCTTTTCCTCCTCTTTTTTCCTCTTCCTCCTCCTCCTCCTCCTCCTCTTCCTCTTCCTCTTCCTCTCCTCCTTCCTATTTTGACTTTTTGTGTTTTCCCTCCTCTGTTTCATCAATAATTTTGCCTAAATAAAAAGAAACCCAACCTATTTTTAGATTGTTAATCTTTTGTGATTTCCTCTTTGAATTTAGTTAGAACTAGGGTTTTCCTAGGACAGATGACATATAGTTTGTTATTATGTCTGTACCAAATTTGGGAGACTTTCCCAGAGCTTGCAATCTTGTTCATTACTGTTCTTGTCATAGCTCAAGCAAGTTTCCATCATCATTATTATCTCCTGGGGACATGAACACTTTTCTTTTGCTACCTGAGGCAGGTAGTATTTTCACCTGCACCCTGTGAAGGTGTGGTGATAAGAATGGAGGGCAATGCAAGCAAGCATGGATCAAAATTGGAGTACCTCAATAGTTTCATTTAAAGTACTCAAGAAATATTTTGGAATTTATAAGACTCTTCATGCCCATATATCTCACCCCACTAGCCTACCACAGTGCCTAAAGTACTCACATGAGTTGCTCTTTTATGTTAAGGGGCTATAGACCCTGTTAATTCAGTTCTCTCAGAGGGATAATATATTATGCCATTAGTAGCCCTTGAAATCTCAAGACAAGTTAATTTATTAGATTATCCCCAGGAGTTAGTCAATAAACATTTATTAAGCACTTATCATGTTTCAAGAACTGTGAGGATACAAATAGAGGCCAAAATAATCCCTGTCTTCAAGAAATTTACATTCTGATGGGAGAGGGAGACAACATCCAAATGATTAGGTGCATACATCATATATACAGAGCAGATGGAGGGCAATCTGAAAGGGGAAGACATTAGCACCTGGGGAGACAAGGAGACACCTCCTGAAGGAGGCAGGATTCAAGGGAAGAAAGTCACAGAAACTAAGGGCAGCAGCTGATGCAAAGATGGAGAGAGGGGAGTAGGGTTGTCAAGTTCAAGGAAATTCAAATAGGGTTAGCATTGCTGGATTGAAGAGTGCATGGAAGGGAGTTAAGTGTGCTTCTCATTTAACTTGTTGAAGGTAGAACTCATTATCTTTTCCCCTAAAAGTTTGCTGTTTTTTTTCAAGCTGCCTTGTTTCCATTGAGGATGATACTATCCTTCCAGTTAGCCAAAGTTCCTGCTTTTGAGCGAGCCTGACCTTTTCTCTCTCCCTTGACTCCAATACCTCATCAGTTTCAAAGTCTTGTTGATCCCACCACTACAATACATCTTATGTCAATCCTTTTCTATCTATTCACATAGCCACCTCCATGCTCTAGTTATATCTTCTCTCACCTAAATTCATCACTGGACTCTTGATTTCTCATCTTTTCTCTCTCCAATCCATTCTTTACACTGCTGGAGTCTGATCATGTCATTGCCCTATTCAGGACTGTTCAGCAGCTTCTTTCTTAAAAAATGTTTCTTTTGAGCTTATTACTTAAAAAAAGAGAAAAAGCTAAAGAAAAACAGAACTTTTATCAGTCATGGTTCCAACTCTCCCTCCATTCCCACATTCCCTAATCTTTCTCGAGGTCTTATGATCAAAAATTAATCTGTTTTCACAGAGAATAATCTACATTAGAATAAGGGTAAAGATAAAGGTGGGTAGCCAGGTAGAGCAGTGGATAGAGTTCTGGGTCTGGAGTCAGGAAGACTCATCTTCCTGATTTCAAATGTGTCTTCAAACATTTATTAGCTGGGTGACTCCAGGCAAGTTTCACTTAACCTTGTTTGCCTCAGTTTCCTCATCTGTAAAATGAACTGGAGAAGGAAATGGCAAACCAGTCTAATATCTTTGCCAAGAAAATGCAATCACAAAGAGTTGGACACAACTAAACAACAACTACAACAAAGAAAAAGGTAGAAAGAAGACCCCATCTAGTGAGATAGGGGCATTTTGTGGCCCAAGAGATATCTAGGAAGGAGATCTACTGAGTAGAGATTCATAGAATCCAACTGACATGGCATAGAGAAAGAGAGAAGGAAGGAAAAGAAAGGTAGGCGTAATCTAAGGGATGATAGGATGTGATCATACCCTACTCAGAATGACTGACATGGAGGGAAATCAAGTGAATCAATAAAACTGAAAAGTAGTTCCTGGACTTTCTATTGATGAAGGTGAGAAAGGGTCAGAGAGAATTATTGCTAATAGAAAAGAATGGAGTTGAGATGGTGTCCTTCAAAACTACCCAGAGCTCTGGATATAAGATAGAGCCAAGATGAGAACAGATAGCATAATACAAGAGCTAAGAAAAGCTAGATTAATCATTACATACTATAGGGGGTGGGGGCCACTACTGAGGAACAGTGGATAAACCAAGGGGCTTGAAATAATGAAGACTTGAACTCAGTCTTGGTCTTGGATACTTAACTATGTGACTCTGGACAAGTCACTTGACTTCTGTCTGCTTTTAAAATAGGAATGGAAATAGTACCTGCCTCCTAGAGTTGTTGTGAGGATCAAATAAGACAATAATTGTCAAGTGCTTAGCACAGTGACTGACACAGTAAATGCTATATAGATGGTAGCTGAAACTTTAGGCTGCTGACTTAAGTGCTTGGGTTTTGCCATCTTCTGTTGGGAGCAACTATTGCAATGGGCAAGTATGGATTGAACCCTATGATCTTAATCTCTTGGGATCTTACCCTACCAGAACACCCTTCAATCCTAGAGCATTCCAGCCACTCTGATTCCAGAGTTTTCTGGAATCTCTGCCTTAATCATAGTGTGACTTCCTTGAGTAGAGGCTGTTATACTTTTCCCATTCACATCTCCAGTATTTAGAACAATGCTTGACATATAGTAAGTGTTCAATAAATCCTTTTCATTCACCCCTTCATTTATTAACTAGTAGACAATTAGCTGAAAGAAATGATATTTATTAAGATGGAATAGTAACAGTAGTAGCTACAAAACATTTCCCTCACAAACTTGGTTTACACTCTCCCATAAATACAAACTATGTCAATGAAAAAGGTTGGCACAAATTGTAGTAAGGCATACATGTATGGAACACATGTGGACAAGGCAATGCACAACTTTGGTACTTCATGACTCCCAAAGTCTTCTTTTTCTTGTGGTATTTGCCTTTTGCTTCTTTATGGAAGTAGGTAGGATCTCTGCTGGACAAGAATTCTCTGGGCTGCTGGGTCTTTACTCAATGGCTTTACCAGGGCTAGATCTCTCTTAAATTCCTAGTCATCTCCTTTCTTTGGGGCCAAAGTCATGGTCACGATCCTTGAGGCTCTTTCCTTCCCCTGTCTCCCCATCACTAAATGCTCTATGTTTGTCTCCTTTGAGAGTGTATCTCTCTCATCTATCTATCTATCTATCTATCTATCTATCTATCTATCTATCTATCTATCTATCTATCTATCTATCTATCCATCTATCCATCCATCCATATGTACACACATACATACTTTTTTGGAGTGTTTAAAAATCATAATTAATTTAGAATATTTTTCCATGGTTACAAGAGTCATATTCTTTCCCTCCCCTTCTCCCATCCCACTCCTGTAGCTGATGTGCAATTCCACTGGGTTTTACATGTGCCATTGATCAAGACCTATTTCCATATTATTGATATTTGCGCTAGGTGATAGTTTAGAGTCTACATCCCCATTCATATCCCCATCAACTCATGTGATCAAGCAGTTGTTTTTCTTCTGTGTTTCTATGGAGTATTTTTTAAGGCCATTGAGTGCTTTGTTTTATCATTGGCCAATGAATAGCAATAGCTAGCTGTTCTCTAATTCCATCCAAAGAGAACTTCACACAAAGAAGTAACAGTATGTAGACACATCTTTGCACTTCATTTAACACATTGACATTTTGTTTTTCTTTCTCTTCCGTGATTTTATTAACTGGGCTGGATACCTATAATCAGAGTAGAAAGATTTTCTTTGAAAAGCCAGTAGCCTTGGTAAAGACAAATAAAAGTTATAATTCATGTATGTGCTAATTGTTAATACGCTGCTATGTATATGTTAATTTTGTTCCCAACATCAGAGTGGACATTAGCTGTTGCCATTATTCAGAATGTCTTTTCTATGTTTTTTTTTCTTTTTTTGGCCACAAAGCATCTGAATGACCAATAACCTCTATTCTGCACCTATGATACTCTTATGGATCAGTAATCTCACTGATAAATATCTTCCTATATTGCAGATCTCGGTATGTTCATGCCTGCAAATCCTGTGTGATATGTCCATGTCATTCCATTAATTTGTCCCAGGGTATCTGCACAACATGGCAGGGGCCTTTCCTGCTTCTTCTATCATGAGGATTCTAGTGGAGCTTGGGAACTGTACTTAATTGTCCCTAACTCTTGCTGCATGACTAGCCTCTCTTCTCTTTCAATCATATTCCTTTGATTCATCCCTTATTCCAATTCTTCCTTCCATTTATTTTTTTGTGACCCGTATGTAGCAGCCTGCTCATATTCACCACGCTCTCCTCTGTGTTGTTCTTTGTGTGATCCTCATGTTTAATTCTTCAGACACTGTGATGTTCCATGACTTACTGTATATGAAACACTGGTAAAACATCAGGATTTTTTAAAGTGAGAAGTTCGAGCCTCTTCTCCAGTTATTTGGGCCCAATTTATTTTACATTTATAGTGTTTGTCATATGTAACACACACATATATTTATGGTACCTATAACATGCATCTACACATACACATGCATCTACATATACACACAAATAAATGAATATATATATCTATAAATACACACACACACACCATGTACTATAGATAACTTTATACAGAACCTCATGGTGTATATTTGTGTGTGTTGTTTAAGGGAGAAATTTAGGGTTATTTAAAAAGCTCTATAACCTGCCAAAGAAAATCTTACCTCCTCCTCTTACTCTTCTCCTCCTGTTATTTGGGGTCCAATTTTTAATATATTTATAGTGTTTATCATATATATTTATGTCATACACATGCACCTACATATATTCACATATATACACACAAATACCATATATACACACATACATACTCACCATGCAGTATAGCTGATGGCAGATTATATAGAAATTTCATGGTGTATATTGTATGTATGTGGGCATGTGTATTATTTGAGGGAGACATTTAGAATCATTTAAGAGTTCACCAAAGATAATCTAACCTGCTTTTCTCTTCCTGTTATTTTGGGTCCAATTTGTTGTATGTTTATAGTGTTTGTCATATATATGCATCTATATATTCATACACATGTATGTAACTATATACATACACACAAAACATGCAATATAGATGACTCCAGATTGTACAGAAATCATATATATGTGTGTATGCATTATTTAAGGGAGACATAAATATGTTCACAGATACATATATATGTGCACACATATACCATGTAGTAAAGATAACAAATTCCATAGAAACCTCATGGTGTAAATATGTGTTTATTTATATACATATTATTTATAGCATATATACTTACATCTACCATGCATATCAATACACACATTTATGTATATGTGCATACATGCATTATGAAATTTTTGCGGAGTCCAAAAATCTCTGGTGTCTCTTGTTCCTTATTGTTGATTCATATTTTAAAACTTTTTTTCATTGTAATCTTCACTTATTTCATCTTTGCATTGAAGTCAAACATACATATTTAGCTAGAACAGTGATGGCAAACCTTTTAGAGACCAAGGGCCCAAACTACACCCTCACGTTGTGAGTCTCCCCCTTACCTCAGACAGGGAAGGGAGGAAGTGCTCCAATTGGGCTACTGGACAGAAGGGTGGGTGATATGAGAAATGTCCTCAGACACTGTAGAGACGGGGAAGGAAGCAGCCCTCTCTGGCATGTGTGCCATAGGTCCACCAACACGGAGGTAGAGGAACAATATAAACACTTTGTAATATATATATATATATAGACATATACATATAAGTTATTTTATATTAATATATGTGTAACATTTAAAAAATGGTTTTTGCCAAATGTAAGGGAGAAAATTGGTTTGATTAAATATGAGTTAAAAAATGAGATTGTGGTCGCCGTTTATAAAATAATTAACCCTTAAGTCAAAATAGCTGTTAGTAGCTTTTTACAATTTAGTTTAATATGAATATAGTAAAAGAGAGAGATGTAGGAAAGAAGTAGAAAGTACTGCCTAGCTAGATACCCTATAATTGCTGTCTGAAGAAGTCCAGCTCACCATCTGGCAAGGGCTCCCTCAAGTCCCGATCTCCATGTGGAGTAATGTAGTCCCTTCAGCCAGAAGTCCTGGTGGTGTCTTCAGCAAGGTTTCCACCAACAAGCCTCTTCCTTCGGCTCTACTCAGTCACCCAACAAGCTTCTCCAGTGCAGCAATCTCCAACCCAGAACAAACCCAAGAGAAAGGTCTCTCTCAAAAAGCCCAGGAATCCAGCCACAAGAAAGTTCTCTCCCCAAAGTCCAGGAATGAATGCATCTTCTTTTGGGTCTTTCCTTTTATACTCCCTTTTCCTTGTCACTTCCTGTCTCCCCCCCTCTTCACAGAAACCAATCACAGCGTTTCAATTTGCCTCGTATTGCTCAGGGGGCAGTGCTTGTGGCCTTTGGGGTTGAGAAATTTTTCAAAGTAGGGGTACTTTAAGTTCTTGATTAACTCAAAATAGACAAAGAGAATTTTAATTCTCTCTTCACATATGCATATATAAAAGAATATGACATATATGCAAGAACTCTGATATTATATGTATATACATTACATTTAAATATTTCGGTTTTTCTAACTATACTTTATAATCTAGACAACAAGTATTCTCCAACAACATAGGCTTTTTATTGTGTTTAGAATTAGGGAAAACTGTTTTGAGTGATGATATCCTTTGTTGAGGAGGACCTGGACAATGTTCTAGGATCACAATGTTACCCACAAGCAGGAGCTTCTGGAAGACCTCCCTGTCTCTAGGGAAGTCTTCTTCAACTTGGACTGTGTGTTGGATCTCCTTCAGAATGGTGGCAAAATGTATCATCGAATATTTGCCTTAGTGCCCACCCTTTCTTCTGACACTCTATACTTGTGGGAGAGTAAATGCCAGGTTTACTGGGGGGGGGGATGTTTTGTAGCTACTGTACTTACAATGTTATCCCAGGAAATGTCAATGTTTTGAGCTAGGAGAGCCTACTGATTGACTAATAAAATTAAGTACACTAGTTGGGACTCTTAAACTCGTTTTTAGGATTGTGAATTCACAAGGTAACCACTCCCTGGCGAGCCCAATCTGTGAGTACATGTTAGGGGAATTGCTTGCTCAGGATCACTCTGCTGACTATCAGAAGAGTTAATCAAATCCCTCTATACCATGCTCAGCATGCTTTTCTCTATTCTATAGGAAAATACTTCATTTAATAATAATTATAGCTAATGTTTATGTGGTGCTTATTATATGTCAGACACCTTGCTAAGGGCTTTACACGTCTCTCATCTGAGCCTCACAACAACCCCTGGAAAGTAGGAGCTATTATCACCCTTATTTTACAGATGAGGAAACTGAGGCAAACAGAAGTTAAGCACTTGCCCAGGATCATACAGCTAAAAAGTGTCTGAGGGGAATTTGAACTCAAATCTTCCTGACTCTAGGTCCAGCCCTCTATTTACTTCGTCTTCCAGCCTCAGTTCCCCTCATGCCAAAAGCCTTCATTGCTTTTCACTTTGCAATTTCAGTAAAACTTGCTGATTTGCTGATTCAGACTCTCAGGTTTGGAATATTTCCTGGCTTCCCTGACAATCCATCACAGGTTCTTTGGTTTCCCACATACTGATACTTACTGTCATACGGTCCTCTCAAGTCTGTGGAAGGGTTCTGAGCTTCTTTGGTGTTAAATAGAGATGCTATTATGATGCTATATTGTAATTGAGGCTTTCTTCCTGATAGCATCAGAAGAATTAAAACATAACTGAAAAAAAGAGAGAGCTTCAGAAAGGACACAGGACAGGTGTTGGAAATGTCCTCTACAGGGGAAATATTTCCAGAATCACAGAATTTGAGAATGATTAGAACATCTAACAGGCAGAGATTAATATGTAGGTTGTAACCCTTCTCAGTTTAGCTTCTCTTTAGGGCTTGTTAAGCAGTTGAGCGAGGGCACTTTCGTGACTTCACTGAAGGTAGATAATGGAATTCAGTCTCTCTATTTTACAAATGAGGATGCTGAGGTCCAGAGAAGTAACTAGCTCCAGGACACACAGGTTATTATGGGTGAAGCAAGGAGTAGAAGAAACAAGGTGTACCGAGGACTAGCCTTCTCTTCCCAAGCATCTGTGAAAGTGATCACCTATGAACAGGAAAGGCCTTTATTTGGGATCTTGGGTGAAATAAAAAGGGAGAAGAACTCCTAGGCAAGGAAGTAGGGGATGGGAAAATTAATTTTAATGACTGTAATGAAGTGACCCCTCCTAGAATTTTTGAAGAAGACTATTGGGTATTTTTGCTAAGGGTCAGTCTGTGACATTAGCCTTTCCCCAAGGATGTGGAGGGCATTGGTTGCCAATGGATCAGAGCCAACTCTGTTAAAGTTGCATGTCCAAAGCTACATGTGAGGGCTTGATTTATTGTTTGATTGGTTATCTGGATTTTAACAAAATATTAATAATGCAGAATAAATTTAAAAAGAGTTTTGTTCCTCACTGACTTTACTCTTCCTCTTCTCTCAGGGTACAAGGGCAGAAGGAGATGGAAGGCCTGAGGTCAAAGGGAGGTTTGCTTCTTTTTGCAGGAGTGTTTCTCCACATTCTGATTAGGAGATCAGGATGACAGCAGGAGGTGGGAGTTGCCTTGTGCTGGTACAGATGGAAGTCAGCCCAGTCTGGCTGCTTGCCATCTTCCCCAGGGAACGTGTGCAGCAGGAGTCGTAGGGCCTATGGTCAGAGGATAGTTTGGCTCCTTTTCATCTGCAGATGGAGATCAGGAGGACCTTATCATATAAGAACAGAAATACCTGATAGAATAATGGCAGCCTATATGGTAAGACCCATTGGTGTGTCATCTTATTGGAATGGTCATAGTTGGTGACACCCTGTTCTAATGACATGAGCAGCCATATCATTTAATCTATTGACAAAGAGATAGTGAGTCCTCAGGTCTGAGTTGGAACAGGAATGCTATGTTATCTCCCTTGGGTGGAAATAGGGGTGATCAGTATCTAGCCAGTGAGGGGCACCCAGTGCTTGGGCAGTGTGTGTGTGTGTGTGTGTGTGTGTGTGTGTGTGTGTGTGTGTGTGNAGTGCTTGGGGTGTGTGTGTGTGTGTGTGTGTGTGTGTGTGTGTGTGTGTGTGTGTGTGTGCGTGGGGGGAAGTCTTGCTTTCTAGTGTTTACTTGAGCTGGACCCTAAGGCAATCTGTTAGGAGGCAAACATTTGTGATATTATAAAGAATATGAGACTTGGTATTAGGAAATCTGAGTTCTCGCTCTAATTCTGATATTAATTTTCTGTATGAAGTTGGGCAAGTCAGGGCAAACGTCTGAATCTTGTTTCCTTTGTCTGTAAATTGAGGAAAATAATTGTTACCCTGCCTAGCTTGTGGGATTGCTTTGAAAACCTTGAACAAACAAACAACAAAACTCCCATATCTTTTATTTCAACAGTTTAGGGAGCTCCTCTCCTGGTGAGGAATTTCCTTTACTGTTCAGATTGGCATCTGCTCTTCTATTGGGTATAAGAAAGTTGTCTGGACTCTTAGAGGTTGAGATTTGTCAGAGTCATGCAGCTAGGTATTGGAAGTAGGAATCGAACTCAGGACTAATGGCTCAGAGGGCAATATTCTACCCACAATGCCATGATGATGTCTTTCATTCATTTTTTAAGGCTTAAAATGCTCTGTGAATATCAAGTAGTGTTTATCCTTCTCATTTTCTCTACTGTACTTCTACTACTTTCCCCTGTTAGTTTTTTAGTAATTAATCTTGCATCTTCTTGGCTGTCTCCTCACCATTTCACTACTTTCTGACCACCTTCACCCTATTGGAAATTTGGACTCTACTTTTTGTGCTCCCTAGCTTGTTAGATGAGTTTTGGCCTTATGTTTCTGGGGTGCAGGTTTCCATTACATTCCCCAACCATATTTTCATCATGACACCCTCTCCTTTCCTATCTCCATCCTCCTTCTAGCATTTTTTATATAAAGTGCTATCTATCTTTTCCATTTTATGTGCTAGCTTCTTCCATTAGAATTTGTATTCCTCATGCTTAGCAAAGTGTATGATACTTAGTAAGTCATTAATAAATGAATTCTCTCTTATCTGTATATCATCTACTTGTCCATCTATTTGTCTGTTGGTCTATCATGTATGTATGTATGTATTCATCCATCCATTCATCATCAGCCTTCTATCTATCTATCCATCCATTCATTATTCATCTCTCCATCTATCAATATGGCTTTCTATCTGTCGGTCTATTCATCCATCCACACACCAATCCACCCACTCATCCATCCATCCATCCATCCATCTCTCTCTATCTCTTTCTCTCTATCTCTATCCATCTCTATCTCTCTATTTCTATATATCTCTATCTATCTGTCTGTTTTCTGTGTATCTAATCTATCTGTCTAATTATTTATTGTCTTGTATTTGTTTATTGCTCTGCAGCAGGCAAATGAGTTAAAGTTGATGATCTCTAAGGTTTAAAATCACCCTGAACTTTGGGCCTTGTTGATGCCCTTGGCATCCCTAGAATAAGTTGTTTCCTTGTACCAGCCTCTCAAGAATTCTTGGTTTTGGGCCAGGGCTCCTTTTTTTGATGGACCATAAATGAAAATAGTAAATCTTTGGTCTGCTGAAGCTGAGGTCAGGAAAGCTCCACATTCTGCTATGCTCTAACTGCTTCCATAGCCTACTTCAAAAATAGCTGCTGCCACCACATCAGGATAAGCTAGCTCTGGCACTTGTTTCCTTGAAGGTCTCATCCTACTATATGAGGTGGGTTTGAAGGAACTGGGAATATTTCACTTAGAGAATAAAAACTAGTATCTGTAGAGTACGTTCAGGTTTGCAAAATGGTTTCCATATGTTGTCTCATTTGATCTTTGTAACAACCTTGTGAAGTAAGTATTGATATTACCTCCTTCTGGGGTAGTTAGATTGCTTAGTGGGTAGAGCTCAAGGCTTGGAGTCAGGAGGTCCTGGGTTCAAATCTGATTGCAGACTCTTCCTAGCTGTGTGACCCTGGGCAAGTCATTTAACCTCAGTTGCTGAAGCCCTTGCTACTCATCTGTCTTAGAACCGATACTAAGACAGAAGGTGAAGGTTTAAAAAAATAATTACCTCTAATTTATAGATAAGGAAACTGAGGCCGAGGGGTAAAAGAACTTGTTCAGAGTCACACAGCAGAATTCTGAGGCAGGATTTGAATCTAGGTTTTCCTGATATCAAGTCTAGCTCTCTATTCACCTTGCCACTTAGGGAAAATTAAAAAAGGAAATGTCATTATGTATTTGAAAGATTGTTGACTTCCAGGTTTGATTGTGAACTCCTTGAAGGCAGGGACTGTCTTTTGCTTCTCCTTCCATTCCCATAACTTAGTACTGTGCCTGGAACATAGTAAATACTTAAAAAAGCATTTATTGATTAGTGAAAGAGGATCTAGACTTCTTCTTCACATCAGAAGCAGAACTGGGGGCAGTGGGTAGAAAGATGCAAAAGGACAAATAGGACTTGAATTAAGGAAAAAATATTTCCTAACAATTATCCCCAAGTGGAAAGAACTATATTGAGATGATTTATTGTTGTTGTTGTTCATTCATTTTTTTTAGTTGTATCTGACTCTTCTTGACTCCATTTGGGGTTTTCTTGGCTAAGACACCATAGGAGCTTTCCATTTCCTTCCCCAACTCATTTTACAGATGAGGAAACTGAGACCCACAGGGTTAAGTCCAGGGTCACATAGCTAATGTCTGAGGCTGGATTAGAACTCAGGAAGAGGAGTCTTCCTGATGTCAGGCTCAGTACTCTATCCACTGCACCACCTTTTGTCCTTGTCACTAGAGCTCGTAAGTCAATAGGGGGTGATCACTTATTTGGCCTGTTGGGGAGGAATTTCCGTTCTGGCACGGGCTGAATTCACTAGCTTTTGAGTTTGCATTTCAATTCTGAGATTCTCTGGTTCTGTGATTCTATGATTCTCTTTTCTCCATTTCCCACTTCTCCCCTGCTCCAAACCCAGTATCGACTCTATCACCATGCCCTTAGGTAGGTTTGGGAAATCTCCTGGTCCATGAACTGGCTCCTTGGGAGCAGGTACTCAGTCCCAGCTGATCTCTGTACCTGTCTCAGCTGGATGATTAATACGGGCTGTAATGTACGGTGTTGCACTGTATAAATCAAAAAGACTGGTGAGAAAATTCTGCCTAATACAGCTTGGGAGCTACTCATTCTTCCTAAATTATCCAGCCTCGCTAACATTGCTCCAGGTGAACTCTTGCCATGATTCAGAACTTCCTGCTCTTGCTTGACCCAGATGGAGAAGGAAGAACCCTGGGCTGGAATCCCAGCTCAGCTGCTCACCACCTGGGCAAACCTTGGGCCAATCACTTCACTCTGGGCCCGTTTCCTCATTTGTCAAATTAGGAGATTGGACCAGATCACAGTTCTCGAGTTGGAAGGCTGTTCAGAGGACATTTATGTCCAAGTCTCTCACTTTGCAAAAGTGTGGAAAAAAGAGGAAACTGTGTTCCATGGTTGGCCAAGACGATATAGGTAATAAATAGGAGAGAGTCCAGGGTCTTTACTCCAAGGGCATCTCTTTCCACTACAAAAGTCAATCTTCAGTAAGGACTCATTAACAAGTTGACTGATTGATTGGGTGTTGAGGTTTTCCAACAATCCCTCTGGGTAGGTGGGAAAGTCCAGTTGTATTAGAGGTCATAACAGCAATATTCTTCCTTAAGGTTGCTAGCCTACATCTATCTTAATGATGCTGATATGGGGCTGATATCCAGCCCAATTCAATGCAGCTCCATGCAATGTGATTTTAATTCACATTATTTGCAACTTCATTTGTTGCAATTCAATAAATACTTATTGGGCACTTATTTTCTACAAGCAGCTGCTAGGTGCTGATATTCATGGATTCTGGGTGCAGCTAGAATTTCCCTCATTAGAGGCAGCAGGTCCAGTGGAGAGGGCACTGTATTTTGCATCCAAGAACCTTGGTTCAAAAGTTGGATCTGCTGACTGCAACTTCTGTGACTTTGGGCAAATTCCATTACTTCCCTGGCCCTTAGTTTTCTCATCTGTAAAATGGGGACCATATTTGTTTTTATTATTTACTTACTAGGGCTGTTGTGAGAAAAAATAAAAATGATTTCTTTGAAATACCCTGTAAATGGGAATTATTGTTTGCTTCTCATGTTCTTTCCATCTCTGTTTTGTAGGTTTTAAATAGTGGGGTGGCAGAGGCCAGCAGTACTGACCTTCTAAGTCCTCACTAAGGAGGCTGAAGGAGTGCACTTTCATTATTCCACTAGAGGGACCCAAATGCAAATAAAAAAATCCTCTTATTGCTCCTTGTGGCAAGAGACTGGAATGGTTCTGCTCCTGCACTCCCCTGTGAGGATGAGGGCTGACACCATCAAAGGGCACCTAGAACGTCTTTGGGATTGGGTTTCTGCTGTGGCCACCTGGGTCTAATTGAAACAGCGAAGGTCAGACCTTTTGGAGACATCTGACACCTCCTGGGACAAGGCAGTTTATTTCCTGGGCCCTTTTGGCTTAGGCAAGACTCTGAAGCCATGTAGGAAGAGAAGAATGCCGTGCCAGCCAAGGGATGAGATTGTTCTATTTTGTCTAGAGTATGAAGCTCTAGTGATGGGGGACAGGAGAGCTGAGAGCCCAAAGGGACAGGTGTGAGAGTGCGTGTTAGGCTTAGACTCAGTGGAGCATGGAATACACCCTCTGGGCTCCAGACCCCCTTTTCCTTTCCTGTATTCTGCACTGCCAGCATGCAGACAGCTTCGCAACATGGTCTGATTTTGCAGTCTATAAGACAAATGGTCTTTGCAACCTGTAGCTTGACATTGACTGTTCCGCCCACCTCTCCTTAGCATTCTCACTCTCCTCTTTTGGAACTAACATCAGCGTCTAAAGAATTTAGATCATTAAAAAAACACCTTTTAAGCAGGAAATGGAAGGCATTCGATGCAAAATTTTGCATGATTTCACAGAAATAGTAGAAAAACTAGCTAGTGTTCCTTCTGAATGTTGGTGGACTTCATAACTTTGTTGCAACGAAAACTTGAACTGAAGATATTTTAAAACAACATTTAAATAGTCAAAAAAGCAAAAGAAGATAAAACTGTCTCTCTCCCCATCCCTATCCCCTTTCTCCACTATGCTGTAAAGCTTGGTTGTATCAGGGGCAGCATATGATGTAGAAGTGGCTAATGTAACGGGAATTTTCTGTATTGTGGTGAATATGTTTTGGAAGCAGTTACCTATCACATGAACTCAAATAGAAACATCTTCTCTAATACTAGGATATGTGCCCGGGAGTTCATAAGACCTGGAGGTCTGATTTGGATATGGAGTAGCTCCATGAGTCTGGGCTTGTCATGAAAATTCTCTGGCTTCCGCTGTCTTCCTCTAGAAAGAAGGGACTGAAGAACACTAACCTGACAGTATTATAGTGGGAACCAAATGAAATAATATATGTAAAGTACATTGTAAACCTTAAAGTATTATATAAAAGATGGTAATTACTATTATTTAATCCTTCAGTTACCTAGCAGGCCTTGGTGAGTTGTTGATCTTCATCTTTTGGGGGAAGTTTCCAGAATCAGACATTCCCTCAGTAATGAAGTCACAGAGCAAAAAAAGGCCACCTCCTCTCCTCCCTACCTCTTCTTCCCCAAAGTCAGAATTTCCTTCTCACAGCAATAAGAACTCTGAGGCTCTGTTTATCCAGGGATGGGACCTTTTCTTGTTTTCTAATTTTCTAGGATATTTCTCTTTGTGCACTCTGAAATCTAGCCAGACTGACCTGCCCACAAGTCTGCACACATAACATCCTATCTCCCATTTTCATGTTTTTCCCCCCCAAACCGTTACTTTCTGTCTTAGAATCAATACTGTACAGTATGGGAAAAATCGAGTCTAGATCAACATCTCACACCCTATATCAAAGTAAATGCAAAATGGGTAAATGACTTAAATGTAGAAAATGAAATCATGAATAAGGAAAACATAGAATAGTATATCTGTCAGATCTGTTAGAAAGGAAGGAATTTAAGACCAAGCGAGAGATACAGAATGTAAAATGAATGATTTTTATTACACGAAAATTAAAAAGGTTTTGTAACCAATGTAACCAAAATTAGAAGGAAAACAACAAACTGGGAAAAAATCTTTAAAACAAAACTCTCTGACAAAGGTTTAATTTCCCAAATATATAAGGAACCAAGTCAAATTTACGAAAAATCAAGCCATTCCCTAATCAACAAATGGTCAAGGAATATGAATAGGCAGTTCTCAGATGGAGAAATCACAACTATCAATAATCATATGAAAAAGTGTTCTAAATCCCTCCTGATTAGAGAAATGCAAATAAAAACAGCTCTGAGGTACCACCGTATACCTAGCAGACTGACCAATATGGCAGCAAAGGATAGTGATAAATGTTGGAAGTGATGTGGCAAAATTGGGACACCACTGCTGGTGGAGTTGTGAATTAATCCAACCATTCTGGAGGGCAATTTGGAATTATGTCCAAAGGGCTTTAAAAGACTCTCTGCCCTTTGACCCAGCCATACCTCTACTGGGTAATAAGGAAAAATACTTGTACAAAAACATTCATAGCTGCACTCTTTGTGGTGGTAGAAAATTAGAAAATGAGGGGATGTCCATTGATTGGGAAATGGCTAAACAAATTGTGGTATCTGATGTTGATGGAATATTATTATGTCAAAAGGAATAATGGACTGGAGGAATTCCATATGAACTGGAAAGACCTCCAGGAATTGAAGCAAAGTGAAAGAAGCAGAACCAGGAGAACATTGTATACAGAGACTGATACACGGCAGCAAATCAAATGGAATAGGCTTTTCTACTAGCAGGTATGCAATGATCCAGGACAATCCAGAGGAACTCATGAGAAAGTACACTATCCACATCCAAAGAACTGTGGGAGCAGAAACACAGAAGAGAAACATGATTGATTATGTAGTTCAATAGGGATATGATTGGGGTTTTGATGTTAAAAGATCACTCTATAGCAAATGTGAATAATATGGAAATAGATTTTGAATGACAATACAGTGTAACCTAGTGGAATTGCTTGTCAGTTCTTGGAGGGGGAAAGAAGAGGGCTAGGAAAAATCATGAATCATGTAACAATGGAAAAATATTCTAAATAAAAAAAAGAATTAAAAAAATCACTGTGTATTGGTTCTAAGACAGAAGAATGGTAAGGGCTAGGCAATGAGGATTAAGTGGCTTAACTTATCCAGGGTCATACAGATAGGAAGTGTCTGAGGCCAAATTTATCTTCATAGCTTTTTGCTGGCCATACACCATGCCTGGAAAACCCTCTCTTTTCCCTGATACCGCTTAGGACCTTCTGGTTTCCTTCAAGATTCTCTTCAAGAGTCGTCTTGTACATGAAGGCTTTTGGCTATTAGTTCTGTACACACACACACACACACACACACACACACACACACACACACACACACATACACATTCTGATTAGTGGGAATAATTAATCCTGTGAAGTGATCTCATTATTAGAATTTGCACTATATATTTCCATTGGGTTGGAACCAAAAACCATATTTTATATAATTATAACTTGGAAGAGTATAAATTTAAATACCTAAAATACTTCAAGAGATTGATCATTCACAGTAGTCAGTACCTAATTGGTGTGTGCAATATATACTTTGTGTGTATATATAAATGTATATAAACACATATGTACATATAAGCATATAGGTATAAACATACACATATAGATACATGCTGTCTCTCCATTAGAATGTAAGCCCTGAAAAAACTTCTTGTTCAATCATGCCCAACTCTTTTTTCCTGACCCCATTTGGAATTTTCTTGGCTAAGATTCTGGAGTGGTTTGCCATTTCCTTTTCCAGCTCATTTTACAGATGAGGAAACTGAGGCAAACAAGGGTGAAGTGACTTTCCCAGGGTCATATAGCTAGTAAGTGTCTGAGGTCAGATTTGAAATCAAGTCTTTCTGATTCTTGTCCTGGTCTCTAGAATACACTGCACCCCCTGGTTGTTCTCAAGAGCAGAGATGATTTATTTCACTTTGGTCTTTGTGTCTACAGCATTTAGCATAGTCCCTGACACATACTAAGTCATTATTGAGTGCTCATTAGTTAATGAGGACTGATTTTTAGTTTTATCCTGAGTCGTTCTGGCATTCTGGCAGACCTAGCCCTTGGTATGGTGCCACATTTTCGGCTGTAAATGGTACCTGGCCTTAATTTTGTTTCACTGACATCTTTTTAAAGTGCTTTTTTTGTTCATCATGTACTTTCATCCTCATTTTACTCCTTAAATTCTCATAATAGAAAGGCATTCTGTCCCCTACCTCTGTGAATCTTTACTGACTGTTCCTGAGTGTCAAGCATGTTCTTCCTTCTCATCCATCTCTGCTTCCTGGCTTCTTTCAAATCTCAGCTTAAGTCTTAACATTTTGTGAGAAACCTTTCCTGGTCCCCTTTAACACCACTGCCTTCCTTCTGAGAACTCCAAAGTATCCTGTCTATATCTTGTTTGTACATAGTTATTCACATGTTGTTTCCCTATTAGACTGTGAGCTTTTTGAAGGTAAGACCCGTTTTTTAAAAATCATCTATTATTTTATTTTTTAAAATTAATTAATTAAGAATATTTTTCCATGGTTACATGATTCATGTTCTTTCCCTCCCCTCCTCTCTCACCTCACCCGGGGCTGACGAGCAATTCCACTGGGTTTTATATGTATCGTTGTTCAAAACCCATTTCTATATTATTTCTATTTGCAATAGAGTGATCATTTAAAGTCAGCATTCCCAATCATATCCCCATCAAACCATGTGATCAATCATATGTTTTTCTGCTCCCACAGTTCTTTCTCTGGATGTGGATAGTGTTCTTTCTCATAAGTCCCTCAGAATTGCTAAGACCAGTTTTTGCCTCTTGTATCTCCAGTGCTGGCACCTAGTAGATACTTAAAAATATTTATTGTCTTACTGACAACTCTCCTGTAGGGTTGAAATAATCCCCATTTTATAGATGAGGAAACTGAGGCACAAAGGGGAAGTGACTTACTCAAGGTCAGACAGTAGTAGCAATAGAACTTTAGAGCTAAATTCTCTGGGTCCCTAATCCAAATCTCTTCCATAGTATATAGAACTAGAAGAGACCTCAGAGACCAACTAATACAGCCCTTTCCTTTTACAAACAAGGAAACTGAGGCTCATGGAACTTACGTGACTTGGGCAAAGTCACATAATGGCATAAACGGGATTTTGAACCTAAGTCCTTTGATTATATATATATATATATATATATATATATATATATATATATATATATATATATATATAGCTCATTTTGCCATG